>NC_047084.1:294506887-294815598 GCF_902459505.1 Geotrypetes seraphini | reverse complement strand
TAGTAAATGTGGGGAAAGGATATTTTGAAATGTTTTATAAAATTCTACTGTATAACCATCACCACCTGGAGCGGATCCAACTCTAAGAGATCTCAATGCTGTTTCTAATTCTTTTAATGATATAGGTTCATCTAAACTCCGTTTTATATGATCAGGAACCTTAGGTCCATTAATTAAATCTAAAAAATTTTTTCCATCTTTTTGTCTCTCCAAATAAGGCTCGGAAGAATACAGGTCCTTATAAAATTTTAAAAATTGTTTTAATATTATATTTGTTTGATTTGTTATTATACCATTATCATCTTTAATTCCATTAATATTAGTTCTTTTTTTTTTTTGCTTTAAGATAATTTGCCAATAACCTCCCCGCCTTATTAGAATTTCCATAATACATTGTTTGCTTGGAAAACAAATCTCTTCTTATCATTTTTGAAGTTAATTCATTATATTTACCTTTTGCTTTCAAAAGAGCTTGCAAAACTTCATATTCCCATTTACTTATCAATTTAGCTTCTAATATTTTTATTTCTTTTTCTAATTCTAAATATTGTATTTTAATCTGTTTCCTAATAAAAGCTGAATATGATATAATATTACCCCTCATAGTTGCTTTAAATGCATCCCATACATTCTCTATAGATGTATCCTCCACTAAATTTATTTGAAAGAAATCGTTAATTTGTGTTTTAAAATTTTCCAAAAATTTGTCATCCACAAGCAATGCATTATCAAATCTCCAAAGAGGTCTACCATTCTCTAATTGATCTAATTGTAATTCTATCCATACTCCCGCATGATCCGAAATAATAATAGGATCTATGGAAGCTTTAATCACCTGTTGCACTTTATTTGTTGAAACAAAAATATAATCTATTCTTGAAAATGATTTATGAACCTGTGAACAAAATGAAAATTCCTGATCATTAAAATGAAGAATACGCCATATATCTTTCAAATCACATGATTGAACCAAATTATCTAAACCTAAAGATTTTATACTTTTACCTGGTTTTTTATCCAATAATGGATCCATTACAGCATTAAAATCTCCAGCCACCACTAAATTAGAAGCAGCCAGTGGTAACAACATATTCTGTAATTTTTTTAAAAATTCTGATTGATTCGAATTAGGGGCATATATATTGAACAACGTCAGGGCATCATTTCCCATACTTATATCAATATGTATCCATCTTCCATGTGGATCTGAATTTTTTACCTTAATATTGGCCATACATTTTTTATTTATAAGAATTGCTACCCCTGCTTTTTTACCCTCTGCTGGAGCAAAAAAACATTCTTTTACCCACCCACCCGATAATTTCTGTGATTCCTTTTTACTAAGATGGGTCTCCTGCAGACAATAAATATCCGCATTTTGCTTTTTTAAAAATGTTAATACTTTTTTCCTTTTGATTACGTGATTCAGGCCATTGACATTAATAGAATATATCTTAAAAGACATTATACATTTTAATACTTCTCATTATAATCTTTTTCTCCTCTTCTTTCATATTTAGAATCCAAAAAATGTTTTTCACGACACACATATTTACCCCTAAAGTATCTAAACCCTTGTTTATTTTTTCCTTAATCCTTCTAGTAAATACTCTCCTTTTCCCTCCCTTTCCCACCCAATACAATGGCTGCTTAAGGATACACATTGGAACTGTAACCCAAATATTCTCCTCCCCTCTAGGCATTCAATATTCAATCAAATTCCCCTTCTATCTATTTATATTAATCTTTAATATTTTTAGTCATATTTTCATAACATTTCATTAATGTATCTTTATCCATTTAACAGTTTTTAATTTATATTTCTTTGGTATTATTATTTACATCATAAAATTTCATCTTAAACATATATTTAGTATGTTATTAATGTTTTTCCTATATCTTGCTCTTTCTTTCTTATAAATTTTTATTGTCTTTTCTTTATATCATTTTTTCTTTCTACAGATATTTCAATATTTCATATTTTTATAATTATTTCATAAAGTCATCAAAACCCATCTTAAAATTTTATGTTAAAATATCATAGGTTCTGGTTTAGAAAGAAAAGCTTTTAGTTTTTCTGGATCCTCGAAATACAAGGATTTATCTCCAGATGATACTCTCATTTTCGCCGGATAATATAGACCATATTTAAAACCTTTTTCTTTTAGTTGAGGTCTCATGTCTAATAGTCTCTTTCTTTTATTTGCTGTGTTTTTGGCAAAGTCCGGTAAGAACCATATTCTAGATCCTTTATAATTTAGATTTTTGTCTTTCTTTGCAGCATTTAATATTTCTAATGCTTGTTGGTATCTAAGCATTTTGAAAATTATTGGTCTTGGCCTGCCTTTATTTTCTGTATTTTTAACTGGGATCCTATGCGCCCTTTCTATTTCAAGTGGTTGTTTCAAGTCCAGTTGTAATATTTTTGGAATTAAATTTTCTAGAAAAAGTATAGCATTTTTTCCTTCTAAATTTTCTTGTATTCCAAAAAGTTTAATGTTTTTCCTTCTTCCTCTATTCTCATAGTCTTCCAGTTGATCTTTCAATTTATTCAATTCCAAACTATCATTTTTGGATCTGTTTGCTTCACCTTCCATGACCTCCATTCTAGATTCCAATTCAGTTGTTCTTTTGTTATTACTTTCCATTTGTCTATGAATGTTTAATATTTCTTCCTTCATTTCAGACATATTGGTTACAGTTTCCTTAAGCATTTGTTTAATTTGTCTTAGTTCTTCCATAACTTCTGCTTTACTCAATATGTCAGGTTCTTCTGCTGGAAGTGGGATCTTGCTTGGTGTTATTTGATCCTGTTTTTGTCTTTTTGCTGACGTGCCTGCTTCATTTTTGTTTTGTCTGGTAGTTGCCATGTTGTTGTTTCAATCACAATTCTCAGTATTCAATAAGATTTTTTTTTTTTTTTTCCAACAACAGTGTATATTAATTTGTATTTGATGCTTTGCTTTGTGGAATTTTTGAATCCTTTCCTTCAGGTTACCAGTTTAATTTCGTTGGAGAGAAGTTTCAATTGATATTATTTTCACCAATTTTTTCACACTATATAATAGGAGAAATCAGCTCCTTACCCTCAGGATTTCTCATCAAAATCTGCAGAGGAGGGCTTTTTTCAGTCTTTCCTACTTTTAGATTGATAGGCACTATTCTTCTCACCAAAATCGGTTTTTAAATTGAGGAGATTTTATCTTCTCCTTTTTTCTTTGACAGGCAGCAGTCCTTTATCAAAGTCAGTAAGAACTTTTTGTTGACTAATATATTTTTAATAAACTGCCTTCATTCTTTTCAGTGTCTTGTTTTATATTTCAAATAAAAAAAAAATTGGCTTCAGGCAATTAGTTGATCTCCCAGGGCTCAGACTGACTGTAAAGGGCTACCTCAAAACCGTCACATCTCAGGAATTTAACTAACAATAGGCTTCACATTATAATCGTTCTTTTTTTGTCAGTTTAAATTTTTAAACAGCCCTTCTCAATATCGTGATGATTCAACTTTCTCTATTCAATTGTTTGTCTTCACAAAAAGAAATCAGCAAAGGACAAAACTAGTCTCCTCCGTTCTCCACCCTTAGGGCTCCAAATCAGCGTCGGCAGGAGAGATCAAACCGCCACTTAAATCAACTGATAGCAGCCTCACAAGATCGGCTTTTTTTTTGTTAGTCAGTTTTCAGCACGAAGGAATAACAACTCTTGTTTAGGCATGGCAAGCATAATATTAGGCTGGTATTATTCACCTTAAGTTTTTTTTTATTCCTCGTCGCTCCAGCAAACCTCCTCCTCAATCTCCTGCTGTTTCAGTAAAAATAAAATTTGCCGATTCTTTGCCCTCAGGGTCTCTGTTCAGCGCGGTCTGCTTCAAACCGCCACAGCTCTATCCCTCTCCAATTTCCTTTCCTTTAGGTTTCTTTCAGGCACGGCAGGTCAAATCTTTTTCCAGATTTATCTTATTAGCTCTGTCAGTCACTCATCCCCAATATCACGCCGCTTCAGCGCTGAAAAAAAAAATCGGTAATCTTTTCTTCTGGCTCTCCTCTCACAAGCCCAGTCGCAGCTTTGATAGAGGAGAGCAACACTCACTCCAGTAATTTTCTTTTACTTTAATAATCTTAAAGCAACTGACATTTATCCGTTCCCAGCGTCTCACCATTCAAATGCCGGTATTCCTCTCTCTTAGTTTTTCTCTCTCAAGCCCCTTTTCAATTTCGTTAAAGGGTGGCAACATTCAACAGTTTTCCTTCTTATGGGTTATGTTAAACCATATCGGGACACAATCCTCCTCTACAACTGTCCCACCAGCTCTGTCAGTTACTCACTCACACGCCTCACCGTCTCAGCGCTGCAATTCAAGTCTCATAAACCGTTGAAGAAAAAAAAACGGCGCTCTGCCTTTCCAGCTCCTTTTACCTCAGGCTTCACTTTAACTTCAGCAAAAGAGGATATTTTCATTTATCATATGTTCCGCTTCTTTAGTAATTATTTTTTTGATGAAATTTTCCAGAAGGGAAAAATTTTTTTATATTCTGTTGCCTAGATGAAGAGGAGCTTCGCGACTACACATCCATTTGTGTTCGCGTTAAGCCACGCCCCCCTTTTTTTCAAAGCTATTAATGCTTCTTCTTGTGTAACCTGGGGTCTCATTTAGTTGCCCTACCATGGAGTTTTTAAAATCTATTTTTGTACTTTTTTGTTTTAATAAAAGCATGTACTTTTCTTCCCTGAGCAAAATCTTCAGTCAGGCCGTACTTAATGTTTCATCCCTGGTCATACAGCAGTACCTTTAGCAGCTTTCAAAAATTATAAAATGTTAATCTGGTGGCTCTGTGGCAGCACTGTATACTGTTACCAAGAGAGATTGGGGTTCAATTCTCAGGTCCAGCCTCTCTGTTCATGGAGTGGACCGTGCCTGGGAATAGTGCAGAGGCCTAAAGAAGCAAGAGGAAACTGGTCCAATAAAAGATACAAGGGCTCATCATTTTCAAAGCACTTAGATATGCAAAGTACCACAGATTTCTAAGGCACTTTGTATGTCTAAGTGCTTTGAAAAAAAGCCCCATAGCGGTTCCTTAGGTTTTCTTCATGTTGTTTAAAAACAGCCAAGCTCTCTAGCAAGTAAGGACATTAAAATTTCTTCTAACATACTGTGGATGCATTATCAGTGCAATTCTATAATAGAATGCCTAACAAAAGCCTATGCTATAAATGGAAACAGCCACCTTTCCTTTGTAGAATACAAGCTGATATGTGTGTGTGGTATTTAGCCGCGCCTGTGACCACTTATGGCCGCCTACCGACAGTGCAAATGCCCACATTGAAATGCCAAAAAACTATAACTTATAGTATTCTACAAGATATGCACATAAGTTTGAGCACCACCCCTGTCTAAGCCCTCTTGTATATATACTATGTGCAAGGTAAACATGTATTTTCAGAACAGTGCTCAGGCAGAATACTGGCATCTGTGTGTGTCTATACTAGAATTCTAAACATTTGTACATGTAAATATTAACATCTATTTTACAGAATTGCCCACTGTATGTATATATGTATGAAAATATGGAACATTCATGTGAGCACATGAGGGAACACCTAGTGACTTGAAAAGGTATCGGCAATCTCTTCCTAGGAAATTCTACCTGATATTCATAACTCCATGCAGAGACTCTAGCGTGCACCTTGGAACAATGTCTTTCCCTTCCCCCACAACAAAGAACCACTACTTTAGCTTAGAAACCTCTAAGGCAGGGGTGCCCAACACATCGATCGTGATCTACCAGTCGATCGCAAAGGCAACACGAGTCGATCGTGGACAGACCGCACAACATAAAAACACCGCCGCCCGGGATCTCTCCACGCTGCCACCCAACAGTTCCATTCAATCATCCCCTGCTGCCGCCGCTGCAATTCATGGCAAGGAAGAGTCAGGCGCATGCAGAGATTGCACACCACCGGTCCACAAGTCTTCTCCCCCACAACGTCAATTCCGACGTCGAAGAGAAGGTTCTAAGCCAGTCAAATCGCTGCTTGGCTGGCCCAGACCTTCTCTCAGACGTCAGAATTGACATCGGGAGGAAGGCTTGTGGACTGGTGGCATGCAATCGCTGCACGCGCCTGGCCTTTCCTTGGAGTTGCGGCAGCCAGGGGGGGGGGCAGGCAGGCTTCAGCGCAGCCAGACTTTGAGGAGGAGGGGGCAAAAGCTGGAAGGCAGTGAGGGGGAGGGGGCATGAATTTGGGACACAGAAGGAAGGGAGGGGGCATAAACATGGGACACGAGGGAATAGAAAGGGACAATTGTTGGGCCTGAGTGTATGAGTGAGAAGGAAAGAGATGGTGCACATGGAGAAAGGAAGAGGAAAATTGGGCATAGAGAGGAGTGAGGTAGAGATGTATGGGGAATAGAAGGATGAGAGGGAGAAATGTTGGATATGATGGTGAAGAGGGAACAGAGGGACAAATTGAAGGGGATGCAAGGGGGAGGAATGTTGGGCATAGTGATGGAGGGAGAGATGTGGTATGGTGTTGGAGAGGGGTGATAGGAGAAATGGGCATGTGGCTGGTGGGCTGTGGTGAAAAATGCTGCACATGATCTGAGGGATGAGAGAGGAAGAAAAGTTGGACTCCTGGAGGGACAGAGAGAGATGTTGGTTGGGGAATGGAATGAGGTCTGGAGAAGATGTGTGCAGGAGGCAGAAAGAAATATTTGATGCACAGTCAGAAGGAAGTGTAGCCAGAGACTCATGAAATCACCAGACAACAACGGTAGGAAAAATTATTTTATTTTCAATTTAGTGATCAAAATGTGTCAGTCTTGGGAATTTATATCTGCTGTCTATATTTTGCACTATATTTGTCTATTTTTCTATAGCTGTTACTGAGGTGACATTGCATATTTTAAAGTCATCTGCCTTGACCTCTTTGAAAACCCCCCAAATATAAATGATAATTAAATATTTTCTCTGCGTACAGTGTACTTTGTGTTTTTTAAATTTTTATTGTTGGTAGATCATTTTGACTTGGTCATTTTAAAAGTAGCTCGCAAGCCAAAAATGTGTGGGCACCCCTGCTCTAAGGTATTGTTTTTGTTTATTTTAGATGGGTTTTGCTCTCTCTCATGGCACACAGACAGTGGGGGGGAGAAGCAACCACATCATGCCAGCAGTTACCTAGTTCCTATTCCTTGTCCATTGGTCCCAACCAAGGCAAAGAGAGACTGAAATCCCTCTGGAGTAAACCACTGCAAAGAGAAAAGATGAAAAGTAATAGAAATGAAAGGTTAATCATCTACCAAATGAAAAGTTTTGCCAAGCCTGTATATATATAGACAGATAAATAGATAAATAGATAGATAGATATGACTGTGACCTTCATACTCAAGCTCACAAGTTGTGAACATTTAAATTATGGCAGCCATACAGGCCACTGACAAGTTGCATAGACCTTTTGTCCATCACAAGGCTTAGTTACCATTGATCAAGTCCAGCAAAATGCCCAGGGCCGCCCACAGCTGCCCACCCTGCAAGTCTGGCATCCCTCTCTTTTTCTACCCCTGTGAAGTTCCAGCATCTCTCTAGCTCCCCCCTCCCCTCCAAGCTGGTCCTCCAAATGCTGCAGCAAAAAACATCTGTCTTCTCTAACTGGCAAAATCTTCCTTCTGCTGCTTCCTGTCCACAGGAAATTGCTTCAGAGAGGCGGGATGAAGCAGAGGAAAGTATCTGCTGGCCAGTCACAGCTTGTTTTCTCCACAGCAGCATTTGGAGGACAGATGTGGAAGGGGCAGGGAGCTAGATAGATGCCAGATCTGAAAGAGGTTATCCTGGACCTAAGCAGAAGCAGGAGAATTGTTGACTGGGGGGGTGAGCAGAATGAAAGAGACCTGGAGAAAAGGGAAGAGGGAAAGAAAGAGGGTAGATGATGGACTTGGGGGTGGAGCAGAGGGAAGAGATGGAGAGAGACCTGGAGCAAAAGGGAGGGCAGATGCTGGACTTCAAGAATGGGGAGCAGAGAGAGAGTGGGGGAATAATGTTGGACCACTGGAGTGGGGATCAGTAAGAAAATGGACATGGAGAGAGACAGGTACTGAAGTACAGAGGGGAAATCCTGGACAGTATGGATAGGGACACAGATAAAACTGTCAAAAGAACAAGAGATCCTGGAGAGAGTTAAGCAAAAACAAAGAAAAGCAAAAGCAATTCTGGTCACCACATCTCAAAAGAGATATAGCAGAATTAGAAAAGGTATAGGACTATGAAAATGATAAATAAGATGGGATGACTTTCCTATGAGGAAAGGCTTAAGTGGCTAGGGCTCTTCAGCTTGGAGAAGAGACAGCTCAGGGGAGATATGACAGAGGTCTAAAAAATAATGAATGGAATGGGTAGACGGGAATGGCTACTAAATAGTAGATTTAAAACAAACCAGAGAAAATATTTCTTCACTCAATGTGTAATTAAATTCTGGAATTTGTTGCCAGAGAATGTGGTGAAAGCAGTTAGTTCAGCAGGGTTTAAAAGAGGTTTGGATAATTTCCTAAAAGAAAAGTCTTTAAGCCATTATTATGATAGACTTGGTAAAATCCACTGCTTATTTCTAGGATAAACAGTATCAAATTTATTTTACTCTTTTAGAATCTGCCAGGTACTTGTGACCTGGACTGGCCACTGTTGGAAACACAGAATAAAGAAACGTTTTTATAAATTGTCCCCTGAAGGTGGCATCTTCTAAACGCCAAAACTGGGATCCTTGTTGGGACCTTTTTGCTTCAAATAAAGACTTTATTTTTGGTTGAAAAAACATCCCCCTTGCCTTTTCTTGTTGTTCTGTTTGTACCTCAAGGCGAGGGGCTCTTCTGCCTGTCTGTCTTACAAGACCAAAGCAATGATTAGGCAACAATAGATAGAAAACAAATTATATTTTCCCCAAGTTTATTAATAGAATGTGTTTGCTTTTTGCAAGAGCTCAGAAGAGGTACCCCCTCCCAGTTCCTCCCACCTTTGAAGAGGTGATATTATAGGGAGCCCATCTCAATCTTCCCCCCCCCTGGGGCCCATTCAGTCCTAGATATACCACTGCCAAGAACATTTATTTCCAGGGCTTTACTGGACATAAGGATCAACTGCTCAGGCCTTATTATCTCAGGACCCTGTTTGCCTTATCATATCCCGACTACTGTAGTTTTCTCACCAAAAGGAATCTTGGGAGATGTTGTGACACACTCACCCGACCAAGCCGTTCTTCGTACAAGGCTTCCATGAAAAGTTGCCGCAGTATATCCAACTGACCCTACAGAAAGAAGATCAGGGGATGGGAAACTCATGCACTGAAGAGAAAATGTGTAGCTCCCCCAAAAATGAAACACTCCTTGCTCCAGCTGGGAGTGATCAGTGGTGCTATTCAAAGCCTATAGTTGTACAAATCCTCTTAAATGTTTCACATATATCCCAGCATAGAAGAGAAGTCTTGTTTACACAGTATGCACATTCCAGACAGAATGTAAAAAATTAGGGCTGTAAATCGATTAAAATTTTTATCACAAGATTGTGATTAATCACATAAAGCATCCCCTCACATTTCCTTCTGTATAAAGTAATATATACATAGCAGGTATAAATTCACAAAACTGACACATTTCAACTCAGTTGTGCCACAAAAAGGCAGAATATCAAATCCTATTACGCCCTTACTAAACTAAAAATAAAATCATCTATTTTAACCTTTGTTATCTGGTGATTTTATCTTCCTAATCATCTCACTCCGCATCTATAGTTCTGCTTCCCTGTGTTGTCTATTCACTCTTTTTCTCTCTTTACTTCCTGCCTTATATCCATCTTTCACAATCAAGTTTTCTTTAATTTTTCTTCCTCCCATTCAAACTGTCTAGGTTCTGACTCTTCTTTTCCTTGCCATTCATGGGCACCATCATCTCCCTCCCCTTCCATTCTCTGACATGGGTACCCTCTCTTCCCACCACTTATCTCCTTCCCTCCTCTCTGTCACCATCTTCCTAATTTTTCTATCCCTATTTCCAGAATCTGTCCCTCTCAAACCATCGCCCCATCTCTCATCTGCACCTTTTTCTCCCAGCAAATCTCCCTGTGCTTCCACCCTTTTCCTCCCCATGATCAGGTATCTCCCTCCCCCCCAAGGTGGTTAGGTATCTCTCTCCTCCCTCCTCCCCAGTGGTCAGTCATCCCTCTCTCTCTCCTTCCTCCCTCCCTCCTTCTCTCCCCCCTGTGGTTAGGCATTTCTCTCTCCCCTTCCTTTCTCCCTCCTTTCCCCCACCTGTGGTTGGGCATCTCTCTCTCTTCTTCCTCCCACTCTCTCTCTCTCCTTCCCTCTCCCCCCCTGGTCAGGTATCTCTACCCCCTCTCCTTTCTCTTTTCCTTTCCCTGTGGTCGAGTCTCTCTCCTCCTCCTTCCCTCTAACCTTCCCTCTAGCCAGTGCTAGTGATCAAAGCAGAGGGAGGGGAGATATAGTGGACTGTGATGGTGGAATCAGGTGGTGGGCAACAGTAGCCTCAGGTGGAGGCAAGTGACGGGCAACAGCTAGGCCATTCTTCTGGAAGGGCAGCAGCAGCAAGGGCGACTCTCCAGGGTGGTGGCAATGGCAGAGCCAGCTCTCAATATGGCTCTAAACCAGCATTCGTTCATTGTCTTCTGCCGACTTCACTTCCGGTGGAGTGCACCGGAAGTGATATCTGTCAGATGAAGAATGCCATAATTGGGAAGGAAGGTAGACAGGCTTAAACACATTAATCCTGTTAATTTTTTTCAACATTGTTAAACAATTAACACTTTAATCACATTATTGTGTTAATTGCTCAGCCTAAAAAAAAAAACAAAAAAAACTAGCAGTTTTAAGCTTTGTTTTATATCACATAGTTTGGCGCCCAAGCTCTCTTGTACATGGCTAGGTGAATTTAGCTATCAAAGCTCACCTTAAATGCATCTCCCAGAAGTTTATGGACAATTTCTTTTTCTTCATTGGCTGTTTTACTGCAGAACTGAGAGAACAAATTCATCCACCAATCCTTGTCTTTTGCCTGAAATCAGGAAGGGGGGGGAAGAGAAAACTGTTTATTAAAATAAAAATCAATTTAAAAATAAAACCTATCATATACCAGAAAAAAAAAAACAAGAAAAAAAAACCACAGCAGTTTTTACTGATTGAAATGAAGCACACAAACATTTTAAAATAATGTATTGATACAAAAGCTTGTTAGCCATCATGAGCCACAACCTCCTTGAATATTATGCACAGCTCAGACCAAATTGTAAGCTATTTTCTCATTGTTTACAGTCCAGGTAAGAGGCATGCAGTGCCAGGTGATGTCAGGTACTGTATTTTCTGCTTCTAGGTGGCCACATTTAATGTTCAGAGCACCTCACCACTGCTATTGTATACATGGCAACAGGACAAGAACCTGGGCAAAATCATGTATGGCAAGCATTAGAGTACATAATCACATACCAAAGTATCATCAAGGCATAAAACAATTCCCTGGATATTTATGAATGGAAACAAAAATAAGTAAACCAGGAATCATCCTTTTCCTAGAATAAGGTCCTGCATCCTGACACACACAAGAGTCCAGTGCGTCACACAGCCTTTTATATACAGCATGATTCATAGTACTCATTAACTACTGACCTAGCAGAGTCTCAAATAAAAAGGCATCTGAAAATCTTAGCATTATAGCCTTAAAATCACTGTGTTAGCCAGTGGGGTCCCAATGGCTGGACCCTTAACTCCACACCTACGCTAATCGCATACAGTCACCTGGTTATCTCACAGGTTTAGCAAACACGTAGGAAAAACAGACCATGAAGAAGGGATCAAGGGCAAAACCTTTCTCCAAGCAGACATGACTTGTGGCCAACAAAACATTCAGTGTTCTCCCCAGGGCCTTTTAGCTGGGCACTCCGCCCGGCTAATTTAGATGACCACCCAGCGAATCCTGCTACTGCCGCCGATGCTCCTTCCCGGGCTAACTCGTCGCCAAAAATTTTGTTCGACACCTGCCTTTTTTTTTTTTTTGCCAGCATGTTTACTTGCTTCAGGCCTTCCTTGTTGCCGGGTCCTGCCTAATTTCTGTTTCCGCGAAGGCAGGACCTGGCAGCGAGGAAGGCCTGCTGCAAGTTGAAAGCTTCCCTCCGGGGTTCTAACGTGTGCGTGCTGGCTTACCTCTGAAACCGGAAGTTATGTCCCGTGGGAGGGGGGGGAGAGAAGAGAAGGGAAGCCGGCACGCACACATTAGAGCCCCGGAGGGAAGCTTACAACTTGCTGCGGGCCTTCCTCGCTGTCGTGTCCTGCCTTCGCAAAAACAGAAAGTAAGCAGGACCCGGCAACGAGAAAGGCCCAAAGCAAGTAAAAGCAGCAAGTTTAGTGGTATACCATTTGAGAAAAACAAACGCACAGAAATCAGACCCAATTCTGCTTGCTCTTTTAAAGCTCTGATCCAAGCAACCTTGGTGCCTATTGTGGAAGATAAAGAGGTCAGCCAGGAAGAATGAAATCAAGTTTAAGTTTAGTTAAGCTGTGATTTGAACTTTATAGGCATTTGTTTTTCATACCTTAACTGGCAGGCAGAAGGATGCTCCATTTATTAATCTTGCAAAGTCTGATACAGGAAAAGCTAGAAGTGCATCAGGATTTAACGAGCTTGAGGTGTGCAAATCCACTTAATGTAGAAATTACAGTAAAACCAAATCACTTTTCTCTTCTATTTCACTGCAGCTCTATGAGATTTTTCGAGCTAATGTTCTTTTGCACTTAGCTATAGTCAAATGATGGATAGGAATAGGTTTATTTCATTTAAGCTAAGGGAAAACAATATTTTTTCTGAGTATCCTTTAAATAATGGTTCACAAATTAATTCAGCCTGTTTTAAGGCTGGGTTTTGTTTAAATAAGGGGCAATTCTCCAAGTGGATTCTTCCTCGTAGGCACCCTGAGACTGTACAAGGAGCGCCTATTCTATAGTAGTGAATGGGCTCCCAGGTTCCATTACAGAATGGTAGCATATAGCCTTAGATTCAGGCGCCTTGCAGTTACAGCAGCCATAGAGCTGACGTAACTAAGCATGTCCAGTTGTGGCAAGAGCTGGTGTAACTAATAATATGTATAACATGAAAACAAGCCCATTCCCCACCCCCGTCTACCCCCTTTCTGTTTATGCAGCATAGCATTTATACTGTCAGTGCTGTTATAGAAAAGTGCTTAAGATGTGAATGTGCATAAGTGCATATTCGCAGGCACTTAGTTTTATGGTTTAAGGTTTATTCTATCGATGTACCACTTTTCAATCCAATACAAAACCAAGCAAAAAGAACTCCAAAAATTATAGGAACATGGACATGTACATGTAACCCCAAAACAAATGTACTATTATTAAAAAAATTATTCCTATTATTAATAGGTGTTACTGCAAGATGCTATAAAAACTGGATGATCCTTATTTTCAAAATGACGTCATTCAGGAAGATCTGTTTTAGCAAAATGGAATTTAACAAAGAAGTTGCAATTAAATTTTTGCAACAAAATAAGACATATGGCCAAAAGAGGGAAATTCTATAAATGGCATCCCGATTGTAGGCGGCGGTTTGGCGTCCTACCACTGTCTAACCAGGCAATCGGGACGCAGGTTAAAAAAAAAACACCCCAAGACAGGCAGCCTACAGTTTAGGCATTTTCACAAGCCTAGGGAGGCGTGCAGGGCCGCTTAAGCTTGCCCAAGGCTAGGCTTAGGCGTGGTTTAATCCAGAAGTGGCTGTCTTAGGCATCTCTCTAGTACCGCAATAGGCACCTGAAATATAGGCTTCCCTTCTCTTCTCTCCCCCCCTTCCAACGGGACATAACATCCGGTTTTGGAGGGAAGAGAAGGGAAGCCGGCATGCACACGTTAGAGCCCTGGACGGAAGCTTACAACTTGCTGCTTTTACTAGCTTCGGACCTTCCTCGCTGCCGGGTCCTGCCTTCACAGAAACAGAAAGTAGGCAGGACCCGGCAACAAGGAAAGTCCGAAGCAAGTAAAAGCAGCGAGTTGTAAGCTTCCCTCCGTCGCTGACCTATGGAAGATAGGTCAGCGATGGAGGGAAGCTTACAACTTGCCTAGCGACTCTGCCGACGGGTGTGTGAGCTGGGAGGGATGGGAAGAGAAATGCTGCTGCTGCACCCAATTTTTTGGGGGGGAGAGGGAAGAGAAAAGCTGGTGCACCCAATTGGGGGGGGAAGAGAAAAGCTGCTGCTGCACCCAATTGGGGGGGGAAGAGAAAAGCTGCTGCTGCACCCAATTGGGGAGGGGAAGAGAAGTGCTGCAGTAGCATCCAATTGGGGAGGGGGAGGGGGAAGAGAAGTGCTGCTGCAGCAGCACCCAATTGGGGAGAGAGAGGGGAGAAGGAAGACCAGGCAAGGGAGAGGAGAGGCAGATACCAAGACCATGGGAGGGAGGGAAAGGAAAGGAGCTACCAGACCATGGAGGGGGGGGAGAGAGATGTCAGCGCATACGGGGGGAGGAGGGAGATGCCAGGGCATGGGGAGAGAAGGGAAGGAGATAGAGATGCCAGACCATGGGGTGGAGTGGGAAGGAAGTAAGGAAAGGAGAAGAGAGAGATGCCAGAGCATAGGGGAAGGGGTGAAGCTGAAATGAATCATGTACAAAGGAGAGAAAGGGCACAGGATATACAGTTTATTGAAGGGACATAGAAAGAGGGAAGATGCCATATGGAACAGAGAGAGGGCGGTCACTGGATGGTAAGGGCAGAGAGGATGGACAGTGGATGGAAGGGGTAGAGAGAGAGGGGGCAGAGGCTGGGTAGAAGGGGCAAAGAGAGGACAGATGTTGCATGGAAGGAAGCGAGGATAAACACTGAATAGAAAGAAGAGAGCGAAGAGAAGACGATTAAAGCAGAAACGACAAAAGGTAGAAAAATTTTTTGTTGTTGTTTTACGTAGAATCAAGTAGTATTGTAATTGTATTGATTAAAGTTTATAAATAGGAAATGGAAATAAGGCAGTTTTTTTTAGGACTAAACCCCTTTCCCCACGCAGGGGTGCTCAAATGGTCGATCGCAATCGACCAGTAGATCGCAAAGGCAATGTGAGTCAATCACGTTGCTTTGCAATCTTTTTCTTCCTGCCTCTCCGAGCCAGGCCAAGCGCTGGACTCACAAGACTTCACCTCCAACGTCAATTCTGACGTTGGAGAGGACGTTCTGGGCCAGCCAATTGCTGCCTGGCTGGCCTGGAACTTCACCTCCGACGTTAGAATTGACGTCAGAGGTGAAGTCTTGTGAGTCTGGCACTTGTACGTGCTTGGCTTGGCTCGGGGAAGCAGCAGGGAGAAATCGGCTTGATGGCTTAGAGCAGGGGTGCCCAACGCGTCGATCGCGATCGACCAGTAGCTCAGGAAGGCAACTCGAGTCGATCGCACTCGTGTTGCCGTCCTGATCTACGGGCCGATCAGCCTTCCTCTCCAGTGTTCTCCCTAGGGCCTTTTAGCTGGGCGGTCCGCCCAGCTGTCATCTGCCGCTGCTGAACATTAAAAAAAAAAACCAAAAAACCGGCTTGGAGATTTCAGCCCGTAGCGAACTTATGCTCCGGGCTCTAACGTGTGCGTGCAGGCTTCTCTTCTCTTCCCTCCGAAACCGGAAGTTATGCCCGGGGAGGGGGAGGGGGGGGGAGAAGGGAAGCCGGCACGCACATGTTGAGAGCCCTGAAGCAAGCGTTCGCTACGGGCTAAGGCGGGAGACATGTTAGTGAAGCATTTCCTCTTCTTGCTGCCGGGTCCTGCCTACTTTCTGTTTCCGCGAAGGCAGGACCCGGCAGCATTTCCCCCAACAGTTCCTTGCGATGCTGGTCGGCCGAAGCAGGGAGAGGTTGGGGCGGCGTCGGCTTTTGGGCGTGTTATTGGTGGCGGTTTGGGTCCTGGTCCCCGATAGCAGTTTGGGTCCCCGATGGCAGTGGCATTGTCTTGGGGGAGGGCAGGGAGAAAGAAAGAAAGAAAAAGGGCAGGCAGGGAGACAGAAGGAAAGAAGAGAAACAGAAAAAAAGGAAAGGGAGGCAGAGAGAAAGAAAGGGCAGGGAGAGAGGAAGGAAAAGTTGGGGGAGGGAATAAGGTGTGGAGGAGAGGAAGCATACAGGCTGAAAGAAGGGAAGAAAGACTGGATGCACAGTCAGAAGAAGAAAGTGCAACCAGAGACTCATGAAATCACCAGACAAGGTAGGAAAAATGATTTTATTTTAAATTTAGTGATCGAAATGTGTCTCAATTTATATCTGCTGTCTATATTTTACACTAAGGTCCCCTTTTACTAAACCGCAATAGAGTTTTTTTAGCGCAGGGAGCCTATGAGCGTCGAGAGCAGCGCTGGGCATTCAGCGCAGCTCCCTGCGCTCTAAAAACTGCTATCGTGGTTTAGTAAAAAGGGAGGGGGGTATATTTGTCTATTTTTGTATGGTTGTTACTGAAGTGATAGTGCATAGAGTCATCTGCTTTGACCTCTTTGAAAAACCCTGGAATAGGAATGATAATTAACATTTTCTATGCGTACAGTGTGCGTTGTGTTTTTTTAAAATTTTATTGTTGGTAGATCATTTTGACTTGGTCATTTTAAAAGTAGCTCGCAAGCCCAAAAAGTGTGGGCACCCCTGGCTTAGAGGGTAGGGAAAGAATCGAGGAAGTGGAGAAATCAGCGCGATGGCTTAAGGGGGCAGGGGGAGAAAGACAGGCAGGCAGGAGGGAGAGAGGAAGAAAGAGAGACAGAAAGAAAAGGGGAGGGCAGAAAGAAAGAAATATTGGATTTACAGTCAGAAGAAGGAAGTGCAACCAGAGACTCATGAAATCACCAGACAAAAAGGTAGGAGAAAGGATTTTATTTTCAATTTAGTACATAAGTATCACCTCTGCTGGGTCAGACCAGAGGTCCATCGTGCCCAGAAGTCCGCTCGTCCGGCGGCCCAATGGGTCCAGGACTTGCGTAGTAGTCCTCTATCTATACCCCTCTATCTCCTTTTCCTCCAGAAAATTGTCCAATCCTTTCTTGAACCCTAAAACCGTCCTAACACGCCCTCTGGTAGCACATTCCAGGTGCCAACCACCCGTTGGGTGAAGAAAAACTTCTTAGCATTGGTCTTGAATCTGTCCCCTTTCAACTTTGCCGAATGCCCTCTCGTTCTTGTAGTTTTCGAAAGCTTGAAGAATCTGTCCCTCTCCACTTTCTCTATGCCCTTCATGATCTTGTAAGTCTCTATCATATCCCCTCTAATTCTCCTCTTCTCCAGGGAAAAGAGCCCCAGTTTCTCCAATCTCTCAGCGTATAAAAGGTTTTCTATACCTTTTATCAAACGCGTCGCTCTCCTCTGAACCCTCTCGAGTATCGCCATATCCTTCTTAAGGTACGGAGACCAATATTGGACGCAGTACTCCAGATGCGAACGCACCATCGCCCAATACAACGGCAGGATAACTTCTTTCGTTCTGGTTGTAATACCCTTCTTGATTATACCTAGCATTCTATTCGCTCTCTTTGCGGCCGCTGCGCACTGTGCCGACGGCTTCATTGTCTTATCCACTATTACCCCCAAGTCCCTTTCTTGGGTACTCTCACTCAATAACATCCCTCCCATCGTATAGCTGTACCTCGGGTTTTTGCTTCCTACATGCAATACTTTACATTTCTGTACATTGAACTTCATCTGCCATCTCATCGCCCACTCCCCTAGCTCGTTCAGGTCCCTTTGTAATTCTTCGCAGTCCTCTTTAGTCCAAGCACCACTAAATAGTTTGGTGTCGTCTGCAAATTTTATTATTTCGCACTTCATCCCTGTTTCTATATCATCTATAACTATATCTCAGACAGATGGTAACGGAACCCACTAGAGCCCAGGCGATCCTAGACCTGGTACTCACCAACGGGGAAAGCGTCTCAGAGGTCTCGGTAGGAGATACGCTAGCCTCCAGCGATCATAACATGGTATGGTTCAACCTTGGGAAAGGATCCCCTAAATCAATTACAAAAACAAAGGTGCTCCAATTCCGGGGCACCGACTTCGCACGCATGGGGGATTTCGTTCATCAGACGCTGCAGGACCATGCAGGGACCAGCAATGTGGAAACTATGTGGTCGTACCTAAAATCATCCATACACGAAGCAACTAATCGCTACATAAAATCAGTAGATAAACGACAAAGAAACAACAAACCCCAATGGTTCACTGAAGAGATCTCGCACCTCATTAAGGAAAAGAAAAAAGCATTTCTTTCCTACAAACGTACGCAGAGAAGAGAAACTAAAGTAGAATATAAGACCAGATCTGCAACGGTCAAAACAGCAGTTAGGGAGGCCAAACTTCGAGTGGAAGAAACTCTGGCAAAGAACATTAAAAAAGGGGACAAATCCTTCTTTAGGTATATCAGTGATAGGAAAAGGAATACAGACGGTATAGTACGCCTTAGACAACTGGACGGGAACTACACGGTGGCGGATTCAGAAAAAGCAGAACTACTAAATGAATATTTCTGCTCAGTCTTCACCTGCGAAGCACCGGGACACGGACCACAGTTGATGATAAAACAAGACGTGGATGACCCGTTTCAGAATTTTGAGTTCACACCTGGGGACGTTTACAACGAACTGGCAAGGCTAAAGGTAAACAAGGCCATGGGACCGGACAATTTACACCCAAGAGTGCTCAGAGAATTGAGAGACGTTCTGGTGGAACCGTTAGCAGTGCTCTTCAATCTCTCACTAAGTACGGGGAAAGTTCCGTTAGATTGGAAAACAGCCAACGTCATTCCTCTACATAAAAAGGGTTGCAAGGCTGAGGCTGCGAACTATAGACCGGTAAGCCTCACCTCAATAGTGTGTAAACTCATGGAAACACTAATTAAGTATAAATTAGATACGATCCTGAACGAGGGAAATCTCCGGGATCCCAGCCAACATGGATTCACCAAGGGTAGGTCATGCCAGTCAAATCTAATCAACTTCTTTGACTGGGTAACAAGAAGACTGGACTCAGGAGAGTCCTTGGACGTCGTGTACCTGGACTTCAGCAAAGCGTTCGACAGCGTCCCACACCGCAGGCTGCTGAACAAGATGAAATCGATGGGATTAGGAGAGACTCTAACTGCATGGGTTAAAGATTGGCTTAATGGCAGACTTCAGAGGGTGGTAGTTAACAGTACCCGCTCTAAAATGTCGGAGGTGACTAGCGGAGTGCCACAGGGTTCGGTCCTGGGCCCACTCCTCTTCAACATATTCATTGGAGATCTGACTCAAGGGCTTCAAGGCAAAGTAACCTTATTCGCTGATGACGCCAAACTATGCAATATAGTAAACGGCCATAATCTACAAGATGCTATGGAGCAAGACCTGCGTACTTTAGAAAGTTGGTCCTTGATGTGGCAGCTGGGCTTTAACGCCAAGAAATGTAAGGTCATGCATCTCGGTAACGGAAATCCTTGCAGAACTTACACCCTGAATGGAGAAACTTTAACCAGGACTACGGCAGAACGAGACTTAGGAGTAATCATCAGTGCTGACATGAAAGCAGCCACTCAAGTGGAGAAGGCTTCATCTAAAGCACGGCAGATGATAGGTTGTATCAAGAGAAGCTTCGTCAACAGGAAACCTGAAGTCATGATGCCATTGTACAGAGCCATGGTGAGACCTCATCTGGAGTACTGTGTGCAATTCTGGAGGCCACATTACCGTAAGGATGTGCTCAGAATTGAGTCGGTTCAGCGGATGGCTACCAGGATGATCTCGGGGCTAAAGGGTCTCCCGTACGAGGAAAGACTGAGCAAATTGCAGCTCTACACTCTTGAAGAGCGTAGGGAGAGGGGAGACATGATTGAGACATTTAAGTACATCACGGGACGGGTCGAGGTGGAAGAGGATATCTTTCTTCTCAGGGGACCCTCGACCACAAGAGGACATCCGCTCAAACTCAGGGGAGGGAAGTTTCGTGGAGACGCAAGGAAGTACTTCTTCACGGAGAGAGTGATCGAGCATTGGAACAAGCTTTCAGTGCAGGTGGTCGAGGCACGCAGCATCCCAGACTTCAAGAACAAATGGGATACCCATGTGGGATCCCTACGGGGTCATGCCAAGGGATAGGGTCACTAGGACTTAAATGAGCGGGTCAGTAGAGTGACAGTATAATTACAATTATACTTAAGGGGTCAGAAGACTTAAGAGAGTGGGTAAATAGTGTGGGCAGACTTGATGGGCTATATGGCCCTTATCTGCCGTCATCTTTCTATGTTTCTATATTGAATAGTAGTGATCAAAATGTATCCGTTTTGAGAACTTATATTAGGGGCATAGAGAGGGTGGACAGGGACAGGTTCTTCAGACTAAAAGGGACGACAGGTACGAGGGGGCACTCAGAGAAACTGAAGGGGGATAGGTTCAAATCAAATGCAAGGAAGTTTTTCTTCACTCAAAGGGTCGTGGACACATGGAATGCGCTCCCGGAGGAAGTGATCCGGCAGAGTACAGTACAGGGATTCAAACAGGGATTGGACGTATTCCTGAGGGACAAGGGGATCGTGGGGGTACTGAGGGAGGTGCTGGGGTGTTGCATAAGTATAGACAACTCACCAGGTCGTGCAGGTGCAAGGCCGGAGGGTTAGGACTTTGATGGGAAGATAGGACTTCGATGAGAAACCTAGGGGGCAAGGGGGCCCCTTCTGGTGATTCAGGCAGGTCATGACCTGTTGGGCTGCCGCAGGGGCAGACTGCTGGGCGGGATGGACCTGTGGTCTGACCCGGCAGAGGCATTGCTTATTTTCTTATGTTTATATCTGCTGTCTATATTTTGCACTATGGCCCCCTTTTACTAAACCACAATAGTGGTTTTTAGCACAGGGAGCCTATGAGCATCAAGAGCAGCACAGGGCATTCAGCGCATCTCCCTGCACTAAAAACCGCTATTGCGGTTTAGTAAAAAGGGAGGGGGTATATTTGTCTATTTTTGTGTAGTTGTTCCTGAGGTGACATTGCATAAAGTCATCTGCCTTGACCTCTTTGAAAACCCACGGAATATAAATGATAATTAAAATTTTCTCTGCGTGCTTTGTGTTGTTTAAAATTTTATTGTTGGTAGATCATTTTGACTTGGTCATTTTAAAAGTAGCTCTCAAGCCCAAAAAGTGTGGGCACTCCTGCTGTAGAGCCATTTCTTGTATGACTGGATGAGCTATATTTATCTTTTTTTTTAAAGTTGTTTAAATTCATGCAGAAATAAATGGCTAGATTGAACCTAATGACTTCATTAACGACTTTCCCTTTTTTAAACCTCTATACCATTTGAAAGAGGGCAAATATCTAATTATTCCCTTTCAGAATAGGATACTTCTTAAATTTAGTAAAAATATTCTGGCACAAGTGTCAAACCTTAAAAAAGGAAGTCATATTGAGCATTGGAAAATAATAACAATTAACTAATAAAAATAGTACACATTTAGGGCTCCTTTTACTAAGTTGCGATAGTGGTTTTAGTGTGCGCTTAGCGTGCGCAGAATTGCTACGCACGCTAGATGCTAACGCCCACATTGAGCTGGCGTTAAGTTTGCCCACGTAGCGCAGGGATTGTTAGCGCTAAAAATGCTAGCGCACCTTAGTAAAAGAGGGGGTTAATTTTCCCCACCACCAAATTTCCCCATTCCACCCCACCCAACTGGAAAAAATTTCTGGGAAGAACACTGACATTAAGGGGATGATTTCCACAGCTATAGGCAAGTAGAGTGAATTTTACTCGTATAAATCAGCTGCCTGAAAGCAGCCTTCCATCAGTGTGATAAAGCACTGAGAGACAGAAATTTTGGAAGTACAGTTTATTTATGCTGGGGAAGAGAAGTACATACACAGATGATATCTTCAGATCTTTGTGTGTATTATTCCAGCACCATCCTATTGGCATGGACAATTTCAAAGCCTTTGAAAATAGAGGCAAAATCTGTGGATAAAATGTATCCACAGACTTTGCCCAAAAATTGATAAGTTTTAATACTGTACCCATCAATGCATGCTGGTAAACTCAAGGGCCCATATTATATAAACACCCACCCACCATATACTAATGCCTCAGGTTAAAACAAGCACTGAGAAGCTCAGAACACAAACAAAGCCACCTTACATCTGGCATAGTCTTAACACTTGGGCAATCACTGCCCAGTGAAACTGGTCTGAATTTGACCCATTCCCAAGCCTCTAATTAACTTAAAGAGTTTAGCCCAATCATGCAGGAGAGTCAGCAGTTAGTTAGTTCCATGACCTAGTAGCAGTGCTGAATATTATCAAGCAAGAGATCTGGGTTTAATTCTTCCACCTAGGCTCTCTTCAAGTTGGCCAGATGGGATACTGCAGAGGAAGTGCTCAAATGCCATGGGTGTGGAAGGAGCTTCAGGCAGTGCATTACAGCAACATCTCCTGGTGATATTCAATGAGTAGTGGCCTGTGGCTTAAAGAGCCAGGTTACTGGGTGAGAAAAATGAAGGAACAAATACAGGTGAGGAGGATCCAGGGGTAGCTGAATAAGAAGGCATCTGATACATGAATCCTGGTTTGGTTGGGTTCCCATTAAGAGGGGGAGCCCAAAGTACTTAAAAAAGGATGAAGGATCTTCTGCCTGCCTGCCTGCCTTCTAAGCTGTCCCTTTCCAGAGTGACTTCAACATGCACTCACTAAAACCCCCATAGTCCTCGCTGGTTTACTCTTCTTTGCCCTGCTCCCATCCCAATCCAATATTTTGCTTTATATTTTTGCTTTGCCTCTTGGCAATAAGACCTGCAGCAGTATGGCCCAGTTCCATTCTGTAAAGTTGCTTACCCTTTTTGTGGAAGTGCAGGGAGATCCACAGAGGAGGCACCCAAGGGAAAGAAAAACAGAAAGAGCATCTGGTCTGTAATATATAGCATACACAGAAGCTCCTAGAAGCTCCCACTAAGAGGTGACATGTCCCTTGACCAGAAGCAGGCTTTACTTGCTCTAGGCTGCTAGAGTCTGGCTGTTTTCCACACATGGGCTGTTAATCAATATCAATGGAAAGAGATCTGCACTGAATCTCACCTGTCTGACAGTGGCAACCATACGAGCCATCAGCATGATGCTAGAAGTTTCTGGGGGGTAATGGATACTTCTGTAACAGGAGACAGAGAATCAGCTACTTACTTAGTGACAAAGGTCAGCATAATTATTATTTCCTGCAGAGCAGTCCAGGCTTCAGGAAAACTGTTAACCAAGAATAATGTTCAATAAGCACCACTGCAACTTTCAGCTCTTTTTCACAGTCTGCACATGGTCCAGAGGTTAATCACATCAGAAATCAGGTTAAAGGGGTCTCCTACGACCAAACCCACTGCACTTTGAGGGTATTTCATGCAAAAGGAAGGAGTTAGCCTAACCATGTGCCACAAGTTTCACCAGGATTGAAGGGAGAGGGATATCAGGCATGGAAAGAGAAGGCAATGATAAATGTGGGGCAGCTGAAAGAACACAATGCTCAGTGAGTTGTGTTGCTTGATACTTTCTTTGTAAAGTATGCACTGGGTGATCTAAATAGATTCTGTTATTAAAAATAAAATGCTAATCTCCAACACCTTTTTGAAGAGCATCCTACAGTATGGGAACTGAACAACCTTGGCCAGATAAGGCCACAGGATTGTAATAAATAAAGAACTTACTGGGACATATAAAGAATATAAGAAAAATACATAGACAGCTTTTGCCCATATTATTCAGAAATGGGAGCGAGATTGTATAGATTAGGATGGTATAGACTAGGATTATATTTTCTGGAAGGAGACGAGTTGATTTAGAGCAGTGGTCTCAAACTCGCAGCCCGGGGGCCACATGCGGTCCGCCAGGTACTATTTTGAGACCCTCGGTATGTTTATCATAATCACAAAAGTAAAATAAAACAGTTTCTTGATCATATGTCTCTTTAGCTATAAATTACAATATTATTATTAAGACTAAACTATAAAGTTTTACCTCACACAAAATTGTCATTTCTTTAATAAGACATTAACTATTTTTCCTGAAGCCCTCCAAGTACCTACAAATCCAAAATGTGGCCCTTCAAAGAGTTTGAGTTTGAGACCACTGATTTAGAGAAATGTGCATAATTGAGGGAAGATACTCCATCATTTATTATATGTATACCAGTTGGGTGCACAAAATGTGGCCAAATCAGGGCTGTATTTGTGTTAAATGTCATACATCTGAGGAACTTACATACATTGCTGGTGGGTTTGCTTGAATACATACTTTTTGAGACATTCTCTGGGGTCAAGTGGAACGCCTACCAAAACGCAAGAAATTATGTCTTTTTGACTTAGAACGTGAGTGCGATGAACAATGTGTTTATATGTAAGGTGTGTTTGATGATCAAGTGATTTATCTTCAGTGGATTAAAGACAACCCACCCACATTAGTGCTATGAGAAATCAAATGCATCATCTACTCTGTCAGTTCAGGGCAGTGGTGTACCTAGCATATGTGACAACCCGGGCCCATCATTTTTTGACCCCCCCCCAAAAAAAAATCTGTACGAAAAACATGATTTTTAGTAACAAGCCACATGTCACACGAGTACCTAGGAAAAGGCAGCATCTTACATACTGCAGTGAGCAATACAACATCAATACACCCATTGTAAAACTAAACAAGCCAGACTAGTACAGATCAATCCTGCAGTCAATCCTAACAAAAAAACCATGTCTTTCGAACACACAAAAAACACCTTCGCCTAGTATGGAATATGTAATCACAAACCAGCCCCTCCCCCTCTTACAAAACTGTATTGTGGATTTTAGCCATGGTGGTAACAGCTCTGACGCTCATAGAATTCTGAGCGTCAGAGCTGCTACCACCACAGCTGGTGCTATAAAACACTCCACAGTTTTGTAAACGGGGGATAAAATAGAAATACATAGACAAAGGTTAAATTGAACCAGTAAGAAGCTGGACTCTGCATACAGTGCACCACAGAAACAGTGACACGTCTCCTAAAGCAATAAATAGAAAAAAATTTTCTACCTTTGTCTTCTGTGGTTTCTGCTTTCCTCATCTTCTTGTAACTCTCTTCCTTCCATCCACTGTCTGCCGTCTCTCTTCCCCTATATGGCTTTTTCTCTCCTTCTATGCCCCTTCCAGAAACTGTATGCCTCCCCCTTCCATCTCTCCTTTCACCCCCATTGGTCTGGCATCTCTCTCCTCTCCTCTGCAATCCCTTTCCCTTTTTTCCCTCATTTTCCTTTTCAATTTATTTTCTGCATCTGTCTAGATTACGTTCTTACTACCCTCTCATCAATGTCCTTTTTTACTGTCTACCTAAAGCTTGCCATCTCTTTCCCTCACCCCTCCAGTGTTTCCCTAACTCAATCCTTTTCTCCCCATCATGTGCCCTCCTTTTATTTATCCCCTCCTTCCATCATGTACCCTCTTTCTCCAACCCTTTCATCTAGTACCTTCTCCTCTCTCTGTCCACATCCATCCAGCGTCTGCTCCCCTCCTTCTCTCCTCCCATTTCCTTCCTGCATTTGCTCCCTTCTCTCTCCTATCTGCACTTCCATCCAGCATAGGCTCCCCACTAACATCCAATGTCTGCCCTTTCTCTCGCCATCCACCCCTCCAATATCCTTCCCCCTTATGTCTCTCCCCTTTCTTTGTACATCAATTCCATCAGCACACTTCCATACCACCCGGCCCCCTTTCTTTCCCTCCACCACTCTTCCATTCCAGCAATCCTGCTCCTCTCTCTCCCTTCATGCAGCAAGGTCCCACGATGACTGTAGCTGCCGGCTGCTAGTTCACCCCACTTCAACGTACTTGCTCTGGAGCGGACTCAGCAGCCGCATGCTGGAAGGTCCTGCAATGACTCATCTGCTGGCTCTGCTCCGGAAGACGTAACATACGTCGGAGGGGGTGGACCTAGCAGACGCAGGGAATTGTGTCAAAGTCCTGCAATGACTGCATCTGCCGGGTCCACCCCCTCCGACGTAACTTACTTCTTCTGGAGCAGAACCGGCAGACGAGTCATCGCGGGACCTTCCTGGACCTCAGCGTGGCTGCCGACTCTGCTGCAGAGAAAGTAAGTCAGAGGTAACGTGACCATTTATTTTTTTCATCAAAAGGGGATATCTATTAATTGACTTTGTATCCTTTCTTTCTTTCTGCACTCAGGCCCAACAATTGTCCCTTTCTATTCCCTCCCTCCTTCCTTCCCGTGTCCTTAGTGCCCCAGTGCCTCCATCCTGTGTCCTTAGTGCCTCCTTCCCGTGTCCTTAGTGCCCCGTGCCTCCATCCTGTGTCCATAGTGCCCCCAGTGCCTCTGTCCTGTGTCCTTAGTGCCCCCAGTGCCTCTGTCCTGTGTCCTTAGTGCCCCCAGTGCCTCCGTCTTGTGTCCTTAGTGCCCCCAGTGCTCCCGTCCTGTGTCCATAGTGCCCCATCCTTAGCGTCCCCAGTGCCTCCTTCCCGTGTCCATAGCACCCCCAGTGCCCCCTTCCCGTGTCCATGGTGCCCCAGTGCCTCCTTCCCGTGTCCATGGTGCCCCCATCATGTGTCCATAGTGCCCCCAGTGCCCCCGTCCTGTGTCCATAGTGCCCCCAGTGCCCCCGTCCTGTGTCCATAGTGCCCCCATCCTTAGTGCCCCCAGTGCCTCCTTCCCGTGTCCATAGCGCCCCCAGTGCCTGCTTCCCGTGCCCTTAGTGCCCCCAGTGCCTCTGTCCTGTGTCCATAGTGCCCCCCGTGCCCCGTCCCATATCCATAGTGCCCCCAGTGCCCCCGTCCCGTGTCCTTAGGGCCCCCTTCCTGTGTCCATGGTGCCCCCAGTTCCTCCTTCCTGTGTCCATGGTGCCCCCAGTACCTCCTTCCTGTGTCCATGATGCCCCCAGTGCCTCCGTCCTGTGTCCATGGTGCCCCCAGTGCCTCCGTCCTGTGTCCATGGTGCCCCCAATGCCCCTGTCCTGTGTTCATAGTGCCCCCGTCCTTAGCGCCCCCAGTGCCTCCTTCCCATGTCCTTAGTGCCTCCAGTGCCTCCTACCCGTGTCCTTAGTGCCCCCAGTGCCTCCTACCCATGTCCTTAGTGCCTCCGTCCTGTGTCCTTAGTGCTCCCAGTGCCTCCGTCCTGTCCATAATTTAAGTTTGCCTGCTTCTGCTTTAAAGTTCTATACGGACTAGCCCCTAAATACATAACTGACCTTTTCTCCTTCTCAGCCAACAAACACAAGAGAAGCTCACATTCGAACTTCGTTTCCCCCCCCCCCAGTTAAAGGATGTAAACTAAAATAACACCGTGAACACCTACTCTCACATCAGGCAGTATTATGGGGTAAAGATCTAAAATAATTACTCTCACCCACTACTTACGAGGAATTCAGAAAGCGTCTAAAAACTTATTTGTTCCTAAAGTATCTAGACAACTAACCCATTCATCTCTTTCTCCTTAACAGTTCTTCTGTCCTATTACCTCTTTATTTCCTTAACCTCTTTTAAATTCAATCAACTTGTACCTCTTTTAGTCTTTTGTAAACCGCACAGAACTTCACGGTACTGCGGTATATAAACTGTTGTTATTATTATTATAATGCCCCCAGTGCCTCCGTCCTGTGTCCTTAGTGCCCCCAGTGCCTCCGTCCTGTGTCCTTAGTACCCCCAATGCCCTCGTCCGTGTCCTTAGTGCCCACGTCCATAGTGCCTGGCTGGCCCGGAACGTCCTCTCCGATGTCAGAATTGACGCCGGAAAGAAGACTTCTTGTCGGCAATTATCAGCAGCAGCGGGGAGGTAAGACTGCAGTGGCGCGGTAAGACTGCAGCGGCGCGGACAGGGAGAAAGGAAGGGCAGGAGGACCCGGACCTGGCCGGCTGTGCACCCCCCAAGCCGTGCACCCGGAGCGGACTCCCCCCCCCCCTCCTTGGTACGCCACTGGTTCAGGGAAAACGGGAGAGAAAAATTTGCAAATTTATGTATATTGGACTTACTTTATAAATTCACTAGCAACACAACTGCAAAGTTCTCTCTTAAATTTCCTGAGCATAGACTTCTATATAGAGAATGTATGATCGGACAATTCTTTAGGATTATTTGTAGCTTAAAGGTTTTGATGGTAAACCTTTAGAAACCGTCAAGAGCGGGGGGGAGGAGGAGGGTAGAGAATTTAGGTTCAAACAATTTTTATTGATGCAAACAAAACACCAGGGCACCCCAAGGGTGCACAGTACAAACAATAATGCATCATATACAATAATATAACAAGCATGTACAGAAGAAAAGTAACATCAACCAACCCCCCCCCCCCCTAATCCTACTCTACATAGGGCGAGCAAGAGGCCCTGGACTCTTTGTAACTGCAGCCACTAAAGCATCCACCTTGGGGTTCTTAAATTTGTCCAGCTCATCCTGAGATACAACGGGATACAACTGGCGCATAGCCTTCGCCACACAGAGACCAGCCTCCGGAGTGTCCCATTGAGCAGAAATAAGCTCATGCATTGCTTTGTGGACTGGAAATGCCTTCGCAGGCTTTTTCGTGCCTGCCATAAGAGGATTAGCCGATCCCGTCGCTTGCAGATCCAGCTGCGAGATATGAAGGCCTTGTAGTGCCTTGGAAATAAAAGATGGTAACTCCTCCCTATGAAAAAGAGCACTGTAGGATCATCCACCTCCCTAGCCAGTGCATCCTCAAACTCTAAATCCACTACTTCGCCGTCCTCCAGGGCCTCCGGAAGATCCAGAGACAAGGCGGAGCCAGATGGAGGGTCATCATCGTCTGTAGTCGCCATTCTGTGCCCTTTCTGGCAGGAAGTACAGGAAACAGGTCCAAATTACCCTCACGTGGCAGTGCAGGCTGAGAGTTCTACATTAAAAAGACCTGATGCATCAACATCATGAACACCGGGAAAAACATCACCTGATTAGAATGAGCCATTGACAAATTATTATTTTATTTTTATTCTTTATTCATTTTAAATCTGTCAACAAGTGTACAATCATATAACACTTGAAATTCATTCACATATAATCATAAAATATAAAACATTACCACCCGTCCCACCCATCCTCCCTCAATTACTACAAATAAGTATATTTCAGGTAAAAACATATCATATTAAACTAAATAAAATATTTCTCCCCTAAAACCATCCCCCCTCCTAATATATAATATACCTAACAAAGGAAAATAATGTTCACTCATTACAATATCTTTCCAATGGCCCCCAGATCTTCTTAAAGTTATCATAGTTTCCTTTCTGCAAAGCAATTGGTCTTTCCATTTTATAAATATGACAAAGTGAGTTCAACCAAAAGGAATAACTAAGATTAGTATAATTTTTCCAATTATTAGTAATATGCTGAATTGCCACCCCTGTCATAATTAACAAAAATGTGTTATTATGCGATGAAATTTGACTTTTTTTCCTCATAGACATGCCAAACAGAATAGTATCATAGGATAATGCAACATGTTTTTCTAATAAACGATTTACCGTATTTTCACGCAAATAACACGCACCCGTATAAAACGCGCACACGTGTATAACGCGCAGAAATCACTATGATAAGCACAAAAACTTTGGTATAACGCGCTCACGATTATACCGCGCATGCTGCCCGACTCTCCGTTCACCCCCCTGACTTCCGTGCACTGCCCCGCCTCTCCGTGCGCTGTCCCGACTCTCCGTTCACCCCCCCCTGACTTCCGTGCACTGCCCCGACTTTCCGTGCGCTGTCCCGACTCTCCGTTCACCCCCCCTGACTTCCATGCACTGCCCTGACTTTCCGTGCGCTGTCCCGACTCTCCGTTCACCCCCCCTGACTTCCATGCACTGCCCCGCCTCTCCGTGCGCTGTCCCGACTCTCCGTTCACCCCCCCTGACTTCCGTGCACTGCCCCGCCTCTCCGTGCGCTGTCCCGACTCTCCGTTCACCCCCCCTGACTTCCGTGCACTGCCCCGCCTCTCCGTGCGCTGTCCCGACTCTCCGTTCACCCCCCCCCCTGACTTCCGTGCACTGCCCTGACTTTCTGTGCGCTGTCCCGACTCTCCGTTCACCCCCCCCTGACTTCCGTGCACTGCCCTGACTTTCCGTGCGCTGTCCCGACTCTCCGTTCACCCCCCCCTGACTTCCGTGCACTGCCCCGCCTCTCCGTGCGCTGTCCCGACTCTCCGTTCACCCCCCCCCTGACTTCCGTGCACTGCCCCGCCTCTCCGTGCGCTGTCCCTCTCCTTTCGCCCGCCCTGCCCTGCTCCCAGCTCTGTAAGCATGCGCAATGGTCTGAGCATGCTTGCCGCTTAGTTTTCACCAAGGCTGTTTTTCTGGTGGTGTGCTTTTCACCACGTGGCTGTGGCCCCCCTCTATCTGGCCTTGTAATTTGCCCAGTGAATACTATTTTGACTATACAACAGCATCTCAGCCTTTGGGTAAGCCTATAAAAGACTAATGCTGCATGTAGAGCCCACATTTTAATTTGATCTCTTCAGATTGGTATTCTGCATTTATCTACCTGGTAGTAGAGTTTATCAATTAAATTGAAATGTACCGCCATAATGGCAGGAATGAGACGAAAGTCATATACAGCAGACTTTAAGCTTAAAGTCGTTGCGAAAGCTGAGGAAATAGGCAACTGGGCCGCAGCGAGAGAGTTCGATGTTGGAGAAACATCGGTGCGTGAATGGAGAAAAGATAAGAAGGAACTGGAGAAATGCAATCCGCGCAAACGGGCACGTCGTGGGCCCAAACCAAAATGGCCTCAGCTGGAGGATGACTTGAAGCAGTGGATTCTGGCGAGAAGGGAGCAAAATCAATCAGTCTCTACTGTTGCGATTCAGATGAAGGCAAAACTACTTGCCAATGGAAGAGGAATACCCGACTTCAAAGCTGGCTTCACATGGATCTCAAAATTTATGAAAAGGAACGGACTATCAGTTAGAATGAGAACAACTGTTGGCCAGCGACTTCCAGATGACTGGCAGCAAAAATTGATTGATTTCCGTGACTTTGTCGCCAAAGAAATATCTGAACTTGGCATCACTGCAAAGGACGTCATCAACATGGATGAAATTCCAATGGCATTCGACATTCCAGCAACAAGAACCATAGCCCCCACAGGTACTAAATCTGTTGCCATCACCACAACTGGGCATGAAAGAACGTGTTTTACAGTCGTTCTTGGTTGCTCAGCTAGCGGGGTTAAGTTAAAGCCCATGCTCATTTTCAAAAGGGTCACTATGCCCCGTGAAAAGCTGCCCACCAGTGTGGTTGTGCACTGCAACAAGAAGGGATGGATGGACTGCGACGTAATGAGATTGTGGGTAGATAAATGCTTTAGGGCAAGACCGGGTGGATTCTTTGCAAAAAAATCCTTGTTAATTTTGGATGCCATGGCTGCCCACAAAGAAAAAAATGTTCAGGCCTACATTAATTCTACTCGTGCCCACATCGCTGTGATATCTGGAGGCCTGACGTGTAAGCTGCAACCACTTGATATCGCAGTGAATCATCCATTCAAGACTTTTATTAGAAAGGAGTGGGACGAGTGGATGCAGAGCGGCACGCACGAGTACACACCCGCGGGGCGGCAGAAGCGGGCAACTTTCACAGAAGTCTGCAAGTGGGTGGCTTCAGCATGGGACAAAATAACACCAGATACCATTCGAAACGGATTTAGAAAAGCGGGCATTGTTTATGAAACCAATGACACTACGGCTACTACCAGTGCAGCGGAAGGAGGCAACAACATGGATATCAGCGATGATGATGATGATGATGACGATGATGACGATATCACTTCGGAAATAAACGAGGATCGTCTGCAGGCCATGCTCAGTTTATTTAATGACGATGATGACAATTCGGATTTTGATGGATTCAAGGATTCAGATGACTGTGATGATGATGTCTGAATAAACCTGTAAACTTTGTTTATTTACAACTTTACCGTAATTACGGTAACTGTATTTAGATTATTTTGTCCTCCATACTTCGTTTGATCTACCGGTTAATGTTATAGTTTATAAGAATTAACATGTTTCTGTTCTTGTTGCTGAATTCATACTCACTAACTCTAGATTAAAAGTTATAAGGTTGTTTATAAGAATGAACAGTTTTTTTCTTTTCACGTGTTTGGTTGGAGGGTGTGTGAATGGTGCGTGAGTTCTCCTATGTCTGGTTGAGGTGGATTGAATTACCGGTATTTAGCTGAAGAAATTATGGTAGTTAAACAACCCCCCCCCCCCCCCCATTCCACACACATTACGGTAATTCTCTTCAATTTTTGTTCCCATTATAAAAAACACTGATAAGTTTCCAGAAAAAAATACATTAAAATAAGAAGTGAAAACAAAGGCCCCTACAGATGAGAACATAACATAAGAATAGCCTAACTGGGTCAGACCAATGGTCCATCATGCCCTGTAGCCCATTCTCATGGTAGCCAATCCAGGTCACTAAATACCTGGTCAAAACCCAAAGAATAACAACATTACATGCTACTGATCCAGGGCAAGCAGACGCTTCCCCCATGTCTTAATAACAGACTATGGACTTTTTCTCCAGGAATTGTCCAAACCTTTTTAAAACCAGCAACGCTATCAGCTTTTACCATAACTTAAATCATTCCTTCCAAACAGAGACCTTGCTAGATGTCAAATACAGAAAGAACAAGGTACCGTAACTTCACAAGGACTTACGGTAGCTGTGCATGAATACCTATACCTATATACGGTACCTATACCATATACCTAGTGCAAAAATGTGCAAAGGTCTGTTTTTTTCTTTCCATCACTACATAGCCTACGGTAATGCCACACAAGCAGCGCTGTTACAAATATATTCTGAAGGTCAATGCTAAGGTTAACAAAGTTTCCTTCCTTGGACCACAAGGAGATACTGACAAACCACTGAAAGAGATCCCAGGAACAACACCCAAAGACCCACTCAGTATGTGAACCAGTTGAGTGGAGTGGACTAGGGTAACTGGGGGGTGGAAATGGACCCGGAGTTTTCTCAGCAGAATTTCCCTGACCACCTCTTCCTCTCAACACATTGACACGCTAGTGGGTTTATTTTATAGCTTTTTCACTCCCTTCGGTCTGCCTGTCCCCCCTTGAAGGTCTGCCTGTCCCCCCTTGAAGGCCTGTCCCCCCTTGAAGGTCTGCCTGTCCCCCCTTGAAGGTCTGCCTGTCCCCCCTTGAAGGTCTGCCTGTCCCCTCTTGAAGGTCTGCCTGTCCCCCCTTGAAGGCCTGTCCCCCCTTGAAGGTCTGCCTGTCCCCCCTTGAAGGCCTGTCCCCCCTTGAAGGTCTGCCTGTCCCCCCCTTGAAGGCCTGTCCCCCCCTGAAGGTCTGCCTGTCCCCCCTTGAAGGTCTGCCTGTCCCCCCTTGAAGGCCTGTCCCCCCTTGAAGGTCTGCCTGTCCCCCCTTGAAGGCCTGTCCCCCCTTGAAGGTCTGCCTGTCCCCCCTTGAAGGTCTGCCTGTCCCCCCTTGAAGGTCTGCCTGTCCCCCCTTGAAGGCCTGTCCCCCCTTGAAGGTCTGCCTGTCCCCCCTTGAAGGTCTGTCCCCATCCTGAAAGCCTGATGCCCCCCCCCCGACGTCCGATTCATCCCCCCCCCCGGCAGGACCATTCGCACCCCCACCCCGAAGGACCGCCGACTCCCCGACAATATCGGGCCAGGAGGGAGCCCAAACCCTCCTGGCCACGGCGACCCCCTACCCCCACCCCGCACTACATTACGGGCAGGAGGGATCCCAGGCCCTCCTGCCCTCGACGCAAACCCCCCTCCCCCCCAACGACCGCCCCCCCCAAGAACCCCCGACCGCCCCCCCAGCCGACCCGCGACCCCCCTGGCGACCCCCACGACCCCCCCACCCCCCTTCCCCGTACCTTTGGTAGTTGGGCCAGAAGGGAGCCCAAACCCTCCTGGCCACGGCGACCCCCTAACCCCACCCCGCACTACATTACGGGCAGGAGGGATCCCAGGCCCTCCTGCCCTCGCCGCAAACCCCCCCCCCCCCAACGACCGCCCCCCCCAAGAACCTCCGACCGCCCCCCCAGCCGACCCGCGACCCCCTTGGCCGACCCCCACGACCCCCCCACCCCCCTTCCCCGTACCTTGGGAAGTTGGCCGGACAGACGGGAGCCAAACCCGCCTGTCCGGCAGGCAGCCAACGAAGGAATGAGGCCGGATTGGCCCATCCGTCCTAAAGCTCCGCCTACTGGTGGGGCCTAAGGCGCGTGGGCCAATCAGAATAGGCCCTGGAGCCTTAGGTCCCACCTGGGGGCGCGGCCTGAGGCACATGGTCGGGTTGGGCCCATGTGCCTCAGGCCGCGCCCCCAGGTGGGACCTAAGGCTCCAGGGCCTATTCTGATTGGCCCACGCGCCTTAGGCCCCACCAGTAGGCGGAGCTTTAGGACGGATGGGCCAATCCGGCCTCATTCCTTTGTTGGCTGCCTGCCGGACAGGCGGGTTTGGCTCCCGTCTGTCCGGCCAACTTCCAAAGGTACGGGGAAGGGGGGTGGGGGGGTCGTGGGGGTCGGCCAGGGGGGGCGCGGGTCGGCGGGGGGGGCGGTCGGAGGTTCTTGGGGGGGGGACGGTCGTTGGGGGGGAGGGGGGTTTGCGTCGAGGGCAGGAGGGCCTGGGATCCCTCCTGCCCGTAATGTAGTGCGGGGTGGGGTTAGGGGGTCGCCGTGGCCAGGAGGGTTTGGGCTCCCTTCTGGCCCGATATTGTCGGGAAGTCGGCGGTCCTTCGGGGTGGGGGTGCGAGTGGTCCTGCCGGGGGGGGGGGATGTATCGGACGTCGGGGAGTCGGCCGGGCAAGAGGGCTTGGGCTCCCTCTTGCTCCGATCGTGGATGCGGGTGCGGGTGGGAGCGCGTGCGAGTGGTCGTTCGGGGTGGGGGTGCGAGTGGTCCTGCTGGGGGGGTGAATCGGGCGTCGGGCGGGGTGGGAACTATGTTTTAAAACTTTCGTATACCGCGCTCACGCATATAACGCGCGAGGGGTATGCGCGGTAGGTAAAAACGCGTATAACGCGCGCGTTATATGCGTGAAAATACGGTACTTGAGTCCAAATTGAATTCCAAAAGTTTTTAATACAGGGACAATAATAAAGTAAATGATCTAATGTCCTTGCTTCCAGATTACAATGCCAGCATCTATTAGACTTAGAGTTATCTAATTTTTGTAAACGTAAAGGGGTCCAAAATGCTCTATGCAACAAAAAGAACCAAGTTTGTCTCATAGATGCTGACACTGTACATCTCATTCTCCAAGACCAAATACGTGGCCACTGAGATGCAGAAATTTTCTGCTTGATCTCAATGCTCCAAATGTCTCTAAGACCATTTTTTGGGTTTTTATTCACATATCCAGAAAGTAATTTATACCACATTGCAGCTTGATGTCCCAGGAAATCTGCTTGAAAGCAAAGGAACTCCAAACTATATTGGTTATCCAGATTTTTCTATTCCAGGGAACCCCACCTGAATAGCCTACTTCAGCTGCAATCATTTAAAACTTTGTGATTTATTAAGACCAAATCTATGCTGCAACTGTGATAACTCAAGCAGTTTACCATCTGATATAACATCATTCAGAGTACAAATGCCTGCAATTATCCAGTTTTTCCATAAGATTTTAAATCCGCCAATTTGAATCTTGGAGTTAATCCATAAAGATTGATTTGTAGATTTACTTATTGGGATAGGTGTTAAATTACTAAAATATCTCAATGTTTTCCATGTGTCTGATAAAATTCTGTTTTCCTTATATATTCTAGGCAATGTGATACTTAAAGGAAACAAGAGACGCCATTCTAAATATAGCCAATCCGGGGCATTCTCTATGAGTTCTGGGAGGATCCAATACATACTCTGACGTAAAATATAGGCATGATGATGCCTATAAAAATTAGGAAAATTTACCCTACCCTCAATTGGTTTTTGAAGAGATACTAAGGCAATTCTAGGCATTTTACCCATCCAAAGAAATTTCGTAAGGATACCATTAAGCTTTTTATAAAAAGGACTCATGAAAAAAAATTTGTATCATACTCATTTGATAAAAAACCACAGGCAATATCATCATTTTAATAGTTTGAACTCTCCCCCACCAAGAAATGTGTAACGGATTCCATTGCTCACACAACTCAGTAACTCTTTTTAATAAAAGTTTTTCATTCTCCAACTGTGTCGCCCAAATTATTTTTAATCTTAATACCTAAATATTTTAATCCATCTTCTTTCCAGATGAATGGAAAGGAATCAAACAATCCTTTTGAACAATGCACATTCAAAAGAAGAATTTCAGACTTACTCCAATTTATTTTGTATCCTGGATTCCTTAAATACAGCAGAATATCATCCGCATAAGCTGAGACTTTATATTCTGAGTCAGAATGAGGAATACCCTATATTCCCTTTGCTTGTTGAATGGCTAATAATAAGGGTTCTAATACAACATCAAACAGCAAAGGAGATAGAGGACAACCTTGTCTAACCCCCCTCTGCAAATTAAACCTCCCAGATAAATTATTATTAATATTCAATCTTGCAGAAGGGGAGCTATACAACGTTTTAATCATTTGTATAAATCCAGGACCTATAATAAAAAAAATCTAGTGCTTGATACATAAATTTCCATTCAACCCTATCAAAAGCTTTCTCTGCATCCAAAGATACAGAAAAAGCCTCATTCATTTTTTTTTGTTAAATTTAACATATGAAACGCTAATCTTGAATTATTGGATGAATGTCTTTTAGCAACAAATCCTGTCTGGTGCATATCAATAATATAAGAGAGAGCCATAGCTAAGCGTAAAGCCAATAACTTAGCCAAAAGTTTACCATCCACATTTATTTAAGAAATTGGCCTGTAGTTTGAAACCAACGTAGGATCTCTATTTGGCTTAGGCAAAACAATAGTTAATGATTCAGCCATAGTACCTGTAATACAACCATTAGTTAGTTGTGACTGATATAAATTTAACAAATGAGGCAAAAGAATAATTTGAAATGCTTTATAAAATTCTGCTGTGAAACCATCACCACCTGGAGCGGATCCAACTCTAAGAGACTTCAACGCTGTTCTAATTCTTTTAGAGATATAGGCTCTTCTAAACTTATTTTTATATGAACAGGAACTTTAGGTCCAATAATTAAATTTAAAAATTCTAAACCATCTTTTTCCCTATCTAAATAAGGCACCGAAGAATATAGGTCTTTAAAGAAAGTTAAAAATCGACTTAATATCTTTTCAATCTTATTATGTGTAATTCCTTTATCATCTTTGATTGCCATAATATTACACCTTCTTTTCTTTGCTTTGAGATAATTTGTCAATAATCTTCCCGCCTTATTAGAATTTCCATAATACAATGTTTGTTTGGAGAACAAATCTTTCCTAATTAATTTTGAAGATAGTTCATTATATTTACCTTTTGCTTTTAAAAGAGCCTGTAAAGTATTATGCTCCCATTTATTAATCAATTTAGATTCCAATATTTTTATTTCTTTTTCCAACTCAGAATATTGTTTTTTAAATTGTTTTTTTAATATAAGCAGAATATGAAATAATAAAACCTCTCATAGTAGCCTTAAAGGCATCCCATAAAATTTCCATGGAACTATCATTTGTTAGGTTAAAGTGAAAAAATTCACTAATTTTAGATTTAAAATCCTCAAGAAATTTTGTATCCACCAACAATGTATTATCAAATATCCAAACAGGTCTACTATATTCCTGCTGATCCATTTGAAATTCAATCCATATACCCGCATGATCAGATAAAATGATTGGGTCAATGGAAGCTTTAATCACTTGATGAACTATTTGAGTTGAAACATAAATATAATCTATTCTAGAAAAAGATTTATGAACCTGTGAACAAAAGGAAAAATCCTGTTCATCAAAATGAAGAATATGCCAAATATCTTTTAAATCACATGAATGAACCAAATTGTCTAGCCCTAAAGATTTTATATTTTTACAAGGTTTTTTATCCAATAAAGGATCCAAAACAGCATTAAAGTCTCCAGCCACCACTAATTTAGAAGCAGCCAGTGGGAGTAACAATCTGCAATGTTTTAAAAAATTCCTGCCGATTCGAATTAGGAGCGTACACATTAAACAAAGTCAGGGTATTATTTCCCATACTCATGTCCACTTGCAACCATCTACCCATAGGATCTGATCTTACTAAATGAAAATTGGCATTACATTTTTTGTTAACGAGTATAGCCACCCCTGCTTTTTTACCAACTGTAGGAGCAAAAAAACATTGCTTCACCCAACCCCCTTCCAATTTCCTTGATTCCGCAAAGTTCAGGTGGGTCTCTTGTATATAATACACATCAGCATTCTGTTTTTTCAAAAAGGATAACACTTTCTTCCTTTTGATCTGGTGATTAAGGCCATTAGCATTAAGTGAAAAAATTTTAAAAGACATCATAAAATATAAAACCTAAAAATATTCTTCAAAATCAAATAAGTAAAAAAATTATTAAATTCCATAGTAAACACCATTTTCCTTAAAATAAACACATGATCCAAATTATAAACCCAATTTAACCCTCCCAATCCCATCCTTCCCCCCATCCCAACCCTCCTCAAAACAATACATTTATCCCCTCCTTGCACCTCCAAACATATACCACCCTCCCTAACCCCCCACACACACAATGACTGACCTAGAACATACATTGGAATAGCAATCCCTAAACCCCCTCCCCCAGGCAACTATTAGCCTTCTTTATTATTTTAACATAACCTATAAATTCATGAAAAAATTACAAAATAATTATGAAATCATTCTTCAATACCATTCATATAACTAAATAATCATTATTTATTCAATTTATAAAATAAATCCAAATCTTACAATTAATATATATTGATATTAATATATTCATTTTCTATATCCTAACATAAAAATCATCCAAATATAAAATAAATATAAAAATTATATGAACAAAATCAAATAAATATATTCATAAAAACATTTACCCCAAAAATATCTCATTTCTTAATCGTACCCACCTACACCCCAATTCCCTATATTCAATAATCACTCCACTTAATCCAAAAATTAAAATAACCTACGACTTTTCTATTAAAAACTATTCCATATATGTAATAATTACTATCAATCGTATCAGATAATATCTGCAATATGTATAATATTTAAACTCTTAATTAATATAATTCTCCTAGAAACTGTAATATATCACCAAAAACATATCTTTCCTCCCCAAATTCATTACTATAATCTATATTCCCCCAAAATCAATATCTTTTAATCTGAAAAATATCATATCTATCAATATAATTATTATTAATCCAATACATGACCTTTAAATTTCATATTAATGTATATAATAAAAATACATTGTAATAACATTTAAAATTCATTAAAAATATAATGACCCACTACCACTAAACCCATAAAACATTCCCCATATAGATCTAAACAGAGAAAACTGCATTTTTGACAATGGCTAGATAAAAATTTCATAGACTAAAACTTTTCCTCAATAAATAAAATCCTTTTCACAAATATAATCTATTTGCAAAAATGAAACTCATTCATAAATTCATTTTCCCAAAATCTTTTCTGTAAACTCTACTCCATAAATATCTAAAAAGTGAGTCTTCTCTTTCTTCTTTTATTCCTGCAAATATAGTCCTTCATGTAGACATTGGTTCTTCTTATGATAAAAGCTCTTTTAGTTTTACAGGATCTTGAAAATATAAGGACTTATTTCCATTAGTCACTCTCATTGTTGATGGATAATATAAGCCATAAGTGTATCCCTTCTCTTTCAACTGCTGTCTCAGCATAAGGAACTGCTTTCTTATATTTGCAGTTGGCTTTGCAAAACCTGGAACCAGCATCAATTTAGAGCCCTTATAATTTAAATTTTTATTAGCTTTTGCCAATTTTAAAATTTCCAAAGCTTGCTGAAAACGTAAAACTTTGAAAATCAAGGGTCTTGGGCCAACCTGGTTTGCTGAGCGCTTTGAAGGGATTCTATGTGCCCATTCTATTTCCAACGGCCACTTTGAGTTTAACTGTAACAGCTTAGGCAGTAGATTCTCCAAAAACTGTATAGCGTCTCCCCCTTCCAAATTTTCAGCCATACCAAGTAGTCTTATATTCTTCCTCTTTCCCCGATTCTCCAAATCCACAAGTTGATTCTTCAGCAGCTCCACAGATTGCCTTTCTGCTTCACACTTTTGCGTGATAACTTCCACCCGTTCGACTCTTTCTTCAATCAATGACATTCTCTGACTTTCATTCTGAATCTGCTGCTTTAGGCTTACTACTTCCTCCTTGACCTCCGATATTTTGCTTGCATTATCTTGCAGCATTAGTTTAATTTTAAACAACTCCGCCATAATATTAGCTTTTTCAGAGATTTCTTCATCTTCCAGTGGGATTGGCACTTTCATCGGCATCAGCTGGGTAAGCTTAGATCTTTTCGCTGTTACACCCGATGTGCACGGCTTCTCTGACTTTCCCTGCCGCATTGCCGCCATTCCCGACACGGATTTCAAATACTTTTAGCAAGGGGCAACGATTGTAAAAGACTCTTTCCTTCAATTAGTTGCCTGGGCTTGAGGAGCTTCGCAGTTATGCCACCATCTTGCGCGCTCTAAGCCACGCCTCCCTGAGCCGTTGACAAATTAATTTTCCCCTGCCCTGAAACCGTCCCCGCAAAGGCAGAAGACAAACCGCTGACCGCCGACGCAGCCGCCGACGTGCAGGAGAAGGAGGTCGAATTTCAATCGCGTGGGAAACTTCAGGCGCGACCTGAAACTCTTCCCCCATGGCGTCAGCGCAACCCGCTGAACAGAGGCCCGATGGTGTTCTCCACTTTCCACAGCGGGAACACCTTTTAACAGCCTCTGCCGCCATTACACCCAGACCAAACCACCGAGCAAACCAAAAATCGGCAGGCAACCCAACAACACCGCGTGTCAGCGAAAACTCCCTGAAGCAAACCGGCAGACCCAACCACCAGTGCACAGAAGCTATAACATAAGTTCTTACCCAAGTCTACTGTTGCTGAAGCTGGTAGTTGCAGACTGGAACTGCCAAAATTTTTTTTGTTTTGGAAAGAAGGAAAATAGAGGACCAGGAAAAAAGCCTCAATCCACCGGAGAGGAGGGTGGAGCAGGGATCTGGGGGGCCCAGGTGTAATTCCCAAAGTTGATACTGTTCAGCCAAACACCCTTATCTACTTGAAGAGAAAAATCTCAACACAAGAAGAAACAACCAGCCAGCCAGAATTCAGGAGCTAATGGAAAAGCGACCATCACCTGCTGGGAGATAGAGAATACTGAAGATACAGAGAGCGTGCCAACCAATGGGACCACTGTTACTCAGTTCTCTATCGCCACCTTCTGGTATATGTGTATTATCCCACTAGTCTCTGGATTCATCTGCTGCTGTTGAAAAGGAAATAACAGTTTTTTAAAAAGTGCTTTGAAGTTTTTAACTTTTAAATTAAAGGGTAACGTTTTAAAAAGTGCTTTGAAGTTTTTAACTTTTAAATTAAAGGGTAACGTTGATGCTTTTACTGGCTCCAGAGGTTACTGCTACTGGCTACAGCCTCTGGAATTTGTATACCTTACCTTACCTGACTTCCCTTCTGCTAATAGGGCTGGCGCACAGTGGAAGTGTTTGGATGCAGGGCCCTGTGCAAGATGCTGGAAGATGTGCATTTTAAACAGATTTCAGTTAGCAAAATGATGTAGAGGGGAGGGAGGACAGGGGCTGAGGCAGAGCCTGGTATATATTAGTATACAATTTGGTTCAGAATGCTTTTTTCCTTGTTTTCCTACTCTAAATCTAGGGTGCATCTTATGGAGCGAAAAATACAGTAGATGCAAAGCATTGATAAACATGGAAACATAGAAGATGACGGCAGATAAGGGCCATAGCCCTTCAGGTCTTCCCACTCTACTGACCCACCCCCAAGTCTACTATCCTAGGGATCCCACTCCTGGTGACAGGTTCCCTTGGCTTAACCCTCTAAGGGATCCCACATGGGCATTCCATTTGCTCTTAAATTCTTGCACGCTATTTGCCTTGATCACCTGCACCGGGAGCTCGTTTCAAGGATCAACCACTCTCTCGGTGAAGAAATATTTCCTGGTGTCGCCATGAAATTTCCCGCCCCTGAGTTTGAGCGGATGCCCTCTTGTGGCTGAGGGTCCTTTGAGAAAGAGAATCTCTTCTTCCATCTCGATACGGCTGGTAATATACTTAAACATCTCAATCATGTCTCCTCTTCTCCCTACGTTCCTCGAGTGAGTACAGCCGCAAATTTTTCAGCCTTTCCTTGTACGATAGATCCTTGAGCCCCGAGACCATCCTGGTGGCCATCCGTTGCACTGACTCTACTCTCAGCATAAAGACAGCTAATCTAATCTAATCCTTAGGTTTGTATACCGCATCATCTCCACGTTCGTAGAGCTTGACGCGGTTTACAGTAGAAGAAATAGGAAGGAACTACAACAGAAGGTTAGAGGTAGAAGTGGGAAGAAAATTTACAGGACTTGGGATGACAAGATATAAGAGTTTCCTTGATTCCTAAGTTGGAGGGAGACTTACATTTTTTGAGAAAAGCCAGGTTTTCAGATGTTTGCGGAAAACTTGGAGAGAGCTCAAGTTCCGAAGAGGGGAGGTAAGGTTGTTCCAGAGCTCAGTGATTTTGAAGTGGAGGGAGGTCCCTAGCTTTCCTGTGTGGGAAATGCCTTTTAGCGAGGGGAAGGATAGTTTTAATTTCTGGGAGGATCTGGTGGTATTAGGGTTTGAGGAATTCCAAGAAAGAGGGATAAAGGGAGGGAGGATACCATATAGGATTTTGAAAGTTAAACAGGCGCATTTATAGTGGACCCTGGCGATTATCGGAAGCCAGTGGAGCTTGGCCAGGAGCGGGGAGACATGGTCAAATTTACTTTTAGCGAAGATGAGCTTGGCCGCGGCATTCTGAATCCGTTGGAGTCTGTGGAGGTTTTTCTTAGTTAGGCTTAAGTAGATAGAGTTGCAATAGTCCAATCTGGAGAGGATGATGGATTGGACAAGGAGGGTAAAATGTTTTTGATGGAAGCAGGATCTAACTTTCCTCAGCATGTGAAGACTGAAAAAGCATTTTTTTTACCAAGGATTGGAGGTGGTCATTGAAGGACAATGTGGAATCAATGATGTAATGTAATGTAATGTAATTTATTTCTTATATACCGCTACATCCGTTAGGTTCTAAGCGGTTTGAAGAAAATATACATTAAGATTATAAATGAGAAGTAAGAAGGTACTTAAAAATTCCCTTACTGTCCCGAAGGCTCACAATCTAACTAAAGTACCTGGAAATTAATAAAGAAGAGAAAATAAAGATGGTTGAAAAAAGAAAAATTCTATGTGAACTTATAGGATGGAAATTAAACTGACAGTGAAGAACTGTATGAAAAATACATATGGAATGCAGTTAGAGAGGGTAGGTTACAATCTATTGATGGTATTTGTTTAATTGGAAGGTGTTAAGGTGGGTAATTTGGGGGAAGGTTATCTGAAGGTAGGTGAATCTTCTGGAGGTAAAAGAGGAGGGGTTAAGATATTTGGATGAATTTTTTGAAAAGCAGGGTTTTGATTTCTTTTCTGAATGTTTTGAGGTTGTCTGATATTGTCATAAGATTGGAGATGGAATGGTTGATTTTTGATGATGCCCAAGACCTTGCTCGAGAACTCAAGCTGCAGAGAGGAGCCAGAGGGTAGTGGGATGGAGGTGGGTAGGTGATCTAGTTTTGGACCAAGCCAAAGAAGTCTTGTTTTGGACTCATTCAATTTCATTTGCACAGTGTGGGCCCAGGATTGTAGGTTCATTATACAAGAGGATATGTTCTTAGACAGGTCGGTGAGGTTCGAATCGGTCTCGAGGAGGACGAGGATGTCGTCTGCATAAGTGTAAATTGTTTCAAGGGAGGATAGGTGGAGGAGTTTTAGGGAGGACATATAGATGTTGAAAAGGACAGGGGATAGTGGAGAGCCTTGCGGGACTCCACAATTCGGTTTCCAGGGGGAGGATGAGGTGCCATTCATGTTAACAGCAGCTAAGAAAGAATATGAAAAAGAAACTTCCAAAAGACGCAAAAACTCATAGCAATTTTTTAAGGTACATTAGAAGCAGAAAACCTGTGAGGGAATCTGTGGGACCAGGAGCAAAAGGGGCACTCAGGGAGGATAAGGCCATAGCTGAAAGACTGAATGAATTATTTGCTTCGGTCTTTATGGAAGATGTAAGAGATCTAACTGAACCGGAAATGGTTTTCAAGGGTGATGATGCGGATGAACTGAAAGAAATCTCGGTGAATCTGGAAGATGTACTAAGCCAAATCGACAAGTTAAAAAGTAACCCGTCGCTAAAATCATCTGTAGTACCTGAAGATTGGAGGGTGGCCAATGTTATGCCGATTTTTAAAAAAGGGCTTCAGGGGAGATCTGGGAAATTACAGACCGGTAAGCCCCACTTCAGTGCTGGGCAAAATGGTAAGAAACAATTATAAAAATAAAATTGTGGAACACATAGACAAGCATGATTTAATGAGACAGAGAAAGCAAGGGTTCAGCCGAGGGAGATCTTGCCTCACCAATTTGCTTGACTTCTTTGAAGGTGTAAATAAACATGTGGATTAAAGGTGAACCGGTTGATATAGTGTAGAGAATGACACGGGGAAAACATTTGTCCCTTGTCTCCACCCCATCATCTCAACTCATCCCCGTCCCTCCGCCACAAGCTCAATCCCCATTCCCGTGAGCTCAGTTCCCATCCCCACAAACCATCTGATCACATTCACACAAGCCTTGAATAGTTTTATATTGAACTTATTTTCTTAAAGTATAAAAAGAAACAATATTCTGTACAATTATCATTTTATAAATCAAAGTTCTGGCTGCTGAACTAGAGAGATGTTCAGTTGGCAGGGCTTTGTGGGAGATAGATGCGGCAGCAATGGGTAGGTAGGAAGGAAGGGTGGGAGATAGATGCGGTGGCAGTGATAGGGAGGGGGCTGCATGAGATTGGTGACCATGCACATTCCCTCCCTTAACTGCGAAGACAAGGCCATTCACCACTCCACAGGGCGGTGGATGGCTTTGTCCCCATACCCGCAGTGAGCACTTTCTTTTTCCCCACTGTTTCGGCAGGTTACCCGCGGCTACTGGCAGCTAGCCACGGGTAACAGCCACCATGACATTCTCTAATATAGTGTATCTAGATTTTCAGAAAGCTTTTGAAGAAGTTCCTCACAAGAGGCTCCTGAGAAAATTAAAGTGTCATGGGATAGATGGCAAAGTTCAGTTGTGGATTAGGAATTGGTTATCGAATAGAAAACAGAGGGTAGGGTTAAATGGTCATTTTTCTCAATGGGGGGGAGAGTAAACAGTGGAGTACCGCAGGGGTCTGTACTGGTGCTATTTAACTTATTTATAAATGATCTGGAAATTGAAACGACGAGTGAGGTGATTAAATTTGCAGATGACATTAAACTGTTCAAAGTTGTTAAAACGCATGCGGATTGAGAAAAATTGCAGTCAGACCTTAGGAAATTGGAAGACCGGGCATCCAAATGGCAGATGAAATTTAATGTGGACAAATGCAAAGTGATGCACATTGGGAAGAATAACCTGAATCACAGTTACCGGATGCTAAGGTCCACCTTAGGGATTAGTGCCCAAGAAAAGGATCTGGGTATCATCATAGACAATATGATGAAACCTTCCGCCCAATATGTGCCGGTGGCCAAAAAAGCAAACAGGATGCTAGGAATTATTAAAAAAGGGATGGTTAACAACTCTAAGAATGTTATAATGCCCCTGTATCGCTCCATAGTGCAACCTCATCTGGAGTATTGCATTCAATTCTGGTCTCCTATCTCAAGAAAGATATAGTGGCGCTAGAAAAGGTTCAAAGAAAAGCAACCAAGATGTTAAAGGGTATGGAACTACTTCAGCTTGGAAAAGAGATGGCTGAGGGAAGATATGATTGAAGTCTATAAAATCCTAAGTGGAGTAGAACCGGTACAAGTAGATCAATTTTTCACTCTGTCAAAAATTACAAAGACGGACACTCAATGAAGTTACAGGGAAATACTTTTAAAACCAATAGGAGGAAATTTTTTTCACTCAGAGAATAGTTAAGTTCTGGAACGCGTTGCTAGAGGATGTGGTAAGAGCGGATAGTGTAGCTGGTTTTAAGAAAGGTTTGGACAAATTCCTGGAGGAAAAGTCCATAGTCTGTTATCGAGAAAGACATGGGGGAAGCCCCTGCTTGCCCTGTATTAGTAGCATGGAATATTGCTACTCCTTGGGTTTTGGTCAGGTACTAGTGAAATGGATTGTCCACCGTAAGAACAGGCTACTGGGCTTGATGTACCATTGGTTTGACCCAGTAAGGCTATTCTTATGTTCTTAAAATGTATAATCCAGAGTAATGTATATGGGTGTAAAGAGCTGCATTTGCTAGGAGGTGAAAGGATGATAAGCACAAAGCAAAAGAGGGACCTTGGGGTAATAAGTAACAGAGATCTTAAAGGCAACAAAACAACATGACAAGGCAACAGCCATAGCCAAGAAGATGCATAAAAAACATATCCAGTAGAAGAGGAGACGGTGTTAATGCCCCTGAACAAGTTGTTGGTGAAGCCCATCTGGAGTACTGTATTCAGTTTTGGAGGCCATATCTCACTAAGGACATCAAAAGACTTGAGGCGGTTTGAAGGAGGCTAAGAAAAAGGGGCTTGTGCCAAAAGACCTACAAAAAGAGACTAGAATATCTGAATATATATACCCCAGAGGTACAGAGAGATAGGAGGATTATGATACAGATGTTTAAATATTTAAAAGGTATTAATATGCAAACTAATCTTTTTCAGATATGAGGAAATGGTAGCATTAGAGGTCATAAGTTGAGTTTACAGAGTGGGAAACTTAGAAGCAATGTCAGGAAATACTTTTTCACTGAAATGGTGGTGGATACTTGGATTGCCTTCCTGGGGAAGGTGATGGAAGACAAAAAGTAGTGACAGAATTCAAGAATGAATGAGATAAACAGAGAGGATCCCTTTATAGAAAAAGGATGGAATCAAATGAAAACACAACTTTAATGACCTCATAGTTGGAGGGACCTTTAACAGCAGCGCCAGAGGTTGAGAAGCAAGACTAATCATGTGCTCCAAATTGGCAGGGAGAGCTAGAAATTAAGTATGCGCATGTCGTATCACATTCAAAACATAGGCTATGATTGCAGGTGCTGCATATATCTGGTGGAGAGGCAAAATCATAAAGATGATATTAGCAAATAAATGATACCTCAGCTGTGGGAGAAGGAAAGACATTCTTATGGTTGAAAGATATAACTGCACATATGAGGCTGACAACTGCCTTGTTTATGGTGACAGGGTTTAATTATGAAGTAGAACATTCGCAGAGTACCAGATACAACTCTGGATACCTTATTGAGTAGACTGGATGGACCATGTAGGTCTTTATGTTTATTAAAATTTGATATCCCGCAATGTACAACAGATCAATGTGGTTTACAAAACACAATTATTTGCCGATAATTACTATATTACCTTAGGAACTCCAGGAGGAGGCTCTCTTTAGAACACTGCAAAAGTTGAAAAGAGCATTAGCAGTGAATCAGAGACTGAGAGCCTCTCCAGCATATTATGGAGTAGGGCTGAGGTTCAATCCTGCCATGGTATGTGCAAAATTATTCCAGACTCCATTTTGAGTTTGTGCACAGAAGAGAAATAGATAATCCCTGAAGCAGCCAGTTTAGTTGGTGAAAAAAGAATCTGTTGGGTCTGTTTAATAGATGTATGCCTTGATTGATTGAATTTTGATGGAAGAAAGAATTATTCCAAGGAACACAGAAGATAAATGTTTGTTTCTTAAGTGCATGGTCTTGGACATAATTCATTTTGAGGCAAACACTGTCAGTGAAAATGGAGTTTTATGCTGATATTATTAAAGACAACTTTAAAACTAAAATTTATATTCAGCTGTCACTTTAGTTTGAGGCTTTTTTTCTCTATCGAGTTGGGCGAGTGAGCCTCTAATGTAATGCCTTAAGACAAACATTTGGAAACGTAAGTATTTGAGTGTTATATTAGTTATTTATTATGTTATGTTTATTATCATTTGTTATACCGCATCACCATATTACAGACCTCAGCAGTTTACATTCTAAATTATATTCTATACAGAAGAAAGATTAATTCCTAAAGAGAGATGCAGAAAAAGAAGTGTACTGTAGATAAAGACAAAAACTGTAAAATACAGCATCAAGGCACAAACAAAGAAGCAGCAAACAAAAGAAAGGACAAAATTAGGCAACCCCACAAATGAAAGGTATAATGAAATAAATCCTATTCAGTCTCCACAGTCTCATCTGCTACTCATCCTTAGTAGTTGGTAGATGCATCTGAATTGGCTGCCCGATGTTGGTAGACATCAACAGGCAGCTATCAGCTGGGTTCCCAACCGTCTGCTGCACAACGGAGAGGGAAAGTCCAGCCAGAGAGTAGCAAAGCAGGAGGATATTACCACCGGTGTTTTAGTATGTGCAAAATTAACTCATTTGGAAACATTAGTCCACAGGTAAAGGGAATATGATCTCTATTTCATAGGCAGCATTATCCAATCCTGATCCCTTCTGCTCTTGAAAGCACTCTCATACTTAAATTACATCCAAGGTTTATAGGCACTGGGCAGGTATATGTATAGGCCACTGAAGAGTGTATTTTGAGGTGGAGAGGTGGGTGGGAGGGACTGGAGGCTTTACATATGTCTATGGGTAATGTGTGAAATGATCATAAAAATGAAAGGGGATGATGGGATAGATGTTTACATCATTTTGGATGATTTCATTCACGATCAGACAGATGATATGAATATACAATAAAAACAAGTTACTACCATTACTATCATTTCTATAGTGCTACTGGATATACGCAGCACTGTATACATTATATACAGGTTCTTTCTCTAAGTTTTTGTACCTGGGGCACTGGAGGGTTAAGTGACTTGCCCAGGGTCACAAGGAGCTGAAGTGGGAATTGAACCCAGTTTCCCCAGGATCACAGTCCACTGCACTAGCCATTAGGCATGCCATATACAGGACATGTATACTTCATTTTATTTATTCTTTCCCAAGGCGGGTCACAATAAAGTACATACATTACAACAGATAGAACATCAGTGAAACATAATAATGATAATGTAAAGCCTCCTAAAATTACAAAGAGGCTACCAGTGCCTCACATCAAAAAACTATAGATCAAATCCCATATTTCATCTTACAGAAAAGGTGTTTGATTTGGTCTCTCATGGGGATCCTCTGGTGACAATTTAGGTCAGAAAGTTGAGTGAAGCTTTTATTACACTTGGTACATAGAAATGGTTTGCACCCTGTGTGCATACTGTTTACTTAATTGGGTTTTCAATCTTACTATCTGAGTAAATCACTAGTACCAAATTAGCTACCCTGGCTAGTCAGTAAATTGCAACTTCACTAAGTCTACTGCTCTCTTTCTCTTGCCAGCACCGTGTGCACCTACCTCCAGGTGTCCTGCAGCTTGTTCAGGGGGTTTTCGGGATCTTCCTTGGAAGGTCCCAGGCACAGCATCTGGTGGTACTGGTCATAGGCTGCCTTTTGACACTCAGTGCTACAGTATTGTACCTGTGTGTGACAGCAGTGCACTGACTTAAAAAAAAAAAAAATAACACCCCAAAACCAGCAGCCCTCACTTCTGCTCAAAAGCAGCAAGAACCCATCTTCCCCCTCTACCACCCAGGGGAGAGAAACTCAATATTTGTACCTAATTTGTAAGCTACATTCTGAAGAAGAGGGTAGAATGAGTCATCTTCTTTCTATAAAATTACCCCAACACAACCAAGTACTAAGTTAGAGGGATAAGGGCACTTTATCTAAAACACAAAGTTAGGGGAAGAGTGACATTTCAAGTCAGTGTTAGGGGCCGACACTTCGTCAGCTGCAATTACCATTTTAAAAAAATCCAGTTGTGTCCTAACTCATACGTTATAAAAGAAAATTACCAAGGAGTCTTTTATACAAAGCTGAGATAAAAATTGGCCTTTAGTGGCACGTACATGGGTCTTTCCCACGCACTAAGGTCAATTTTTACTGCAGCCACAAAATAAAGCTTTTCGGCCTCTTTTACAAAGCCGCACGGCAACAGCCCCAAAGCCCTTTAAATCTCTATGGGCTTCGGGGCCATTAGCGCGGCTTTGTAAAAGAGACTGTAAAAAATATGAAATAAGAAAAATTAAAGATAGAAAGTTTTACATTAAATGAATTATAATAAAAAATAAGGGTTTTTGACTAGTGATAGCTTGCTGTTGGCCAGTCTGCCAAGACAAGTTCTAATTGCAACAAGCCGTGAGCGCTTGAAGTCTTTTCCCTTTATGAAAAATGATATATAAAAATTAATAACAAAAAATTATTTAGAGATTTCATACATATTTATTATTTTAGAAGGGGTAGTAGTATATAACTAATTAATTGAGTGTGGGCTCTTATAATCACAGCAAAACCTCCAAAAAATGAATGTGAAAAAATATGAAAGACCCTGATTTTGTCAAGCAAAGTAAAAAGAGTTCTTTCATATTTTTTCACATTCATTTTTTGGAGATTTTGCTATGATAATAAGAAAACCTTGTGTGCAATGAGTATACTTTGAGCCTAAATCTGCGACTAGTATCACTTTTACTGTCTCTGGGTCTCTGAGCACATTTAAAAATACTCTTTGTATTCAATTTTTAATTCCTTCCGATACACCTTAGAAATTGTAGAAGTTAAGTGTTGAACACTGTGATGTTCACATATTCATACACGTGTTAATGTTGCCATTAGTGTTCAGCCACTTTTTAAGATTACTACAGAAGAACTTTGCACTACCTATTTTGTAGGCGGTAAGAGCTCCTGCGTTATCTGTGCATTAATCAATGAACGTAAGAATAGCCTTACTGGGGCAGACCAATGGTCCATCTAGCCCAGTAGCCCATCCTCACAATGGCCAATTCATGTCACTAGTACCTGGTCAAAACCCAAAAAATAGCAATATTCCATGCTATCAATTCAGAGCAATCTCAATAAAAGACTATAGGCTTTTCCTCCAGGAAATTGTCCAAAACTTTTTAAAAATAATGTAGATGTGCGAAATAGTTAGTGCAGGAACAACCATGCTCTATCCCTAACACGCCCCCTGAAAGAAAAAAAAAAAAAATTCAAAGAAAAGCAGCTTACCTGGCAGTAAGGGCAATCCCGATGGAGGTCTGGCCTGATGTGGCATTGCTCAGGGTAAGGCAGAACCAGAGAAGGATTTCCTGATAACCTCCGGGCATTCTCCTGGGCTGTTTCCAAGGCTCGCAAGCAATGGTCACAGGCTGGGGATTCACACAACACAAAGAAAAGGACAAGCAATAACTCTATAGCTCTACCCAAAAATATAGCAGGACATGGAACGATGCACCAGAAGGTAGCTCAGCAACTTAAAAGGGACCTTCCTGTTCACCACTAAAGCCATCTTACCATCCAGCCAGTTGAAAGAAGTGCCCTGCCTCTATGGTAACTTCTGAATAGCAATTCAACTTCTGAATAGCAACTGATGTCACTATGTTTCAGGCACAGTACTGGGATGTACTGACATCACTATTTTGCTATCGTATGGAAAAATATCTGCCCCACAGTTCTCTCTAAGCTGAGCAAGAATCTTCCAACTACATTACTACCAGTAGGGGGTGGTGCTTCTATACTGGACTTTCAATCACTAGGGACAGGCAGGTTCTCTGAAGTCCTGCAGAGCTTGCCTGTCCCTCACTATGGAAAATGCGATAGTGAAACACCACCCCCCACTGGTAAAACTGTAGGTGGACTCCTCCTGCTCAGCTTAGAGCAGTGTATCGCGAACTGTGTGCCGCGGAACACCAGTGTGCCTCCTGAGATTTCTGGTATGCCACAACACACTGGCGAGGAGAGTCGTCCACGCCGGCTGCAAGAGGCAAGTCCTGCAGGAAGTCAGACGGCATGGATGACTTTCCTTCTGGCCGGTGCTCTCCTCTTCTCCCTGCACCTCCTGTATCGCAGCAAGACAGGCCTCTGTGCATGCACGGACGTTGACATCACGCATGTGTGTGATGTCATTGCGTTGACTTCCGGGTGCCTTCCGGCCAGGGCACTGCATTTAGTGTGCTGCTGACTAGAAAAGTTTGCAGGACACTGGCTTAGAGGGAACAGTGATCTGTGACCATCTAGTTCAGGTCCCATTTAGGTTTAACAATGGACTAATAATTAAAACATTTCATGCAAGCAAACATGCTAAACCATGTAAAATACAGCTTTAATATAGGCAAAGTAAGAAGAAGAAAGAATGCACAGTGACAGCATTTTCAAATCATCGCATGTGCTGCCCAGCATGCATCTTATACCCACTTCAGTGTGGACGCAACCTACAAGGACATGTTTGTGCTCATAATGTGAACACCAGCTCTTAATTTCAATGAGTTCCGAGAATGCAAGACCAAAGTGAAAATGCCGATATCGCACAGCTCAAAAACAAAGAAAGACTGCTGAGCATATGCGAAGTCTGACAATTAAGTTCATGAACTTGCCATCATGCACTTATATTGGCAGAACTGTACAAACAGCTCAATAAGCTTTCATAACCTTAGTATATCAGTGTCTCACAGTAGTGTTCATATCGACGTGTGGCGGTGTCTTGCTGAGTGGTGTTCATTATTGTTGTTGCATGTTTTTGTGTGCCATTGCGAGAATGACAAAGCTTGAATTAGAACAACAAACATTAAATTTCTTGTTAAACTTGGCAAGAGTAGAAGAAATCAGGGACATGTTAGTCCAAGTTTATGGGGATAATGCCATGAAGAAAACAGCAGTGTACAAATGGATTAAATGTTTTTCTGAGGGGAGAGAAAACATCACTGATAAAGAGAGATCAGGGTAGCCAGTAACGAGCAGAAATGATGAAAACATTGCAAAAAATCATCAAATTGTCCATCAAAATCATCAGCTGGCTATGAGAAGCATAGCACACTAAGTAAACATTGATAGAGAAACAGGGAAATCTTGGCATGAGAAAGGTGTGTGCAAAAATGGTCCCAAAGGAGCTCACCGATGAACCACAGCAAAGAAGAGTCAAAGTTTGCTATTTGGAAGCGCTGAAAAGGCTGCATGAAGAAGTTAGACGAAAACGACCTGAAATTTTCACCAACAACTCATGGCTATTGCATCGCGACAGTGCACTACCTCAAATGGCACTGTCTGCAAGGGAGTTTTTAGCCAGAAAACAAATAACTGTATTGGAACTCTCTCCCTACTCACCTGATCTGGCCCCCAATGACTTTTTTCTTCATCCAAAGATAGAGGAAAATTGAAAGGAAGACATTTTGATGACATTCAAGACATCAAGGGTAATACGTCGACAACTCTGATGGACATTTCAGAAAAGGAGTTCCAAAATTGCTTTGAAGGGTGGACTAGATGCTGGCATCGGTGCATAGCTTCCCAAGGGGAGTACTTTAAATGTGATCGTAATGATATTCAGCAATGAGGTATATAGCACTTTTCTAGGACTAGTTCATGAACTTAATTGTCAGACCTCATAAGAAGGTAAAAATTAAACCTTAGGGATATCATAGATAAACTGAGCAGTCCCAGGTTTTAGCAAAACTGAATAGAGAAAAAAATGCCTAAAAACTAAAAGTGTGAAAAAATCTAGAAACATTCTGGAGTTAGACACATGGTTTAACTCTTCTGCAGGTGTGTCCAGGAGATACTGCCATTACAAAAAGTTTCTGAAACCCTTCTTTAGTAAATTCTTTTTAACAACTTTTGGATTTCTTTTTTTTTTTTTTTTGTTAGAAGAAAAATATCTTCAAATCTGTTGGCTGGACCTCAAAATATTCCAAATGCATCAGACAGAATGAAAGGTAGAAGCAGGACTGTTCATGTACCACGGTTAGTTTCAGACAGGCATAGATCACTAACCTCAGACACCTGCACCAGCCCTCCCAAGCGCTCTTATGACTGCCCCCCCCCAAAAAAAAAAAATTATCCAGATCAACATTTTTCCTCCCCACAATAAAATGCCCAGCAGCAGTCTCCTCCTACTCCTCAGAGCTTCCAGTTTGGGTCAGAACTGGGGCTGGAACCCAGAAATAGAAGCCATCTTATTCACAACTAGTTGGGGATGTTTTTCTAGCCTGGACAGACAGAAGGTTTAAGCCATGTAACAGGCTCATGGCCCTCCTCATAGATGCACAGCACTGCCGCTGAACTCACCATCAAGCTTGAACATATGCACACACACACACAAGGTATGCTTAAAGCAGCATACACAGCACTTGCTAGCAGAAAATGACTCTCCCTCCTCACCTCTGTATCTGTATAGCGCATTCCAGAGGAACTGGGAGGCCACCACTGGCTTCTCCTGGAAAATGGTCTCTCCCTTTCGGATGCTTCTCTTGGCAAATAGTCCTTTACCCTACAAAGATCACATAAGGCAAATGTAACTCTCAGCATCAAGGACCTGAAAGAGTAGAAAGCTCTCTGCAATTACTTGGGTGTCAGAAGACACTTTTCCTTCTGACAACTAAATATGAAATCAACTTTTTGGGGCCAATATCCTTTCATCCCCCTTCCCCTATTTCTCTTGCTGCCACTGGGAAGAAATCCTTCCAGCATTGGGTGGTCATGGAAGGTGGATATATGATGGGAAAGGCTCAGAAGTGGTGTTCACAAGATCCTGCTCTTACTCCAGATGGCTGTATGAGGTTATCAAGGTGTTTGTAATGCACACTGGTCCAATCTTTCCATTCTAACATTGGGTCAGTGGAGGTCAGTCAGTTCTTTGCATGAAGGGCCAAGAGCAGGATCTCAGAAGACAACTAGCAGTGGAAGTATGCTAGACCTCGCATGAGTTTCAGAAGACTGTTCATGAGGAGCTAGGTAAACTAAAAGATGGACAAAACAATGATGCAAGATCTTTGTTTTCTTGACTATGTTACTTCTCTTTGCTTTTCCAGGTGATCTAGGTTTATAAGGAGCTCTGGCTTAAGAATGAGGCTCATTAATTACATAGTAAAAAAGTATACCATGGCAAGTAAAGACCTGTATGGTCCATGCAGTCTGCCCAGTAAGACAACCAGAGCCGCACCTGCCACACTCCATCATGAACAACCATTGACACCACAAATAGGGCAGTTACAATCACGGAAAAATGATTTTCTTGTTTTGGTGCAGAGATGTCACCCAATAGAAACATGGAAAGAAAGAACCCCTTTGTTTGTTTGTTTTATTTATTAAGTTTAAACATTATTATTATACATAATAACAAGGAAAAGGATTTTACAGCCAAATCGATCAAAAATAAAAAATCATAATTACACTATAACATCTAGTCCACATCATGGGAGAGTAGCCTGATCAGCAAGGAAATAAAAACATAATCATAATTGAACAAATCAACTATCAATGATGCTTAAACCTTTTGAGCTCCTATCCTATTCAAGTGGAAATCATTTGTTAGTTTCATGCAATTGCTAAAATTGTTCAAGCTGTAATGAATTCCAAAATATGTATTCACAATCTTTAAATTTCAAGATACATTTACATGGAAACTTAAGATAGAATGTGGCTTCTAGGGCCAATACTCTAGGGCAGGGGTGTCCAATGTCAGTCCTCGAGGGCCGCAATCCAGTCGGGTTTTCAGGATTTCCCCAATGAATATGCATGAGATCTATTAGCATACAATGAAAGCAGTGCATGCAAATAGACCTCATGTATATTCATTGGGGAAATCCTGAAAATCTGATTGGACTGCGGCCCTCGAGGACCGACATTGGACACCCCTGCTCTAGGGGGTTCTTTTACAAAGGCACGGTAGCGGTTTAATTAAAACTATCTCCACAGAATTTTACATGCTTATTTTGAAAATAAGCTTTCATTATTAAAGATTTATCTATCTCCCTTGCACATGTCATCAATAAGGTTGATCTAGAATAAATAGTTTCTTGAGAATCTTCAAGGAAACCCATCAGATCAAACTCTATTGGTTCTAATTGATCTGTTCCCAGATCAGCGGAAACTTTTTTCTTCTGTGGGATATAGTAGGAATAAGTTATGGGCATGGTCTCTGCGTCAGTCAATTTAAAAACTTCTTTGAAGTATTTACATAACAAAATTTCAGATGTTAACAAATGAGTTTTTGGAAAATTGACTAGGCGCAGATTCTTTGCCCTCAACATGTTTTCCATGAGCTCAAATCGAGTATGAATATGTGAATCCTTAACAGTTGAAGAAGTAACTGCTTGTAAAGTTGTAATTTGGGATTCAGTTGTTACAATATGTTTCTCCAAAATTTTCAAATTATCATCAACATTTTCTAATTTATGTACTACTTCTTCAGAAAATTTTATATTCCGATTTACCACCGACTTCAATAGCCCCTCCACTCTTTTAAGGAAACATCCTGAGGCTATCCCCGGTGCTCCTGCACAAATAAAGCCTCATCCTAGAGGAATAAGGCCTTGGGCATCTTCCCAAAAACCAATAGGGAAGATTCTAATTGCAAAGGAAGCCGGTCGGTAGAGAAATGGACCCACTCGTTGGGTTCATACCTCCAGATATATTTGGAGGAGGAGGTGGAGTATGTTCTAAAGGGCTGAAAGATGCCCCCGAATAAGAGTCAGTGTTTACATTTTGACCAGTCACACTAGTTGGTACAAGGTGTCTATCCATGGGGCCAGATAAGATAGGCGTGGAAACTTTAGCCTTCACTTTTCTCTTCCCCATTGAAAGAAAAAGGGAAATAATAAGTTTTCACTTATCTTCAATTTAGAGACTCCCCATGATTCCTGTGTCTCCAAAGGGGCTCCTAAGGGGCCTGGCGTGTCCCTCCGGCCACACGCCGCAATGGCGGTTCACTTTTCACCCGCAGGTGAAAGGCCCCGATGACTTAGGGGCGTATGTCTCCGTAGGTGCCCGCAGAAAAACAGCACCCGAAATCACCTCCTCTGTTGATGTTAAGCAGAGCACTGAACTCTACAGCAGGTAGGAAATAGCTCCTCTCTGTAACACCTCTCTCAAGCAACTCTCAAGAACCCCTTTGTTACCAGCTTCCTTCTGCCTTTATTGTCTCATGTGGATTGAAACGTAGCCATTAAAATTGTGTATTTTCTTGCCTTTTTAAAAATTTTTATATTGTTTTAAGCCAAAATGGTTTGCAAAAGTGTTATATACATAAAATTTTGCAACAGATGAACACAAGTAATTGAATCCTTCAGAAGATCAGTGAACAGGAAAAATCACTACTTAAAGAAACGCATTTACAAACAATTGTGTTTTAAGTAGTTTTCTAAATGTACTATTACTATATTTCCGTATTTGCCCAACAAGGGAGTTCCACAATCTTATCACTGCACAACAAAAGGTCATTGTATTGGTTTCCACGTATTTTGGATTAACATTCGCTTCAGCAGTGCAGAATTTTCAGAGCGTAATGATCTTTTTGGTTGGTAACTAGTTATTTTGTGGGGCCTCCCTAACTTATAAGAAATCTTGCCTTACCATGGGTATGCCTACAATTTCACAATTATTAAAAAAAATATATATGATCTACCTGTAAGACTGTTCTCTTTAAAATTCATGCAGTACCTTTCTTAAGTTTTAGATTTTTAGCACAGCGATACTGGTGTACTCCGAGCATCGTAAGTAGTAAACTTCTTATTTAACAACACCTGTATGAAACGTCTCAGCACCTGCCAATATACTGGAAGTTAATTCTGGCTTTTCACAGAGGTATTTATTCCCACCATAGAATTAATATTGCATAGCTGAATATTGTGTGTCATATCCTGTAACCACATGTGTAGCTGGAAGATTCAACAGTACTACCCTCTAAATCTTAATAAGCACATACATAAAGGGAGTGCTTAAGGTAGTGTGTATCTTAAACTGTGTGCCCCGAGATGCCAGCTATATGAGCATCGGAGCAGTTACTACCACTGCCGGAGCTAAAATCCACACTACGCATTAGTAAAAGAGGGAAAAAAATCAAAACTGCTGGAGTTTTCTTTTCTTATAGAACAGTTTTATCTTGGAATGCTTTATCTAAGGCTATTCAAAACTTCATACCTATCTTTCTGTAAAAGTCTAAAGACTTTTTTAATTTCAGAAATGTTATGATAATTTAGATATTTTCTTGTCTAATGATTTGCTAGATTATTGTACACCTTTTTTCTGTTAACCACTTCAAGCTCTATTTTATAGGGAAGATGTGGTATACAAGAGTAATAATTAGATTAACGATAATGCTAGACTAGAATAAAGGGGCACTGGTATAGGCTCAGGAGTAATCTAAGGAAATACATTAGTACTTGGCTCTGCCAGATACTTGGAGCAATCCTTCCACATAAGCCTCTATTATGGGAGTTTAATGGCACCTCCTTCTTGTTGCTCTCCCTATCCACCTAAGCATCTTTCTAGTTTTTATCTCATACATTCCACCCAGCACCAACAGAGCTCTGCCAAATTTACAGAGCATGGCCCCATTTTTTTTGCAATCAGCAGTCACCCTAGTAGTGAATTTTTAATCATATAAACAATAACATAGACGCCAAGTTACCCATTCCAGGCTAGACACTTTTTTGGCAGTCCTGGTTTTGAACTTATACCCCCAAAGCAGTGTGGGATTTGAAGTGTCTGATCCTGTCCATTAAAACCACTGCAAACTCCATAATCCTCTAGGATAGGATGGTCAGAAATCCAGGAATGACCCAAAACCTCCAGACTTGAGCTGGGTAACTTGCGATTCGATGGAGAACTTTCCCAGCTCAGAATGGCCGCAGATGGGAGGAGGAGGGAATACTGTCAATCACTACTATTACTTGACTATGTGGAGCAAATAATGTGCTTTTCTGTTGATCGTTTTATGAAACTTCGATAAAGTTATGATGTCCTGTGGGATCCTTAAAGCAAAGCCCCCGCCGCTAGCAGGGCCCAAAGAAAAGCGCCTAGAAGCAGAGCGTCGACACCTACTCAGGAGTAACTAGAGAAAATTCCCCTCGATAAGTGGCTCACTTTAGTCGACAAGCGGCAAAGGATAAGGACGACGACCCGCCTGCGAACAGCTAAAGTTCATTTAACATACAACCAGCAGAGACATCAGCGGAAAGTTGCAAAGGAAGAGGAACAATCGTGTAATTGGGCTAGACAGAAAACACCACACCCAGTACAGTGGCGAAAACCTCCTCCCCCCCCCCCCCCCCCTCCTCTGAGATCCCAGCTCTATTCACAGGGATAGAAGTCGCACTACCATGAAAGGAAAGAGGAGACGGGACACTTTACCTTCTGGCTATTGATGACACGAACCTCCACAATACAACGGGCCGGCGCCGCACACAGAGAGAACACGTCGCACTTGGAGGACGCCATATTGAATGAACCCTCTAACCTCCGAACGTTGACCTCTGTGGAAAAGCTCCGCCCCTCGCGCGCGAACAATGAGCGTGCGAGAAGAATTTGCGGCCACTTTCCGCCTACACGTCGGCCGCGAGGGCACCGCGCTCAGCCGTTCCACCAGCATTTACAGGGGAGGGGCGTGCATGGGGAAGTCTCGTGCGCCTCACAGGGCCACTGGAGGGACGTTACGGGATCTCCTGCAATCTGCAGGGGTGGTGGGCAGCGCTCTGTCCTCTACAAACTTCTAACGACAGGGGTGGCGCTCCCTCTCTTTACTGACTGAATTGGCACGAACGTGAAAGAAGACTGACTCAGAAGAAACCCGAGGACGTAACTACTTCATGGAAAGAGCAGTGACTTCAGGGAACGGCCTCCCGGGGGAGGTGGTGCACGTGCACTGCAGACGAAGACTGTATCTGAATTCAGTAACATAACAAATTTCTACACCGCATAGCCCAGTGGTCTCAAACTCAAACCCCTTTGCAGGGCCACATTTTTGATTTGTAGGTACTTGGAGGGCCTCAGAAAAAAAAATAGTTAATGTCTTATTAAAGAAATGACAGTTTTTCATGACATGAGTTAAAGTCTTTATAGTTTATAAATCTTTCCTTTTGGCTAAGTCTTAATAATAATATTGTAATTTATAAGCTGAAGAGACATATGATTAAGAAACGGTTTTATTTTACTTTTGTGATTATGATAAACATACCGAGGGCCTCAAAATAGTACCAGGCTGCGAGTTTGAGACCACTGGCAAGGCCATAAGTTCAATGCGGTTAACAAAAGATTATGTTAGAAAAATACATACTGTATTATGTTATGAAGAATGTAAAAGATCTAATTAGTCAGAAATTTTGAAAACAAAAAGATTTTCAATAGTTTTCTAAAATGTTCATGTGAACTGGATCTAAATAGCAGTGGACGGATATCTTTATCATAATGAGCTGCTTGATATGAAAGAGTGCGACAACTACATAGGATATCTAAAGGAGGGGGGGTAGGATAACAGCAATGGTTGGCAGACTGGATAGGCTATATATTTATCTGCCTTTATTTTTTTTTCCTCTGGCTTTCTGTCTATTTCTATGGCAGTGGAACAGGAAGGGATGACGGGTGGGTGTATAATAGGTACAGTGACAACCTACAGTGCTGTTGTCTTCTAAGGGAGAACTGTGCAATAAGGAACATGAAAGAGTGTAATGGAATTTTGTTTATCACTCGAATTTATTATTTATTTACTTTATTTTTCGCTTCATAACATGCACTTTTTCCACCCCCAGTGTGCAATCTCCCATCTGTGCTGGTTAGCTTTGATGCCGAAAAAGCGTTTGATAGGGTGCGTTGGGATTTTCTTTATGATACTTTAGTGGTCTATGGTTTTGATAGTTTTTTTGTATCAGCGGTGCGAGCATTATATGCTCTTCCACAGGCTAGAATAGTGTTGAAAGATTTTAAAACGGACTGGTTCCCAATTTCTAGGGGGACAAGACAGGGTTGCCCCTTATCACCGTTGTTGTTTGTGCTAACATTGGACTCCCTAATTCGGGATATATATGCGATGCCATCTATACGGGGGATTGACATCGGAGCTACCTCTTTCAAGTTATCGGCCTTTGCGGATGATATTTTAGTACACCTTACAGATCCTTTGCCCTCCTTGATGGCCTTATTGGACTTGATTAAAGAATATGGTGACTATGCCGGGTTCTGCTTAAATTTGGATAAATCGGAGGCATTAGCATCCTCTGCGGCGGTTCAGGCCCAATGGGGGAAGGGTTTCCGTTGACATGGGCGCCGGGGCAGTTTGTGTACTTGGGGACTTTGATGACCATGCAGGTTCACCGTTTGTATCGTCTTAATGTGGATAAGCTTCAGCAACAGACAGAGCTCTGGCTGGATACCTGGAGGGCATTGCCCCTTTCTCTGTTGGGGCGCATTTTCTTGGTTAAGATGTTCATCTTTCCCAAATGGCTGTATGTATTGCAGACTCTGTCGTTATGCTTGCTGAAGAAAGATTTACGCATTCTTTATAAAGGGATTACTCATTTCTGTTGGGTGGCCAAGAAACCGAAATTGCAGGTGTCTCAGCTACTGGGGAATTGGCATGGGGGGTTAGGTTTACCGGATGTTCGGGTTTATAATTATGCGTGTTTGCTTCACCATTTGGGGGCTGGGTGAATATGTCTAGCAGTTACACCCTTTTTCCGATGGAACATGAGTTTTTTGCTCCTTATGATGTGTTTGCGTTATTACATAGTCCTCAGAGGGCACGGCCCCCTTCTATCCGATCCAGTGTATTAGCACATTGCAAGCGGCCTGGCGTTGGCTTGTGCAGGCCCTGGGTGGGGATCCAACGGTTACAGATCTCTTGCCCTTGCGGGGTAACCCGGCCTTTCCTCCGGGACGGGAATCCGGAGAGTACCTGTCCTGGGGAGCAAAAGGAGTTTCATGTTTAGAACATGTTTTGGGGGATGATGGGGAGCTGTTGACCCATGCAGATTTGCTAGCTAAGGTGGGGGAGACCTGGGGAGCGCGGTTCGTGTGTCATCAAGTGGAGCACTATGTGGGATCTCTCGACAGAGCACAATTGCGCTTGCACTTGGGGGCCAGGCTGCGGGAGTTGTTTGTTCAGGAGGAGGGGTGTCCCTCTCGGTGTCTAGTATTCATGCTAGTTTGCAAGAGTTACAACCAGCCAAGGGACTACCTGAGCATCCGGAGTAAATGGGAGGGGGAATTGCAGATTAATTTGGGACATTGGGATGTAGCCCATACCTTGAGGGCAATGCCTGGGGTGACCCCCGTGTGATTGGTTGAGGGAAACTTATTATAGGGTGACATTACGCGCCTATTACATTTGTACACAGTTGTATTACAGTGGGGGTCTCCCCATGCCACTGTGTCATAAATATGGGATGGGGGGGGACATGTCTTTGGTCCTGCCCCATTATCCAGCACTTCTGGAGGCGTATAATCTCTTACATGTCAGGGTTAATTGAGAGAGCCTTGCGCAGTACCCCGGCCCACTTTGTCTTGGATTCGCCAGAGGCTTTTGGCCATTTGCCTAGGGGGCTTTGGGCTCTGTGCAGGAAGATGAGCTTACTGAATCGAGCAAAATAAACATTCTGCATCTTGTAGCAGCATGGGTCATAAAGGGCATTGCTGGAAGGGCAGCAGATGTAGAAGTTACGGCCCCGCTAGGGACAAGTGATCACAATATGATCAATTTTACCATTGGCATCGGAAAGGAGAAACCAATTAAGACTGGAACCACGACCTTTAACTTCAAAAGAGGAAATTACGACAGCATGAGAACTATGGTTAGAAAGCATCTCAAAAAGGGCAAAGCGGACATCCAAACAGTTGATCAAGCATGGTCTCTACTGAAAAACACCATCACAGAAGCACAGAATCTTCACATACCAAAGATATACAAAGGAAGGCGAAAAAAGAACAAAGGAGAACCAGCTTGGTTATCCAAAGAGGTGAAAGATGCAGTGAGGGAGAAGAGGTACTCGTTTAAAAAAATGGAAACGAGAAAAAACGACGGAAGCCTGGAACTGTCACAAAATCGACCAAAAAAAGTGTCATAAAGTGGTTAGAGACGCCAAAAAAGTCTATGAGGAAAAGATAGCGCAAGAAGCCAAAAACTTCAAGCCTTTTTTTAGATATATAAAAGGGAAGAAACCAGCAAGAGAGGCAGTGGGCCCTCTCGACGACCAGGGAAGGAAAGGAAAGGGTCAATTAAAGAGGACAAACAGGTTGCCGATAGGTTAAATTCATTCTTTGCCTCAGTCTTCACAAATGAGGACATGTCAACAGTGCCAACCACAGGGAAGATATTCACCGGGGGCATAGAGGAAAGCCTCACAACAGTAAATGTGACGTTGGATATGATATACTTTCAGATTGACAAACTGAAAAGCAACAAATCCCCTGGATCGGATGGAATTCACCCAAGAGTATTAAAGGTACTTAAGGAGGAAATTGGCGAATTATTACAATCCATAGCTAACATGTCTATTAGAACTGGGCAAATACCAGAAGACTGGAGGATAGCAAATGCCATCCCAATTTTCAAAAAAGGATCAAGAGGAGATCCAGGAAACTACTGACCTGTGAGCCTCACATCGGTTCCAGGGAAGATAATTGAAACACTAATAAAAGATAATATTGTACAACACTTGGAGGATCACAATCTAATAAGGGCTAGTCAACACGGCTTCAGAAAAGGGAAGTCATGTTTGACAAATTTACTACAATTCTTTGAGGTAGTGAACAAACAAATAGACAGTGGAGATCCAGTGGATATAATTTACTTGGACTTCCAGAAAGCGTTTGACAAGGTCCCACATGCAAGGCTTATGAAGAAACTAATAAGCCATGGAATAGGCGGTGAAGTGCACAGATGGATAGGCAAATGGCTAGAAAACAGAAGGCAGAGGGTAAGCATAAATGGGAAATTCTCGGACTGGGAGAAAGTGACCAGCGGTGTGCCCCAGGGCTCGGTTCAAGTTTCAAGTTTTATTAATTTTGATATACCAACCATCAAGTTAATATCTGGCCGGTTAACAATATATTTAAAAGAAAGAGAAACTAAAAGAAACTTAAAAAAAGAGGTATTGTGTATATACAAATAACATTACAAGACGAACTAGATAGTGAGGATAGAAGGGAAGGGAGGGTGAAGTTACATATTTGAGAAGAAAAATGGAGATAGTGGGGTTAGGATAAAACATAATGGAGAGGGACGCTTTAAAGAAAGCGGTTATTATTGATAAATAGAATTTAAAAAAAACATCACGAAATAAAAAAGTTTTTAAATCTGTCTTAAATTTATCGAGTCGTGATTCGTCGCGGAGTTGCTGTGGCAGGGAATTCCAGAGGGTAGGGGCAGTTACTGCGAAATTTACTTTACGTGTATTGTAGAAGTCTTTGATAGAGGGGATAAAAAGAAGTTTTTGATCAGTTGATCTCAGAGTGCGTGAGGAGCAGTAGGGAATGAGAAGTTTGTCAAGGAATGAGGGCAGATGAGAAAGTTTTATTTTAAAGGATAGTAAGATAATTTTAAAGGTGATGCGGTGAGTAATAGGGAGCCAGTGTGCTTCTTTTAAGAGAGGGGTGATATGGTCGTATCTGCCTACTTTATGGATAAGTTTTATTGCAGTATTTTGTATTAGTTGTAAACGACAAATTTCTTTTTGAGGGAGGCCATTTAGAAGAGAGTTACAGTAATCGAGATGAGAAATTACTAATGAATGTATCAGGATAGTGATTGAGTTAGTTTCAAGGATAGAAGTTAGAGATCGGATGATGCGTAATTTATAGAAACAAGTTTTAACCACTGAACTTATGTGATCATGAAAGGTAAGATCTCTGTCAATGATTACACCTAAAAGTTTTATCTTAGTGTCCATTTGGATTGGTGTAGATTTAATAGAGATATTGTCCAATAAAAATTCTGTGGATTTGATAGGGAGTAACAAACTTCGGGATTTGTCTAGATTGAGGGAAAGCTTGTTTGTGTACAACCAATCATATATGGTTCTTGGGCCTATCTTGTTCAACATTTTTATAAACGACCTAGAAGAGGAAACAACATGCAATATAATAAAGTTTGCAGATGATACAAAACTATGTCGAGCGGTTGGCTCTCAAAGGGACTGCGAGGACCTCCAGAAAGATCTGAACCAGCTGGAAAAGTGGGCAACAAATTGGCAGATGAACTTTAACATAAACAAATGCAAGGTGATGCATCTGGGAAAGAAAAACAAAGAACACGAGTATAAGATGTTGGGGGTGACATTAGCAAAATGCGAACAGGAAAGGGATCTGGGGGTAGTGATTGACAGTACCCTAAAGCCATCGGTACAATGTGCGGCGGCGGCGAAGAAAGCAAACAGGATAGAAACATAGAAATAGACGGCAGATAAGGGCCACGGCCCATCAAGTCTACCCACTCCAATGACCCTCCCTATCTATCTTTGCAGATAGATCCCACATGTTTGTCCCATTTGACCTTAAAATCTGGCATGCTTCTGGCCTCAATAACCTGAAGTGGAAGACTATTCCAGCGATCAACCACCCTTTCGGTGAAGAAGAACTTCCTAGTGTCACTGTGCAGTTTCCCGCCCCTGATTTTCCACTGATGTCCCCTTGTTGCCGCGGGACCCTTGAAAAAGAATATATCCTCTTCCACTTCGATGCGACCCGTGAGGTACTTGAAAGTCTCGATCATATCTCCCCTCTCTCTACGTTCCTCGAGTGTGTAGAGCTGCAACTTCCCTAACCGCTCCTTGTATGGGAGCTCCTTGAGTCCCGAGACCATCCTGGTGGCCATTCTCTGGACCGATTCCAGTCTCAGTACATCCTTGCGGTAATGTGGCTTCCAAAATTGCACACAGTACTCCAGGTGCGGTCTCACCATGGATCTATTTAGTGGCATAATGACTTCAGGTTTACGGCTGACGAAACTCCTGCATATGCAACCTATGATTTGCCTTGCTTTGGATGAAGCTTGCTCAACTTGGTTTGCAGACTTCATGTCATCCCTGACAATCACCCCTCTTTCTGCTTCAGTTTTTGTCAAGATCTCGCCATTTAGGGTGTAAATCTTGCATGGATTTCGGCTTCCCAGGTGCATGACTTTGCATTTTTTGGCATTGAAACTGAGTTGCCAGGACCTAGACCAGCGCTCCATTAGAAGTAGATCATGCATCATATCATCTACCATCGAATTGTTGTCTGTTGTGCTCTTGTTCACTACATTGCTTAGCTTGGCATCATCGGCGAATAATGTTATTCTTCCTCGGAGCCCTTCTGTCAAGTCTCTTATGTAGATGTTGAACAAGATCGGGCCCAGGACGGAGCCCTGTGGCACTCCACTTATCACCTCCGACATTTCGGAGGGGGTGCCATTCACCACCACCCTCTGAAGCCTACCTCCAAGCCAGTTCCCAACCCAATTTGTCAATGTGTCGCCCAAACCTAAAGAACTCATCTTGCTTAGCAACCTGCGGTGTGGTACGCTATCAAATGCCTTGCTGAAATCTAGGTAGACAATGTCCAGGGACTCACCAGCATCCAGCTTCCTCGTCACCCAGTCAAAGAAGCTGATCAGGTTGGATTGGCAGGATCTCCCCTTAGTAAATCCATGTTGGCGGGGATCCCGTAGTTTCTCCTCGTCCATGATTCTATCCAATTGGTGTTTGATTAGGGTTTCCATTAGTTTGCTCACTATCGATGTGAGACTCACTGGTCTGTAATTTGCCATCTCCATCTTGGAGCCTTTCTTGTGGAGTGGGATGACGTTAGCTGTCTTCCAGTCCATCGGGACGTTACCTGTACTAAGGGAGAGATTGAAGAGCGCGGACAGCGGTTCCGCTAGGACATCACCCAACTCCCTGAGCACCCTAGGGTGTAGGTTGTCAGGCCCCATTGCCTTGTTGACCTTGATTTTTGACAGCTCGCAATAGACGCTGCTGGGTGTAAACTTGAAATTACTAAACGGGTCAACTGATTTAACCCTTGTTTGTGGCTGAGGGCCGATTCCCGGCGCCTCGCGGGTGAAGACTGAGCAGAAGTATTCATTTAACAGTTGGGCTTTTTCCGAGTCCGTTTCTACATAGTCTCCGTCTGGTTTTCTGAGACTTACTATCCCTCCCGAGTTCTTATTTCTGTCACTGATATACCTAAAGAAAGATTTATCTCCTTTCTGGATGTTCTTTGCTAGGGACTCCTCCATGCGGAATTTGGCCTCCCTAACTGCTGCTTTGACGGCCCTTGACTTGGCCAGATATTTTACTCTAGAGTCCTGTGTCCCTGATTGTTTGTAAGAGATGAATGCTTTTTTCTTCTCTTTGATTATGTCCGAGATCTCCGTAGAGAACCACTGTGGCTTGTTGTTCCTATTCCGTTTGCTTACTGATTTAACATAGCGGGTTGTTGCTTCCTGTATGGTGGCTTTCAGAGTTGACCACATTTCTTCCACGCTGTCAGTGTCTGTTTGACTTTGTAGCGCCTGGTGAACGAAGTCTCCCATGTCTTGGAAGTTTGTGTCTTTGAATTTGAGAACCTTGGTCATTGAGGTAGATTTTGTGAAACCTTTCCTGAGATTGAACCATATCATATTGTGGTCACTGGAGGCCAAAGTTTCACCCACCGAGACCTCTGTGATACTTTCCCCATTGGTAAGTACTAGGTCCAGTATTGCCTGATCCCTTGTTGGTTCAGATACCAGTTGCCTGAGTCTTGCTCCATTCAAAGAGTTTAATAGCTTCCTGCTGTTGCCCGACCGACCGACAACAGCCCCGGTCCGACAAACCTCCCTGCCCTTAACCGCGAATCTAAATTACCTTCTTACAGCTGCTGTAAGAAGGTAATTTAGATTCGCGGCTACAGGGCAGGGAGGATTGTCGGACCCGGGCTGTTATCGGTCGGTCGGGGAAGTGCCACAAAAGTAAGGGAACCTGTCCGGCTGTGCTGCAACCGGGGCGGGGCGGCCGCCCCTCTCTCTTGGTAGCCACTCGAACCGCGAGGCTACTCTCCTTCTCCTTATCTGCCCTGCCTGCAGCACAGAGCCGAACGGAAGTCTTCCTGACGTCAGCGCTGACGTCGGAGGGAGGGAGGGCTTTGTTTAAGCCCTCCCTCCCCTCCGACGTCAGCGCTGACGTCGGGAAGACTTCCGTTCGGCTCTGTGCTGCAAGCAGAGAAGATAGGGAGAAGAAGAGCCGCGTACATCCAGAAGACTGAGCATCCAGCCCCGCAGGAGCCCCGCGACCCTCGGAGGCGTCCCCATGGGGTCCCCGCGACCCTAGGGGCGGGATCCCCGCGACCCTAGGGGCGTCCCCGTGCAGCTCTCTAATGTAAAGTAAGGGCATGTAAACAGTACCCGGCGTATAAGACGACCCCCGACTTTGGGGAGGATTTTAAGGTACTGAAAAGTCGTCTTATACGCCGGCAAATACGGTAACTCTGTTGGAGAAAGTGCAGAGGCGAGCCACGAAACTTGTCAAAGGGATGGAGCATTTGAGCTACAAAGAACGACTCAGGAAATTGGGACTGTTTATCCTCGAGAAGAGACGAATGAGAGGGGATTTGATAGAGACTTTTAAAATATTAAAAGGATTTGATAAAATAGACCAGGAAGCAGCATTGCTAACATATTCAGAGGTGACACGGACAAGAGGTCATAGCCTGAAACTGTGTGGCAGCAGGTTCAGGACAAATGTCAGGAAGTTCTGCTTCACACAGCGAGTGGTGGGTGCTTGGAATGCACTCCCGGAGGAGGTTGTGGCAGAAACTACTGTACTGGGATTCAAGCGCAAGTTGGATGCACACCTTCTTGCATATCATATTGAGGGATACGGTAAAGTCGGGTCTCCAAAAAAGAGTACCTAAATGGGCCGCCGCGTGTGCGGAGCACCGGACTGGATGGACCTCAGTCTGATCCGGTGGAGGCGTTTCTTATGTTCTTATGAATGAATAAAATATGTAGATATAAATTAAACTGTTCCCATAAAAAGCCAGACTCTGCACACAGTGCAGAACCACAAAAAAGTTATGTCCCCCCCCCCCACACACACACACACTGTGGAAAATATAACAATAGCAGGCATACATTTCAAAAACTGATATATTACAAACAGTATATTACAATTTAACTGGTAATAAAAACTGGAAAATAAGGTGATTGCTTTCTATTGGACTAAACAGATTTTTCAGTTGGCTTTCAGAGACCAAAACTTACTTCCTGTTAGGACAGTATACCATATTTTGGGCCCTTTTACAAAGCCTCAGTAGTGATTTTCCTGTGGCAAATGCATCGAAGCCCATTCAGTTCCTATGGGTTTTGGTACATTTGCCATGGGAGAATCGCTACTGTGACTTTGTAAAAGGGAAAACCAAAAAAACTCTGTGGAGTGACGATGTTCCAAAATGGACTTTATTTGAAAGTGTCAAAGTTCCAAAGGTACACTGAAATCATCCACATAAAATAATTTCATCCACATAAAAATAAATCATCCACATAAAAGCTTTAAAGGACCAGGGATACAGGACCCAACACGGTCCGAGTTTCGACAAAAATTCTTCTTCAGGGGTCCCTGGGAGTCCTATAAAGGTGAATATGTGGGAAACAATTGTGTGGCGAACCGGAAGTGAGACACTGCTTGCATTTGCAATAGAAAAGGGAACCTTAATTTGTAATGTAGAATTTGGAATATGTCTGGTTTTTAAATTTACAACTGTTATCTTTATATTTTGCACTGTATAGGGGGACACATGCTACTATTTTTCTTGTGGTGTGTTGTTGTGTGCAAAGTCTGGCTTCTTAGAATTTCAGTTTAATTTTTATCTACATATTTATATTTTTAGTTTATGGTTACTTATTCTGTATTTGGTGAGGGTTTGTCTTTGACACTTACGGTTAAACACTGATGTTAAGCACTTATCCAGACAAATCTAGCTGCATAAAACTCAGGCAAATCTTTATCAAGATGGTTGCAGCATGATGGCTGAAACATCAGTTCTATCTACCCAAACGCAGCGAGTCCCAGATGCCAGCTGCAGAAACCTAAGAGAACATATACAATAACTATCTTTATTGAATTTCATTTAGGTAATTAAGTGCTGAATATCATGCTTAATCAGCTGCACAAACCCAGACATTCAATACCAGGTCCAGACATGACTTGACATTGACTATTCAGACATAATACTGCTGCCAGTCAAAAAAAAAACCCAACCCACTGGCCCTTCACCAGCTGAATATTAACCCTTAGAGTTTATCACCATAAAGCTATTTTCTGCTGTAGAATTAGATGAAATGCTTGCATGCCTTAGACCCAGAACTGCCACAAAAAAATAAAACTGTATATCCAGAATTCCTGGCACTAGAACATGGCTGTGCTCTTTCTCCATAAAATTGCTAAATAACAAAGCTCTTCCAAAGATTTGGCTGTTGTTGAAAGTTGTATCTCTGCTATGTAAAAACAGAGAAGGGTTACAGGCTGCTAGAGAGATTCATCCTACAAAGAGTCTCACCAATGGTTGAATCAGTTCAAGCTGACTTTCATAAAGCTTGTAGCATTGGTAATCAGGTGCTGACCTTTGCCAAATTTATTGGTTTTGGCTGCAGCCTGGCGCCAAGATATTATACCATCTAAATCACAAGTGATTGTCAAAATGGATTACGTTTTTCGCATGTCTCAGTTGACTGCAAAACGCCAATACACAGTGGGAGTGTTCATGCGTCGGTGGGAACCATATCTCAACTGGATGACTAGACGGGATGGTTAAACAACTTTACTCCAGTGTTCCCTCTAAGCGGGCGGGTGTTGTGAGCAAACTTTTTTCACCGTGAGCCAAAAATATCGGGCGCCAGCAAGTTATGAGCCAACTCGCCCGATTCTCCTCTCGCCGCCCTGCCATCTGCCGTACGCCTCTTCCGATCGTGCGCTGTGACGAGAAACGTGTGCGCTGCGATGTAATATTTTGTGCGCCAGCACACGCCAGCGCAGCTTAGTGGGAACACTGGTTCAAATGGTTTTATTTATTTCCCCAAATTTATTTTTGTTATACGCATTGAAAATATTTGATATTGCGTTTAAATCAAAATCTCAATAAACTTGAAACGAGTGCCCGTGAGATTGTGGGAGGGTTAAATACTCAAAACTTAGAAGTTTTTGCTACGCCAGCTTTCTGGTATCTTTACATACAGTGGCGTACCTAGCATATGTAACATCCGGGGCCCATCATTTTTTGGCACCCCCCCCCCATCTGTAAGAAAAACATGATTTTTAGTAACAAACCACACGTCACACATGAGTACCTAGGAAAAGGCAGCATCTTACATATTGCAGTGAGCAGTACATCAATACACCCATTGTAAAACTAAACAAGCCAGACCAGCACAGATCAATCCTACACCGTCAATCCTAACAGAAAACCATGTCTTTCGAACACACAGAACACAGAAAACACCTTCGCCTAGTAAGGAATATGTAATCACAAACTAACCCCTCCCTCTTTTACAAAACTGTAGTGTGGATTTTAGCTACGGAGGTAACAGCTCTGATGCTCATAAAATTCTGAGCATCAGAGCTGCTACCACCAAGGCTGGTGCTAAAAACGCTTCACAGTTTTGTAAAAGGGGGGATAAAATAAAAATACATAGACAAAGGTTAAATTGAACCAGCAAGAAGCTGGACTCTGCATACAATGCTTCACAGAAACAGTGACACATGTCTCCTAAAGCAATAAATAAATAGAAATTTTTTTCTACCTTTGTCTTCTGTGGTTTCTCCTTTCCTCATCTTCTTGTAACTCTCTTCCTTCCATTCACTGTCTGCCGTCTCTCTTCCCCTATATGGCATCTTCTCTCCTTCTATGCCCCTTCCAGAAACTGTATGCCTCCCCCTTCCATCTCTCCTTTCACCCCATTGGTCTGGCATCTCTCTCCTCGCCTTCCCTCTCCCACACCTCTCCTCATAGTCTGGTATCTCCCCTTCCCTGATTCTCTGGCATCTCTCTCCTTTCCTTTTCTTCCATCTTTCGCTCCCCCTCCATGCTCTCACATCTCCCCCTTCCTTTTCCCTTAGACTGGCATACCTTCCTCCTATGCTCCAAGCCCTGGCATCTCCTTTAATTCCCTCCCTCATCTTCCTTCTCCCTCCAGCTGGGTACCGCAACACTCTTCCCTGCAGCTCTGCACTTCCCCACAATTGCCATGCTTCGGTTCCTCTTCTTCCTTCCTTCCTCCCCCCCCCCCCCGCGGGACCCTGCGGCACCATCAACTCTTACTCCCTCTAATGTCGGCCCTGCAGCTCCAGACTTCCTCGCACCTTCTCCCCTCCCCCTTTGGATCGCTATTATTTTAAATGTTATAGCCGCGGAGCTGTATCCATCAGTGGAGATGTCTAACCTCGGCCTGCCCCGGAACTCTTACTGCAGCAGCCGCCCGTCTAGGCAGGAACAGGAAGTCACTGTTGCAGTAAGAGTTCCGGGGCAGGCCGAGGTTAGACATCTCCACTGATGGATACAGCTCCGCGGCTATAACATTTAAAATAATAGCGATCCAAAGGGGGAGGGGAGAAGGTGCGAGGAAGTCCGGAGCTGCAGGGCCGACATTAGAGGGAGTAAGAGTTGATGGTGCCGCAGGGTCCCGCGGGGGGGGGGGGGAGGAAGGAAGGAAGAAGAGGAACCGAAGCATGGCAATTGTGGGGAAGTGCAATCCCCCCAATGCGTCCCCTTACCTTACCTCCCCTTACCTTTGCGACGCGTGTGTGCGCTGTGAAGAGAAACTTTGCGCTGCGATGTAATATTTTGTGCGCGAGCGCAGGCCAGCGCACCTTAGCGGGAACACTGCGTTACCACTGTCTTTCTTGGTTATTCTGTACCCCATGTTCTATTCCACTTTCTTTGGGCTTCGTTACACTGTTGATATTGTCTGATGCTTGGGAGTTGGGGGGGTGGGTGGGTTGGGAGGGTTAGAACAGGGGGTTCAGCTCCTGGTACTGCTTTGTATTTTTGCTCTTGATTGGCCTTGTTACGAAGAGTGCTGTTTCAACTGTTTGCTCTGTACCGGTGATTTTGGTGTGTTTTCTATTTTGTATGCTTTTGTGCATTTTTCCAATAAAAAGTTTAAAACTAAAAAAAAAAAAAAAACGTATTTCAGAAAAATCTCAACACTGGTAAAGTGTTTCCAGATCTCGCAGCAGCCTATGATACTGCTTGGCACACCGATCTTCTGGTGAAGTTAGCTGAAACTCCCTATTTGGTTTGTCAAAGCAGTGGAACTTCTAATTACGATATGTTGATTCAGGCAGGGTACATTTTGGTAACAAAGTGAGCACCTGGAAATGTCAGAAGAATGGATTGCCTCAGGGATTGGTGCTTTCTCCAGCGCATTTCAATTTATAAACTAACAATCTGCCAGTTACCCAGTCCAGAAATTCATTTATGCAGATGACATATGCCTTGATTTGTAAGCATGCGGCTTTTCAGACTTAGAAGATGGACTGCATGCCAATATGGCTGCAATTCAACAATACTGTCAAACCTGGCAACTTACTCCAGATTCCAAAAGAACAGTCTCCTTGGTATTCCATCTACATTATGAAAATGCAGCAAAATAATTTAATGTTTTTCTTCTTGGTGAAAGCTTGCGCCATGAATCAACTCCAGTGTACCTCAGGTTCACTTTAGACTGCACCCTCACTTTTAAGCTGTTGAAGTTATCAGTTGAACTAAAATTGCGTAACAACTTGATATCAAACTGGCGTTCACTGCTTAATAGACTGGGTGAGACACTGGCTCAGGGCGCTGGCCATAAAGGGCGCCAATAGCTCCAGCCACTGCTATCACCGCCAGTGCCTCACCTAATGCAATGATTAAGTTTATTAAAGATTTGATATATTAAGCATTTCTGTCCCTCCCCTCCCAGTGGGTTTGGAATCTCCAGTCTCTCCCCTCTGTGCTTTAGCAGTGTGGCCCTTAAACCTGTCCTGGGAGATCCCCAGCCAGCTGGGTTTTCAAGATATCCCTAACATAATTGTCATTATCATCACTAATAGCAGCCCTAGCATTCTTTCTATTCTTATGACACTATTATACTGCTGTGGGGGAGTGCATATTCGTTTTGCCTAAAAGCATGGATTAAATCTGAGGGGAAATAATGGAAGAGGAAGGTTCAAGAGGCTGATCACTAGAGGAGAGAAAATCACTGAACTCCCTAGGCAAGAGAGAGACACTTCCAGGAATTGCAGAGTACAGGCCATTGCTGTGAAAGTTATTATCATTTGTCTAGTGTAACCAAGTGTACACAGCGCATTACAGACACACATAGTAAGTAGTCCTTGCTTCTTGAAGCTGACAATCCAATAAGACAGACACTCATGGGGCTTGGTTGCAAGCAGTGAGGCCAGAGAGAATCCATCTAGGGGAGCAGCTTATGTTCAAAGAAAGAAAATTTAGAGTTAGCACATGCCTTTTCAGTAGTGGCTTAAGGCATGTTACATTCAGGTTTTCCCTGTATCTGGAGCAGCATAATAAAAAAAACCAAGTCTGTTTTGGGCCTAGGGTGCTAATCGCCCAAAGTCGGCAGCATCTAAAGTCCATTCTCGAATACGTTCAAAATAATTTTTTTTGAGAATCATCTAATTATACATCCAGCCATTTGATTGTCCAGACCACCAAGTCTTCTATACCGCATTCTCATCCAAAAACGCAGATGCGCAATTTTTTTCCCTGTCTTAGTATGGGGACAGGGGTTTGTGGAATGGTTGGACAAAAATAAGTTGGTTTTGAATATTGCAAAAACAGAGGTGATGTTTATAGGGAGAAAGGATGAAGGTCATCGGCCTATGGTTATTCAGATGGGAGATCATGTAATTGCTGTGAAGAAGGAGATGCACTTGGGAGTGTTGTTAAATTGTTACTGAAATATGAATGTGCAAATGGCACATGGTGATTGAGGCCAGCAGCATCCCAGACTTTAAGAATAAATGGGATACCTATGTGGGTTCCCTACAAGGGTCAAGTCAAGGAATAGGGTCACTAGGGTATAGACTTGAAGGAGTGGGTCAGTAGAATGGCTGTATGATTAAGGGGGTCAGTAGACTTAAAGGGGTGGGTCAATAGAGTGGGCAGACTTGATGGGCTATAGCCCTTATCTGCCGTCATCTTTATGTTTCTATCTTTTTTCCAGCTTCATTTGTTAAGAAGATTGAAGCCTCTAGTGCTACCAAGTGATTTTTGGAATGTCTTGGAAAATCTAGTGCTCTGTTAGGTTGACTACTGCAATGTGTTGTATTTGAGAATTGCAAAGTGTAAATTACATGCTCTTAAAATAATTCAGAATGAAGAACACAGGGCCCTGTTTGCAGTGTTCCCTATACCACTTGGCTGGGCCTCTCCCATTCGGTAGGGTTGAGCTTTTGGCTTTTTGCTGGTTTCCTTTCCAGCTGATTGCTCCTTCTAGGGTATCGTGCTGTGTTTTTGGTTTCTGTACTTCTGTACATCGCATTGGCGTCTTTGTATTAATTGTATTTTTGTTCTTGTCCGGATAATGGGAAACTGGATTTTGGTGGGGAGGTGGGGGAGGGGAGATAATTGTTGTATATTTCTTGAAAAGTTCTGTATGACTGATGGTTTTGTGTATTTCTTCTACCTATTCAATAAAAACTGTTTTATACTAAAAAATAATTCAAAATGCAGTGGCAAGGGTACTGATGGGAGTAAGTCAATATACTTCAAGATCCCCAGTATTAAAGCAGTTACATTTGTTGCTAGTTGGCTGGAGGGTAAAGTACGAAGTATTGGTAATGACATCATGTTTTGTACGGACAAGTACTATGGTACTTGCAACAGATGTTATCTGTGTACAGTGGTGCCTCACACAACGAACTTAATTCGTTCCAGGAGCAAGTTTGTTATGCGAAAAGTTCGTTATGTGAAACGCGTTTTCCCATAACAATACATGTTAAAAAAAATAATTCATTCTGCAGCATAAAATATGCTAAGATGACATAAAAAAAGATAAATTTGTCAAAATGGTGAAAATGGTGGTCTTGCTGAGGCCAAACTCTTTGACGAGGTCACACTGTTTTACCCCACATTCACTCCTTCTAATTATTTCCCGTTTCATTTCAACAGAAATCACCTTCCTGCTTTTTTTAGAAGCCATGATATATAAAAAATATTGAGTTTATCTTAAAAGGACGACTGTATACAGTGAGAGAGGGCAGTTAAGCGCAGTGACTAACGACTGCCTGCAGTGCCTGCGCGGAAGGATGCAATACATCGGCAGCTCGGGCGACTTCGTTGTGTGAAACGAAGTTCGTTGTGTGAAGTTCGTTGTGTGAAACGAAGTTCGTTGTGTGAATCAAGACATGAAGTTCGTTGTGTGCAGCGTTCGTTGTGCGAGGCGTTCGTTATGCGAGGCACCACTGTACTTACCTAACAGAAACTTGAGATCCGAGATAGTAATGCAGCTAGTGGTTAACAGTCTATATTTTCAGTGGTGGCATCAAGATTATGGAATAAGTTGCCAGGTATCCTACATTTATGTATGTAGGAGTATTGAGCAGTTTCGTAGATTACTTAAAACACATTTAGTTGTACAGGCATTTTGTTAAGTGAACTAGCAATGCAATATCAGAAGTGGTGATCTTTTCTGTGTTGGTGATAAAAGTGATTTTGTTTATGTAAACCATGTAACCTGCCTAGGTTTTAGGCGGGAAATAATTTTTTAAAATAAATACATACATACTCTAGTAATAAATTCTACAGTTTGGTTGCGTGCTGAGTGAAAATATACGGTACCTTCTCCGGTGTATTTTAAATCTGCTACCCAAGGCCACATTAACACTATATTGGACCTTAGGCAAATATATGTTTGTGGGCCCCTCTGCCAGGGACCTCCTTGCTCACCATCATTTCATCTCTCGAAAAGTAGCAGGGAAAAGTGCATATAGCCTAGCTATAGATTTGAGAGCATAATAATTTGTGAGCATGGGGACTGTGCAAACCCATGCTTTGAACAGAGAGGCTTAATGGTTTGAGCTGGAGAGCTCCCAAGTTACCCAGTTCCAAAAGGGGAAATTCTGAGCCACTCTTGGATTTCTGCAACCCTATCCTGGTACTCTATAAAACTTGAAAAGCTGATTTCAATTGATGGTATCAGGGGCTACATTTGATGGGGGTGCTGAAAAGTTCTCAGCCCAACCAAGAAGATAATGACGTGGATATGGTTCAATCAATGATCTGAAACAATGTCAAAACAGAGAATTTCAGTACTGCAGCAGTGGACTAAGAGCCAGAGAAGTTGGATAAGTCATTTTCACTTTCCATTGCCTCTGGTACAAACCAAAGAGATGGACTGCTTGAAAGACTAAGATTAAGGACAATGTGTCCAAGATGTAATTTTACAAAGTTTTATATATGCCTTCACAAACAGAAGAAAAAATAAAATATGTACTTAGCTTTTTTGATACCTTTGAAAGGTTCTAGGCAGAGTGGAAGCAGTATTACAACAATGTACAAAAGATTTTGCTCAAGTAATTTAATAGTTAAGAGGGTAAATTCCGTGAGCTGAAAACATCCCTTCACCTGATAGGTGGACAGGGACGGGACATTCATTCCAGCCCAGATTTTCAAAGTGAAGCTTTATGTATATGAACCTGTCCTCTCCAGAGACATAGAAACATACACAAGTGAATGCACTCTGTAGCTCTTTTCTAGTGCTGTCCTTCTGTTCATGTGCTCACTCAAGCACTGTGCCCACTCCCACAAGGTCTGCCCACCAACATGTATGATTCTGGCATTTGCTGCCAGTTCTTTTCCTCATCTGACTGCAGTCTCTTCACACCGTCCCCCATTTTTCATTCCTGCTCTTTTGAAACTATCCCCTGTATCACATTATATTATCCTTCACGCTCTTCTTGTCATAGTAAAAAAGCATCGCCTACAATTTGTTGAGAAATTTCTGGGAGACTTAACAGTATTTCGTTACAGGGGTTACTTGTGTAACAAAACAAAATAATGTAATCTTTACCTGTGACTACCCTAACTCACCAATAGGTGTCACCATTACACCAACATTAGACAACAAAGGTGCACATGCTGCAAGCTGCTGGAATGAAATGCTTTTGTTATCTGATACATTTTAAGAAAGATCATGTCAAAGAAGTTTCATGTGTAAACCCTGATTTACATGTGCAAAAAGCTTTTTTATAAAATTATTTAGCTCATACCCTGAACTGGTCCTGCTAGGAAGATCCTTACTAAAGCATGAAGCTAAGCTCCACTCTCGCCCCAGCTGTACGCGGGGAACTCATAGAAACATAGAAAAAGACGGCAGATAAGGGCCACGGCCCATCTAGTCTGCCCACTCCAATGACCCTCCCCTATTTATCTCTGTGCAGAGATCCCACGTGACAATCCCATTTCTTCTTAAAATCAGGCACGCTGCTTGCCTGGATCACCTGAAGTGGAAGTCTATTCCAGCGATCAACCACTCTTTCGGTGAAAAAGTATTTCCTGGTGTCGCCGTGCAATTTCCCGCCCCTGATTTTCCATGGATGTCCTCTTGTCGCCGTCGGACCTTTGAAAAAGAAGATATCTTCTTCTACCTCGATTCGGCCCGTAAGGTATTTGAACGTCTCGATCATGTCTCCCCTCTCTCTGCGTTCCTCGAGTGAGTATAGCCGTAATTTATCCAGCTGTTCCTCGTACGGGAGATCCTTGAGTCCCGAGACCATCCGGGTGGCCATTCGCTGGACTGACTCAAGCCTCAGTACATCCTTGCGGTAATGAGGCCTCCAGAATTGTACGCAGTATTCCAGATGAGGCCTCACCATGGATCTATACAATGGCATAATGACTTCAGGCTTGCGGCTGACGAAACTCCTACGTATATATTCTATGATCTGCCTAGCCTTAGATGAAGCCCGCTCCACTTGATTGGCAGTCTTCATGTCTTCACTGATGATTACCCCCAAGTCCCGTTCTGCAACAGTCCTTGCTAGGATCTCGCCATTTAGGGTGTAAGTCTCGCATGGATTTTGGCTGCCAAGGTGCATGACTTTGCATTTCTTGGCATTGAAGCTCAGTTGCCAGGTCCTAGACCATTGCTCCAGTAGGAGTAGGTCGTGTTTCATATTGTCCGTTGTGCTCTTGCTTGTTATATTACACAGTTTGGCGTCATCGGCGAATAATGATCAGATAAATTTATGCATATAGATTACTACTACTACTATTAATTATTTCTAGAGCACTACCAGACATATGCATAGAGTCACGAAGGAGACAGTCTGTTCGAAAGCGCTTACAATTTAAACAGACAAACAGGATGCTGGGGTGGGGGATACAGTTAAAGGGGCTGGTAAATCGGCTGGCTAGGATGGTGAGCAGTGATGTGACTCGCACCTCCATAGGTACTTTAGGCCACCAAATGCCACTTCTGGTGTTACACAATAACAATTTTTCAGTAACCATGCTAGTGCCTATGGGCAAAACCATGCTAGTGCCTATGGGATTTCAGACCAACCCCCCCGAGTATCATAACTCACTGGGGTTCAATTCCTCATTCTTCCCAACATGGCAAAAGAGAACTTATGTTTTATTTTAATTTGGTTTTCTTATTTCATAATTTAAATAGTTTATAAATAATTTTTAAATAGTTTTCAAATAACAGTTTTTCAGCATTTCAGCAAACTTTCTCCCCTTTACCAACGCGTTTCGCTATATCTTTATCAAGGTTGGGGAAACTGAAAAGCAAAAAAGAGAGAAAGTACAATTAATTTACCTAACAAGTAAACCTCCACTGCACCTAAAATCTTACAGCAGAGGGTACTCCTTACCTAAATGTAACTTTATGTTATTACTTGTGCCGCCGGCATCCAAAGATGGCCGCAGCATTCATACAACGCACTGAAATACAGAATTCCTCCTGATGTCACATCCGGGCAAAGCCAGAAAACAGCTAATAGTTACAAACTTTTTTATTATTAATTTTTAGAGTCCCTATTCACTAAGGTTCGGCACAGGAAGACATCCCAGCTGTTCCAAAGGCTGAAAATTATAAATCAGACAATACGGTTAAAAGTCAACTTTGGTCATCAAGTCTGACGTTTCATTTAAACCAGGGGTCTCAAAGTCCCTCCTTGAGGGTCCCAATCCAGTCGGGTTTTTAGGATTTCCCCAATGAATATGCATGAGATCTATGTGCATGCACTGCTTTCAATGCATATTCATTGGGGAAATCCTGAAAACCCGACTGGATTGCGGCCCTCAAGGATGGACTTTGAGATCCAAACCCTCTGAGGCCATAGATTTCAGGACAAACATCCATCTCAGCTCTCTTAAATTAAGACTATGCTTCCGGTGTTAGCCACGCCCACAGTGGCATAAGGCAGCCTAAGGTACCTACGGAGAAGCGATTCCAGCTCTGCTTTTTTAGGCGCCAGTAGGCACCATGAAACTCAGTTAAAAATGTTGTTTCAACAGTGTTTTTACTGAGTTTGGGTGTCTAACAAACCAGCACCTTAGAGAATCCAGGCCTTGGTGAATACAGAGCACATAAAACAAACTATGGAGAAGGTGCAATTTAAGATCTCATAATGTATCTTTTATAAAAACACAGTATAGCTATTAAGTTTATGTGGGGTAACCGTATTAAATCTATATATTAGTCCAGTGGTACTCAACCCTGTCCTAGGGGACCCCCAGCCTGTTGGATTTTCAAGATATCCCTAATGAATATGCATGAGAGAGATTTGCATATAATGGAGGAGACAGGCATGCAAATATGTCTCATGCATATTCATTAGGGATATCTTGAAAACCCAATTGGCTGGGGTCCCCTAGGACAGGGTTGAGAACCACTGTATTAGTCTCTGTTTTGTTTGCAATAGTAGTCTGTCCAAGTCACCATCCCTCCAAGTGGGACGTGGCATGCTTAAAACAAAAAAAGGAGACATCTTCAAAAACATGTGATTTGTCAATAGAATGTTACACCAATGGTTCATCAGTAGCAGATCTATTGATCGCACTTTCATGTTCTAGAATAGAGGTGGGCAACTCCGGTCCTCGAGGGCCGGAATCCAGTAGGGTTTTCAGGATTTCCCCAATGAATATGCATGAGATCTATTTGCATGCACTGCTTTCAAAGCATTTTCATTGGGGGAAACCTAACATAGTAACATAGTAGATGACGGCAGATAAAGACCCGAATGGACAATCCAGTCTGCCCAACCTGATACAATTTAAATTTTTTTTTTCTTCTTTGCTATTTCTGGGCAAGAATCCAAAGCTCTACCCAGTACTGTGCCTACTGCCGAAATCTCCATTAAAACCTACTCCAGCCCATCTATACCCTCCCAGCCATTGAAGCCCTCCCCAGCCCATCCTCCACCAAATGGCCATATACAGACACAGACCGTGCAAGTCTGCCCAGTACTGGCCTTAGTTCAATTTTTAATATTATTTTCTGATTCTAGATCCTGTGTTCATCCCACGCTTCTTTGAACTCAGTCACAGTTTTACTCTCCACCACCTCTCTCGGGAGCGCATTCCAGAATTTCCTAACATTGCCTTTGAATCTACCACCCCTCAACCTCAAATTATGTCCTCTGGTTTTACCATTTTCCTTTCTCTGGAAAAGATTATGTTCTAAGTTAATACCCTTCAAGTATTTGAACGTTTGAATCATATCTCCCCTGTCTCTCCTTTCCTCTAGGGTATACATATTCAGGGCTTCCAGTCTCTCCTCATACGTCTTCTGGCGCAAGCCTCCTATCATTTTCGTTGCCCTCCTCTGGACCACTTCAAGTCTTCTTATGTCCTTTGCAAGATACGGTCTCCAAAACTGAACACAATACTCCACGTGGGGCCTTACCAATGACCTGTACAGGGGCATCAACACCTTCTTCCTTCTACTGACTACGCCTCTCTTTATATAGCCCAGCATCCTTCTGGCAGCAGCCACTGCCTTGTCACACTGTTTTTTCACCTTTAGATCTTCGGACACTTATCACCCCAAGGTCCCACTCCCCGTCCGTGCATATCAGCTTCTCTCCTCCCAGCATATACGGTTCCTTCTGATTATTAATCCCCAAATGCATTACTCTGCATTTCTTTGCATTGAATTTTAGTTGCCAGGCATTAGACCATTCCTCTAACTTTTGCAGATCCTTTTTCATATTTTCCACTCCCTCTTCGGTGTCTGCTCTGTTACAAATCTTGGTATCATCTGCAAAAAGGCACACTTTTCCTTCTAATCCTTCAGCAATGTCACTCACAAACATATTGAACAGGATTGGCCCCAGCACCGAACCCTGAGGGACTCCACTACTCACCTTTCCTTCCTCTGAGCGACTTCCATTAACCACCACCCTCTGACGTCTATCCGACAGCCAGTTTCTAACCCAGTTCACCACTTTGGGTCCTAACTTCAGCCCTTCAAGTTTGTTCAAACGCCTCCTATGAGGAACTGTATCAAAGGCTTTGCTGAAATCTAAATAAATTACATCTAGCATATGTCCTCGATCCAGCTCTCTGGTCACCCAATCAAAAAATTCAATCAGGTTCGTTTGGCACGATTTACCTTTTGTAAAGCCATGTTGCATCGGATCGTGTAACCCATTAGATTCAAGGAAGTACACTATCCTTTCTTTCAGCAACATTTCCATTATTTTTCCAACAACTGAAGTGAGGCTCACCGGCCTGTAGTTTCCTGCTTCATCCCTGTGACCACTTTTATGAATAGGGACCACATCCGCTCTCCTCCAATCCCCAGGAATCACTCCCATCTCCAGAGATTTGTTGAACAAGTCTTTAATAGGACTCGCCAGAACCTTTCTAAGCTCCCTTAGTATCCTGGGACGGATCCCATCTGGTCCCATCGCTTTGTCCACCTTCAGTTTTTCAAGTTGCTCATAAACACTCTCCTCCGTGAACGGCGCAGAATCTACTCCATTTTCTCGTGTAACTTTGCCAGACAATCTCGGTCCTTCTCCAGGATTTTCTTCTGTGAACATAGAACAGAAGTATTTGTTTAGCACATTTGCTTTTTCCTCATCACTCTCCACATATCAGTTCCCAGCATCTTTTAGTTTAGCAATTCCATTTTTCTTCTTCCTCCTTTCACTAATATATCTGAAAAAATTTTTGTCTCCCTTTTTTACATTTTTAGCCATTTGTTCTTCCGCCTGTGCTTTTGCCATACATATTTCTCTCTTGGCTTCTTTCAGTTTCATCCTGTAGTCCTTTCTGCACTCCTCTTCTTGGGTTTTTTAATATTTCACGAACGCCAACTCTTTCGCCTGTATTTTCTCCGCCACTAGTTTGGAGAACCATATCGGCTTCCTTTTTCTCTTGTTTTTATTGATTTTCTTCACATAAAGGTCCATAGCCATTTTTATTGCTCCTTTCAGCTTAGACCACATTCTTTCCACTTCTCTTATGTCCTCCCATCCTAACAGCTCTTTCATCAGGTACTCTCCCATTGCATTAAAGTCCGTACATTTGAAATCTAGGACTTTAAGTAACGTGCGGCCGCTCTCCACTTTAGCCGTTATATCAAACCAAACCGTTTGATGATCGCTACTTCCTAGGTGAGCACCCACTCGAACATTAGAGATACTCTCTCCATTTGTGAGGACCAGATCCAAAATCGCTTTTTCCCTTGTGGGTTCCGTCACCATTTGTCTGAGCAGAGCCTCTTGAAAGGCATCCACAATCTCCCTACTTCTTTCCGATTCCGCAGACGGAACATTCCAGTCCGCATCTGGCAGGTTGAAATCTCCCAACAGCAGAACCTCCTCTTTCCTTCCAAACTTTTGGATATCCACAATCAGATCCTTATCAATTTGCTGCAATTGAGTCGGCAGTCTGTAGACTACACCCACGTAGACCCGACTGGATTCTGGCCCTCGAGGACCGGAGTTGCTCACCCCTGTTCTAGAATTATTTTATTCAATGATCTTCCTAGTGTAAATCATATTGCAGGAGCAGGTAGGTGCATAAATTACCCCTGCACTTTTGCAGTTAGTGAATTTACGTCGTTCAAACTTCTCACAGGGCAGACAGGGTGGATAAATGTATATTAACTTTCCATACAGAACATGTATCGTATTTATGATGTCCTGCAGGTCTGCGAATCAACATGGGTGTCATTTCTGAGTGTTAAATGTACTTAAAGATCTTTAAGGTTCTTGCCTTTCTTATGGGATGCCATATTTATTTTATTTATGTATTAAAACAATTTTTTATTCTGCTTAATACCTAAGCAGATTTCATCTAAAACAAACATATTAAACCTCGCAAACATCCTTCTTTTGAAAGTGCTCAATAGCTTAAACATGCCAATGTTTATGTAATATTTTGATAATATCTGCTGAAAGGTACATAAAGGTAGAGGACAGACAATTTTCTCATTGGGTTTTCTCTTATCTTTGGTATCAACAGTTCTCTATTTTTCTTTGCCGCTTTCTTGTAGGCTGTGCTTATTGCCCTCATCGGATATCCTTTCTCTTGGAAACATTTCATTGTGTCTCTAGCTTGTATCCTGAAAAAGGTCTCCCTGGAATAAAATCTTCTGCTCCTTAAGAACTAGCTGTAGGGTAAATTCTCCTTTACTGAGTGATTATGACAACTCATGAAATCTAAATATTTGTTCACGTCTGTGAATTTCCTGTATAAATCACTAAGGAAAATTCTATCCTCAAAGAAAATCTTGATATCCAAAAAGGGAATACACTTTCTATCAGAGGGCATCTGGAAATTCAAATTGTGAGTTGTTCTTGAGCACCTTTCCAGATTAAAAAATGTTTATGTTTCACCTCTATAGAAGAATATTTTCTTGCCAAATTGTTTCTTGAAAAAAATCTTTTTTCAAAATCTGCAGCATACAAGTTGGCTATGGAGGGTGCCATAGTGGCACCCATCGCTGTCCCTTTGATTTGATGGTAAAAAGTTCCTTCAAAGAGAGAAACAAGATGGCGTCTTGGTAGCAGGACGCGGTGACTACAGCTCCTGCCTTAGTTATTCTCTTGCTTCTTAACTTACTTTTGTTATGCCAAAAAGAAGAGGTAGAGCGGCGGTAGCCCGTACGCCGAAGCCTACCTCGCAGCGGCAGGGAGCCATCACAGGTTTCTTCATGTCTTCGCCCCGGGGTGTTCCCACTGAGCCGAACACAAGGGAAGCGTCAACGCTGGGGAGCGAGACTTCGCTCAGCCCCGCGGGACCAGTGCTTCCTTCGTGACCGGGTGGGGGAGGAACGTTGGTAGCAGCAGCCATCGGGCTTACTGACTTCCCAGGACCCCTCGACTGGATCATCCTCCCCGAAGGCGGCTACAGCAACTCTAGCAGTGCAGGGGGAATTACCAATGCTTTATTCCCTAGAGAGACCTGCTGAAATCACCTTGGACTCAATCTGGACAGCACTGGACTCTCTCCACAAGGTTTGTCTATGAATCCTACCACTTCTTCAAAATCAAAATGTGAATATGCTAAAATTTGAAGAGGACTTAAAAGCCCAAAGGGAGAAAGTTATATCTTTAGATCAATCTGTTAAAGGAGTACAATCCTCTTGTAATTTACTTACTCAGGACAAATTGGTGTTTTTGAGGAAAATGGAAAATATGGAGAACTACACTAGACAGTTGAACTTAAGAATTTTGAATTTCCCAAAAACACTTACGATGTCCCCAAAAGATTTGTTCTATAAATTTCTGAAAGAAGTTTTTAAATATCCCGAAGAAGGGCTTCCTCCTCTACATAAAATATATTTTTTTACCGGTTTCTGTTAAAAAATCTTCCTCCTCAGAAGCTGTTCAACCTAATGTGGGCTTAAATTCTATTAATATATCTAGAATTTTGGAAACTTCAGAGGAAGAAGTTGTGCTTCGAACAACGCTTCTTGTGACATTTGTATTTCTTCAAGATAAGGAAGTGCTTCTTCGCCTATTTTTTAGGTTGAAAGAAGTTTCCTTTATGGATGGGAAGATATCTATATTTTCTGATGTCTCAAGAACAACCCAAGGAAGAAGGAAAAGATTCCTGGAATTGAAAGCAATTGGGGGCAAAATTTAAATTGCGCTTTCCTTGTAAATGTGTTATTTACTTGAATCAGAATACTTATGTTTTTTATGAACCTTCCCAATTGCAATATTTTTTGGAAGGTAAAGGAGTGATAATGCAGAATTCCAATTGACTCCAATTTACTGGTCTGATTTAAAATGAAGACAATGAACTACCATTAGATTCTGATTTTGTTAAGTTAATTCCTTTTTTTTTTCATTCCCAATGAATGTGAATTGTTTCTCTCTCTAATGAGGACTATCCAAAATTTCCATGTATTTTAATTCTGATTGAATTTCATTTTCTTTGAATATTTTAATCTGGAAAATTTTTGTTTGTTCAATAAGTTTATTTTGTTGAAATAATGATAAATGAATAAATAAATAAATTAAAAAAAAAAAGTTCCTTCAAAACTGAAATAGTTCTTCAAAGCTAATGGAGCTAATTTAACAATGAATTCAACCTGAACACGAAGATATAGATTTTCTGCTGTTAATGCCTCTCTTATGTTGATTTCTTGATCTTGTAGGATGTTAGTATTAGAGAATGACAGTGACTTCCCCACAGTAAACCACGGCAAAACTGCAGACATGGAGAAAATTGGGCCCGTTTGCTGCGGGTTCGGGAACAAGACTTTTCACCGCTCTGCGGGAGTGGTAAAGAGCCTTATTCCCACAGTAAAGGATGACATTGGCACGGGTTGCCTTCCTCCCCTTCTCACCTGCTGGCTCGCAAGAGGGAATTGGCCAGAGGAAGGCCCCAGAGCAGGCCTGCAACATTGCCTCTTTGGTCGCTGAAGCTTCTAAGACACTGGTAAGACTGGAGCGGGAGGTGCAAAGGGGCCAGCCCGGTAGGGGAGTTACGGGGGTGGGGGGTGGGCAGGGTTTGCAGGACCCACGATCAGGAGGAAGGGAGGGAGGGGAGTTGCTAGATCCGAGACTGGGAGGGAGGTTGCTGGACTCTCCATCAGGAGGGGAGTTGCTGCTGCATCCACAAAGGATTGAGGGCATTGCTTGGGCTGCTGGACCCATGGGGGGTGTTGATTGGCTGGCTCCAGCGCTGGAGCTTAAGGGAAGGGAGACAGGTGCTGGATCTGGTCTGGGGATTGGGGATAAGGGAAAGAGGTGCTGGGCCCATGTGGTGGGGGGACTGGAGTTGGAGGGAAGGGAGAGGTGCCAAACCCACACCTGGGCGCTGAAGAGAGGGAATAGAGGTGTTGGATCCATGGGATGGGGGCTAGAGAGAAGGGAAAGAGGTGCAGGATCTGCAGGGAGGGGAGCGAGAACCTGAACCAAGGGGACGAAGGAAGAGTGAGTGAAAATTGAACATAACAGAGAGAGGGAGGAAAGAGAGAGGGTGAGAGATACATTGGTGTAAGGGAGTAAGAGAGGGGAGAAGCTGGACAGATATACAAAAAGAGGGGAGATGGTGGGCATGGATGGGAGCATAGGAACAGGGATAAAAAGGGGAAATGCTGCATGGAGTTGGTATATGGACACAGAGGGGTAATCAAGTTTATTATGGTTTACAAAAAACATTGTCTAAAAGTTAGGTTAAAATAGGGGGAACAGATTAGGGTAGAATAGACAACAGAATAGATGACATGATACGAAAGGAGAACTGTTGAGGATACATTTTTTCATAAAAAAAATGAAAAGGGATGGGAAAGAACAAATTGGAAATGGAATAAAATGATTAAAAAACCTGATTCATACTCCTTAGGCATCTTTATAACGAAGTGTTTTGAGGCTTGCTTTGAATTTGGCCAGACATGGGAGGGTATATGGAAACAGAAAAGATGCTGGACTTAGGGGGGGGGCATAGAGATATAGAGGAGTGATACTGAACACAGGGGGAGGGGTATCAGAATGGTGAGATGATGAAGACAGGGAGATGGGCACAGGATAAATACTACAAAGGGATGTATAGGATACACAGAGAAAGGAGATACTGAACATGGGGAACAATACATACACAGAGACAGAAGATGGATGGTGAGCATGAAGAAAGAAGAAATGTCAAATGGTCAGGAGACCCTGGCAAGTGAGTTAAGAGAAGACAAAAGAAAACAGAGACCAGAGCCTGAGAGCAACATGATTTGAAGAATAAAATGATGAGACAAGAAAAGGTAGAAAAAAATAAATTTATTTTCTGTTTGTGATTAGAATATATCAGAATTAAATATGTATCCTGCTAGAGCTGGTTAAGTTAGCATCAACCTGCAATTCAGCCTTTTTTGCTTCCGTTCTGACTTTATGGAACTCCCCAGTGAAATATGATGGGCCACCACGCGAGCGGACTGCTGGGCACGATGGACCTTGGTCTGACCCAGCAGAGACACTTCTTATGTTCTTATGATGTGAACTCTCTTATTCTAAGTTTAGGACTCTTTTGAAAACCTATCTTTTTGGCTTAGCATTCCCTTAGGTATTCTAATTCAGGGAGGCTAATGAGTTTGCAGCAATTACTAGACCTAAATCTTTTTTTGCTTTCCTATTTTCTGTCCATATGAACAATGGCGTTCCTGTCCTAATTAACTTTTTGTAAACCACACTGATGCTAATGCAAAGAGCGGTCTATAAAGACTAATAAACATAAACATTCTACAAACGGCACCCAAGTCAGAGCACCATTTATGGAACAGTGCTTAGTACTCTTTTATTGGCGCTGATTTTTCTGCACCATTTATAGAATTTTGTCCTTTGTGCCCAAGTTTGTGTGCCAGCTTATAGAATTGCCTTTTTAACCCACAATTAACCTGTGAACTTTATTGCTGTAAAATGTAGTCAAGGCAGTTGGCATATCTGGATTTAGATTTAGCAGGTTTTGAAAAAGATTTGGATAAGTCCATAGTATGCTGTTGAGACAGACCTGGGGGAAGCCACTCCTTGCCCTGGATCAGTGGCATGGAATGTTGCTACTAGCTAATTATGTTTGTAGCCTTCTAATTGGTTGAAGGAACTATAAATCAGAGATCAGGCCAGGGATGGGTGGGAGCTGGGGAGGGTAGGCAGGAGTTGAACACTATACAAGACTTTCCTCAACTGCTATCTGTGCCCTAATCTGATCTTTTGCTCTGAAATGCAGCCTAAAATACTAATTTAAACTAAAACATTTTTTATATACACACCCTAACAGAGACTTTAAAGGCTACACTATTGCCTAAACTGACTTTGCTGTAAAAGCAGGTTACTGAACTAAAAAAGAGAAGGACAATGAAATAATCTACTGAAGCCCAAATTTTACCTTTACCCAAGTTTGAATGCTAGCAGGTATGATATTCCAAATAATTTTTCATCCTCTTAGCGCAGGGGTAGGCAATTCCGGTCCTCAAGAGCCAGGTCAGGTTTTCAGGATATCCACAATAAATATGCATGAGATAGATTTGCATTTCAAGGAGGCAGTGCATGCAAATCCATCTCATACATATTCATTGTGGATATCCTGAAAACCTGACCTGGCTCCAGCTCTCGAGGACTGGAATTGCCTACCCTGCCTTAGCTGATCCTCTCTCAGCACCTCTTCAGGACAAGAGCAGTAGAGGATTACCTATTTATTTGTTAGCTGTGCTTCTAAAGTGAAAGTGATGTCAGCAACACCTCCTGGATGAGTCACCCTTTAATCAGGCACTATTGTTAACTGAAAGGAACCTAAAGAAAAGAACAGTTTCTAATTGCCTAACTGCCTAACTGAAAGACCTTTGTAAAAAATATGTTCTGTAGGGCTACTTTTTTCTAGCTGTATTTTAAACTACTATATTTTTTTTTCTAGCTGTATTTTAAAAGAATGTTAAACACTAAATAAAACTTTCCTCAACTTCTATATGTGCCCTAATCTGATCTTATGCTCTGAAATGCAACCTAAATTACTAATCTAGACTAAAACACCCATAGGAGGGGCCTTAGGCGCTTGAGCCAACCAGAATTGGCCCAATTGCCTTAGGCGGCAGTTCAGGGGGGATCGTGATCGTGGCAGCAGAGATGAGGCATCTCTCTTGTTACGATCGTTGTGGTGGGGGATGGGCAGGTTGCAGGGGCTGCTGGGCTGATCGCGGCAGCCGCGATCAGCTCAGCGGCCCCTATTCGGAACTTATACCTGGGCAACCTTGTAAAGTTTTAGTTATACTTGCTGTATGACTAAGTCTAAGTCAGCCCACCTCATGCCCTTTCCCCTCCTCTAAAAACGCCTCTTTTCGCTCTAGGCGTTTAGGGGCAGGGTAAAGGCCTAAGCTGGTTTTAGATACATCTAAAACCAGCTTTGATTATTGGTACTTGGACGATCTTTCTTTGTGATCATCCAAGTACCGATTTAGGCCACTTTTTGAACATTAAAAAAAAAAAATTATTATTATGAGCCCCCTAGCATCTAAGTTTTATAGCTCGCAGCTGCAACGGGGGTGTTAACATGAGAGTGGCCTGGGCATGTCAGGGACATCCTGACTATTCCTGAATGCACTTTATAAAATAGTTGAATGTAAGCACCCAAGTGCTGCTTTTAGGCACCAGCATTTACGCCAGCCATACACATGGTATTAGTAGTTGCGCCTAAAGCTTGGTGCACAACTGTGAACTTATGCTAGCATTCTATAACAGATTTGGCATGCGACTGACGTTATAGAATTTTGGCTTAGTGTCTTGATGCAGTTCTTTCTAGTCACACACCACTGTGGTAGTCCGCTTGGTCTACAGCCACCATTATGGTACTCATAAAATTAGGAACACCAGATCCAGGCCCTCCTACTCATTGCCATATCACCCCTAGAGCAGACAGAAGTGGATAGAGGGGTGTCAGGTCAAAAGCGCGTCAGGACAAAGGCGTGCCCAGACAATTGAGCGCAGCGCGGAGGTGCGTGCCGCTCTAAATTATTGTTTTTAAGGCTCCGATGGGGGGTGTTGGGGGGAACCCCCCCACTTTACTTAATAGACATTGCGCCGCATTGTGGGGGGTTTGGGGGGTTGTAACCCCCCACATTTTACTGAAAACTTCACTTTTTCCCTGTTTTTAGGGGAAAAGTTAAGTTTACAGTAAAATGTGGAGGGTTATAACCCCCCACACCCCCCATAATGCCGGCGCGATGTCTATTAAGTGGGGAGATTCCCCAACAAAATCCCCCGTCGGAGCCCCTAAAAACAGTAATTTTGAGCGGCACGCACCTCCGCACTGCGCTCAATTGTCCAGGCGCGCCTTTGTCTTTCGCGCCGTTGTCTATGAACCGGATAGAGGTACTAGAGCTTTAGAAACACAAACCCAAGGACTATTCTAAAAACAGAGTGCAAAGCATTATGAATGCGAATGACCTTTCTAAGGCAGGAAAACAAGGCTTGAAATGGTGATCAACCAATCAAATGCCAACTGGCAGCCTACCCCTTCCTGAGTGATCTTTCACATACTACATGATCTTCTACAAGACAAGGGAAATTGTGTATCTTAACATTTTTTTTTTTAATTTTCAAAAAGGTTGAAAATCACTTACAAATATGAAAGTTGTAGGTGCTTTCTAATAAGTTAATGGGTGCCTCTGGTAGAGATATGTAGAACTGCTTGGCTATGTCTCACAGTCCTCTCATCCAGTTATTAGACCAAGTTCCGATCCATAAATGTTCAATAAACCTGGAAGAGCAAGTTCATAATACCACTAGCAAGGGGCAGGAAAACAACAGAGAGAGAAACTCTGCAGCGTCACCAACTCTTATAAACTCATAAACTCTGCATTCCTGGCTCTTTATTTTAGTCTCTTGCATGTTACGCTTATTTTAGCTTGTAAAAGTTTGCTTGTGGAACAATCTAGAATAAAAGCGGCATGTTCCAACAACAAAACACAGGCAGAGAGCGCACTCTGTGCATCCTGTGAGCCAGACTTCTCACAGTACAGCTATAAAATCAGGTCCCAGTTCCTATCTTGTCTATTACTTGCATGTGCTGTGAACACCCAGATGGCAGTAGCTCAGGGTCAGAATTAACCACCTCCCTGGTTTTCAATTCTTGACCCCATCAGGAAGCTATGGTCTCTCCTGGTCAAATCCAGTTTTGTGTCCAAACATCAAAATGTGGCAGATTGGTACCGTGATGGCCTTTGGGACCAGAGTCCTGGCATATCCATCTGCCAGTGAGTGACTGCAGGTGGCAATTTGTGGAGATTGCCAAGGGCACATCTCCTTAAGTTTCCACTTCTATGGGCTCCTCGTCGTGCTCTGGTTCTTTGGTTGACTCGGAGGGGACTGGCTGGCAAACCCCAAACTGGGACAGTTTGGCTTTTTTCTGCTCCAGGCTTTGCTTTCTCCATTTAATTCTTCGGTTCTGGAACCAGACTTTAACCTATAGAGCAAATGAGATTAGAACAATGAGAATGGGTGATTGATCACTACTAATTTGTACAAACCTCAGTCACCTTAAACACTGTAATGAGAGTAAAGATGTGCATATATATATAACACCTGATATATAAACAGTGGGAGCCCCCTTAAATTCTACCTGCAAGAATTCAGTGTGTTTGGAATGCTTTGGAGGACGACTTAGTATTATAGAAGATATTACCTACATATGATCATGTCTGATAAAATACGAAGCACAGCTCAGCTTGTGAGGCGATGGAATGCAGCAGGAATTAAATAAAAACTATTGTTCAGTGTGAGAGTGTGCATTTGTGTGTGTTGGAGGGGCAGAGGGATAAGTGGAGTATGTAGACAGCTTAGCCCAGGGGTAGGCAATTCCGGTCCTCGAGAGCCGGAGCCAGGTCAGGTTTTCAGGATATCCCCAATGAATTTGTATGAGATGGATTTGCATGCACTGCCTCCTTGAGATGCAAATCTATCTCATGCATATTTATTGTGGATATCCTGAAAACCTGACCTGGCTCCAGCTTTCGAGGACCGGAATTGCCTACCCCTGACTTAGCCCAAAGATAGTTAATTGTATCCCCCTTCAGGTTTTCAGGCTGTAGAACCTGTGCAGTGCTGTTTACTAGGCTTCTGAAATAGGGATTCTCATTTTGCTTAACATCTCAATCTAAGTGGGGGAAAAAAAGAACTTTGTAAGAAAAATATGAGAAATTTGGAAATGGTGAAACCAATATGCAGAATAAGGTTAGTGATTTTCTGTTGGTCTGTATCTCATGTCTGAAATCATTTAGAGAGGTAGTTATTTTGCTGCAGCAAATTTTACCTTGTGAGTCACTAACCTGTAGTAATGCACTGCAGTCACAAACCTAAGGTATTCCAGTTAATAATATGCACGGTAAATTTCATTGTGCATTGCTACAGCCCGGAGCATCACAGCCAGGCCACACCACAGTAAAGATAGCAGTCCTCAAGTTAAGCTTGCTATTTTTTTAAAGGGCTAGGGCAAGAATCAGGATCTCTAACCCCACCCCCCATCCCTGAACTCAAGATCCCCCCAACACACAATACCAACCAAGATTCTTCCTCTGAAGGAAGTGGATGGATGGATGTAGGAGTGATCTCCACTCATTCCTGCTTCACTGGTACCTGGGATGAAAATGGTAGCTAAAGCCTTCTAGTAGTAGTCTTGCTGTACCACCCCTTGAGGTCAAGCTGCCCATTTTCAATTGAAAGACTGGGAGACTGGGGTAGGGGAGCAGGGTTGGTGTTAGACATGCTGGGACTCCAGACAGAAATTTGGGAGGGGCTGCCCTTTCTTCTAGAATGGCATTTGTCCTGTTTGCATCCCCTAATGCTGGTCTGGGGGAGGGGGGATAGGGGGAGGAGGAAGGAGGAAGAGGTGAGTAGATGGCATCTTGGAGTGGGAGATCGTGAGAATGGGTAATTTTGCCCAGCATGAGCTCCTGTAAAAGGGGCTGCTTTCTCCCCAGCATCAGGCTGCATGTTAGTGACTTAATGCTTCCAGAGAGAAGAGATAATGCATCTTTTTATGAATAATGCAGCTGGTAAGGTTAAACTGTAGGGTCCTTTAACTAAGGCGTGCTAAATCAATTAGTGTGCCTTAGTAAAAGGACCTCTGTGTTATTCATTTTACATAATCTGCTGTGTCTCATTATTTCTTTTTTAGTTTTTAATTTCAATTATTATATACACATTTCACACCAATGAAATAGAAAGAAATCATAGTTCACATCAATGGGAAGAAGCAAACTGAAATACGAGTATTAATACATGAAAATAATTTTCATCAGATTAGCCTCCCCCCACTATCATCCATCATTTTTCCTAAACTATCTACATCCACTCATGTTACCCCTGAATAGATGCTTCTTTATCAATCAATAATCTTTCAAAGTAAATATATCTTATGGCATTCAATGTTATCACACATTTACAGGGGAACTGGAGGAAAAAAAAAAAACCCTCCTCCCAAAGTTACTACACTGTCTTTCAATTTCAGAAATTATTCAAGTTAATTGATTCTAAATTGGCTCCCTCCTCAATTGCTCCAGATTGAGGAACAAAAATCTAGCTGCAATATCTCCTTTAAATATCTATGCAATAATACAATATCTCAGGAGACAAAAAAAATAACATAAGAAAATTCAAAATATATAATGCTCTTCAACGAATAGCGCCTCCTTGCTACTACTACTACTTATCACTTATATAGCGCTGAAAGGCGTTTGCAGCGCTGTACATTTTGACATTTATAGATGGTCCCTGCTTGGAAGAGCTTACAATCTAACTTGGACAGACAGACATGACATAAAGGGTTGGGGATGCAAAACCCAAAGTGAGAGGAGTTAGGAGTCGAAAGACCTTTCAAAGAGGTGGGCTTTTAACTTTATTTCTTAAAGTGTGTTGTGGGAAAATATTTCATTAAAGGCAAATTACTCATGATTTTCCATTTAATGCATTTTCTCTCCCTTTTACTAAACCACGATAGCAGTTTTAGTGCAGGGAGCTGTGCTTTTAAGCCCCGCGCTGCTTCCGATACTCATAGGAACTCTATAAGTGTTGGGAGCAGCGTGGGACATTCAGCACGGCTCCCTGCGCTAAGAACCGCTATCATGGTTTAGTAAAAGGGTGGGTTATTTGGTAAAAACAAACAAACCCAATGTCGTTCTCTTAATGCCTCTTAGTCAGGTGCTCAGCAGGTCATAACAGAAAATCATAAACAAGACCATTTCCATGGATAAAAGTAGGAACAGTTACTGCCCTAAATTCAGTTAAAATTATCTGTTGAGCCCATGAGTATTTCTATCTGTTCTCAGGGAGATGCTCCTGAGGACAAGGTTTGGCAGTGGCATACCAAGGGGGACGGAGGGGGTGGTCCGCCCCGGGTGCATGCCCCAAGGGGGTGCACAGCTGGCCACCCTCCCTATTCTGCTGCTGCTGCAGTGGCAGAAAACTTTAAATTAGGGGTGTCCGCAGCCCAGCTTGTGCTCCCTCCTGGCGGGTGTTTAGTTTCTGGGCAGCTCCTCTGCAGCAGTTTTACCGCTCAAAGCCACAGCCATCGGCTCCTCGCGTGATCCGCGGATGCGTCGGAAGTGTTCCCTCTGATGCCCGTGGCTTTGAATGGAAAACCGTCTGCAGCAAGGAACTAGCCAGAAACGCTGTTGCTGCACAGGGCAGTGAAGAGAAATGCTGCTGCTGCACAGGCAAGGGAGGGGGGAGAGAAATGCTGCTGCTGCACAGGAAAGGGGGGGAGAGAAATGCTGTTGCTGCACAGGGAAGTGGTGTGGAGAAATGATGCTGCTGCACAGGGAAGGGGGGAGAGAAATGCTGCTGCTGCAGCACCCAATTGGGGATAGAGAGGAAAGGAGGGAGAAGGAAGACAAGGGAAAGGAACCAGAGATGCCAAGTCCATGGGAAGGAGGGAAAGGAGATACCAGACCATGGAGGGGGGAGGGAGAGATGCCAGGGCATGGGGGAGGGAAGGAGGCAGATGCAAGACCAGGAGAAAGGAAGGAAGGAGGGAGGGAGAGAAAGGAAGAAGAGGAGATGCCAGATAATGGAGGGGGAGTTGGAAGGAGAGGAGAGAGATGCCAGGGCTTGGGGGGAGGGAAGGGAAACTAAAGAGACAAATGCCAGACCAGAGGGGGAGGAGGTGCCAGAGCATGGAGGGAGAGAGATACCAGGGCATGGGGGAGGGAAGGAGATAGAGATGCCAGATCATGGTGTGGAGTGGGAAGGAAGGAAAGGAGAAGAGAGAGAGAGATGCCAAAGCATAGGGGAGGGGATGGAGACAGAAAAATGGAGATGGGGAGAAACTGAAATGAATCATGTACAAAGGAGAGAAGGGGCACAGGATATTTAAGGGACATAAAAAGAGGGAAGATGCCATATGGAAGAGAGACAGAGAGTGGACAGTGGATGGAAGGGGCAGAGAGTGTAGGCAGTGGATGGAAGGGGCAAAAGCGGGTGCAGATGTTGCATGGCAGGGAGAGAGGACAAATGCTGTATAGAAAAAAGAGAGCGAAGAGAAGATGATTAAAGCAGAAATGTCAAAAGGTAGAAAGATTTTTTTGTTGCTTTACTTTCTTATTTTTCATTATTTGTTTTATTTCTATTGTTAATTTGTAAAGTGGTGTTTGTTATGCATCAGTTTCATCAAATTTACATCTGCTGGCTTTATATTTTGCACAATATTAGGGGACATGTGTCACTGTTGCTGTGGTGTTGTGGTGTTGCATTGTATGCAGAGTCTGGTTTCTCGGAGGTTCAGTTTAACTTTTGTCTACATATTTCTATTTTTAGTTTATGATTATTCCATGTGGAGCCACGGAGTGGTAGGGGACGTGCACAGATGGATCAGGAATTGGCTGGCGGACAGGAAACAGAGGGTAGGAATAAAGGGACACTACTCTGACTGGAAAGGGGTCACAAGTGGTGTCCCACAGGGGTCAGTGTTGGGACCGCTGCTGTTCAATATATTCATAAATGACCTGGAAACAGGGACGAAGTGCAAAGTTATAAAATTCACGGATGACACAAAACTCTCCAGTAGGGTCAGAACTGTTGAGCAATGCAAAGATTTACAAAGAGACCTGAACAAACTGAGCAGAAAGATGGCAGATGAGCTTCAATGTAGAGAAATGTAAAGTCTTGCATATAGAGAAAGGGAACCTGATGTACAGCTATACAATGGGAGGGAGGGTACTGAGGGAAGGCAACCTAGAAAAAGACTTGGGGGTATTGGTGGATAAAACAATGAAGCCGGCAGCACAATGTGCAGTGGCCTCAAAGAAAGCGAACAGAATGTTGGGCATTATCAAAAAGGGTATCACTACCAGAATGAAGGAAGTTATCCTACCACTGTATCGAGCGATGGTGCGCCCGCATCTAGAGTACTGCGTCCAATACTGGTCGCCGTACCTTAAGAAGGATATGGCGATACTCGAGAGGGTCCAGAGAAGAGCAACTAGGATGATAAAGGGCATGGAAAACCTTTCGTATGCTGAAAGGCTGGAGACTTAGAGGGGATATGATAGAGACTTACAAGATCATGAAGGGCATAGAGAGAGTAGAGAGGGACAGATTCTTCAAACTTTCAAAAAAAATAAAAGAACAAGAGGGCATTTGGAAAAGTTGAAAGGGGACAGATTCAAAACAAATGCTAGGAAGTTCTTCTTTACCCAACGTGTGGTGGACACCTGGAATGCACTTCCAGAGGACGTAACAGGGCAGAATACGGTACTGGGGGTTTATGAAAGGATTGGACAATTTCCCGCTGGAAAAGGGGATAGAAGGGTATAAATAGAGGATTACTACACAGGTCCTGGACCTGTTGGGCCGCTATGTGAGCGGACTGCTGGGCACGATGGACCTCAGGTCTGACCCAGCGGAGGCATTGCTTATGTTCTTATGTTAGAAGCTGGGGCTCTTTACCCTGGAAAAGCAGAGACTTAGAGGGGACATGATAGAGACTTATAAAATCATGAAAGGCATAGAGAAGGTGGAGAGGGACAGATTCTTCAGGCTAGCGGGGACAACAAAAACAAGAGGGCATTCAGAAAAATTGAAAGGAGACAGTTTCAAAATGAATGCTAGGAAGTTCTTCTTCACTCAGAGGGTGGTTCTCTCAGAAGAGATGATAGGACAGAGTACAATATTGGGTTTCAAAAAGGGTTTGGATGACTTCCTGAAGGTGAAAGGGATTGAAGGATACAGATAGAGGGTAACTATACAGGACACTAAATGAATAGGGAATACACGATTTAGGTAAAGGATCACTTACAGGTAATGGACCTGGGGGGCCGCCGCGGGAGCGGACTTCTGGGCACGATGGACCCCTGGTCTGACCCGGCAGAGGCAATGCTTATGTTCTTATGGATGAGGGCGTATCTCTGTTCTGTGTGTATGAAAAGGACATGGTTTTCTTTTGGCATTGACTGTACAGGATCAATTGACTGTGCAGGATCTGGCTTGTTTAGTTTTACAATGTATGTGTTGGTGTTCTAGTGCTCACTGCAGTGTTTAAGATGCTGCCTTTTCCTAGGTACACTCTTTTTGTGCGATATGTGAATTGTTACTAAAAATCATATTTTTCATATAGATGAGGGAGTGTCAAAAAATGATGAGCCCCGGGTGTCACATATGCTAGGAACGCCACTGAGGTTTGGGTAAGGGTTGGAAAATTATGCATATACGTTAACTCGGATAACGTGTCTAGGCAGGTTAGCAGGTGTACTTTTCATTGGGATAACATTTTAAGGGAAAATAGTGTGTGCTTTTCTCTTTGAAAGTCTTGCAGAGTGAAAAATACACCTGTGTCTGTAATTATAAAATTACGCCCAAAACACAGCCCTTCCCTTAGCCTTATAAAGAAAATGGAACTTTAAAACCAATGAAGTTATAATACTTACCAAAGGCCAGATATACAAAAGGATTTCCCCATTTGTATCTTTATAGGGAAAATGGTTAATACATAGACACCCAAGTGAGCCTAATGCCATCAAAGCAACAGTGCATATCACTAATAGAAATGACACAGCAAAGCACTATGGAGCCAGTATATAGCATACATATCGGATGTGTCTACATCCTTATTGTATACCCTTTCTAAAGTGTCTACCAGCACTGTTAGACTGGGGAACACTTGACCAGGGGCGCACAGCAGAGGTAGAATATGCAAATGTACTGTATCTCCTTGGGTGTGAGTTCACATGCTTTCATACCAAGCTGCAATTTGGGATAAGGATTTCAAATCTTTGCTGTTTTCTTGTTTCTTATTTTCACTTTAGAAAACAGTTAAAATTCTTGGGATCTTAATTTCTTATTCATCATTTGTTTGTATTTTTAGTTTAATCTTTTGTAAACTGCATAGAACTTAAAGGTAATGCAATCTAGAAATAGATTTTATGTTATAGAAACATAGAAACATGACGGCAGATAAAGGCCAAATGGCCCATCTAGTCTGCCCGTCCACAGTAACCATTATCTCTTTCTCTCTCTGAGAGATCCTATGTGCCTATGCTAGGCCCTCTTGAATTCAGGCACAGTCTCTGTTTCCACCACCTCTTCTGGGTGACTGTTCCACGCATCTACCACCCTTTCTGTAAAAATGTATTTCTGTAGATTACTCCGGAGCATATCACCTCTTAACTTCATCCTATGCCCTCTCATTCCAGAGCTTCCTTTCAAATGAAAGAGACTTGACTCTTGCGCATTTACATTAAATAGGTATTTAATTATTTCTATCATATCTCCCCTCTCTCGTCTTTCCTCCAAAGTATGCAGATTGAGATCTTTAAATCTGTCCCCATATGCCTTATGATGAAGAAGACCACACCTCATTTTAGTAGCCTTCCTATGTTATGCCCAAGGACTGGGTTGAGAACCCCTGTATTAGAATGACAAACTTTCATGGTTTTCTGCCTCACCTGAGTCTCTGTGAGGCTGAGCTTTGCAGCCAGATCTACCCTTTCTGTGCCCACCATATATTGCTGCTTGAGGAATTCCTTCTCCAGCTGTTCCAGCTGGTCTGGGGTGAAGACCGTCCGAACTCTCTTCATCTTACAGGTACTGGGTCTCCAGGGAGGCAGAGGAGGGCCATGTCTGCAGGGTGACCCTTCCAGCCCTGGAAAGAGATCAGCAGAGGCATGGTAAGAACAGGCAGGGCCCCATCACAGGCTTTCCGAGCATGAACAAGTGACCAGAGCCCCTCCTACATGCCAGTGGTAGCGGTTCATAGACAAAACCGCAGAAGACAAAGGCGCGCACCGACAACTGAGCGCAAGATGGAGGCGCGCGCCAAAGAAAATGACAGTTTTTAGGGGCTCCGACGGGGGTTTTTGTTGGGGAGCCCCCCCCCACTTTACTTAATACAGATCGCGGCGGCGTTGTGGGTGGTTTGGGGGGTTGTAATCCCCCTCATTATACTGTAAACTTAACTTTTTCCCTGTTTTTAAGGAAAAAGTGAAGTTTTCAGTAAAATGTGGGGGGTTACAACCCCCCCAAACCCCCCACAACGCGGCACAATCTGTATAAAGTAAAGTGGGGGGCTCCCCCCACACACACTCCTGTCGGAGCCGCTAAAAACAGTTATTTTCTTCGGCGCGTGCCTCCGCCTTTGCCTTCTGCGGTTTTGACCTGACACCGTGGTAGCCACTAAGACCAGAACTCATTGGCACGGGAGTCACAAATCAAGAAAGTAAACATTGTTCCCATGTCAAAATTGCCTAATGAGTGCTTTAATAATAATAATAATTTAATAATAATAATTTATTGTTTATATACCGCCAAAGCCAAGGTAGTTCAAGGCGGTTTACAATAAAGAAGAGCTGGACATACAGTGAAAAAAACAATGAAGTCTTTGAGTACATGACTGTTTGTACAGAGTAAGGTAACATTGTAGGGACGGGTTTACAATAAGAGTAAGTCAATAGGGAGAGCAGGTTGTACAGTGTGGGGTAGGCAGCGAAGGCTTTGGGAGTTCTTGGTCAATAGGAAGTAGATCGAGGTGATTTACAAAGAAGGGTAGGTCATACAGTGTGGGAAAGTCAACCTATTCCACCAGTTACACTCAGCTAGTTGGGTTTTCAGGATATCCACAGTGAATGTGCATGAGATAGATTTACATGCGCTGCCTACTGTATATGCAGACCTATCATATTCATTCTGGATATCCTGAAAACCTGACTGGCCAGAAATTCCCCCCAGGACTGGGTTGAGAAACACTGCACTACAGCAAAGTTGTGGCAAGAAGGCGAGCAATCTATTCTAACTGGTTATTCTGGAAATTGAGTACAGACAGGCCCCGTTTTACGAACATCCGACATACATCCGACATACATACGTACTTACAAATGGGGGGTCTTGTTATCTTCGGTGTTCCAACGCGCCACTCTCCCTCCCTGCTGAGTCTCAACATGCCCCTCTCCCCTCCTCCCATGTTCCAACGCGTCCTTCTCTCTCTCTCCCTCCATTCTGTGCCCCAGCTGAGCCGGAAGCCTTCCCTATGACATGGGAGGAGCTTTCTCCCTCAGAGGGAAGGCTTCCGGCTCAGCTATGGGACATGCATAGGAGCCGCTGCCCGGGGCTTTGTGCAGAGAAACCACTGCGGCTGGAAGGAAGAGGGAGCCGGTCATAAGGTAAATACCCGCCAGAGGGAGGCATGTACTTGGGGAACAGAATGGAGAGAGGGAGAGAGAAGGGCGCGTTAGAACATGGGAGGAAGGGATAGGGGCACGTTGGAACTCAGGAGAGATGGAGCACAAGCTTCAGACAAAAGATCGAAGGAAGGAGATAATGGGCATGAACTTGGAACACAGAATGGAGGGAGGGGAGCATGAGCCATAGGATGGAAGAATGGAAGGAGTGAGTGAAAGAGATGCTGAGGTGGGGGAGGGAACAGAAAGGGAGAATGGGGTGTCTGAGAGGGAAGGAGAGATGATGCACATGGGGAAATGAAGAAAGAGGAGAATTGCTGGGCATAGGGAGGGAGAGAGAAATATTAAACATGGTGGTGAGAGAGGAGTGAAGTAGAGATGCATGGGGAAGAGAGAGATGAGACGGAGTAATAATGTTTGATTTGGTAATGGAGAAGGAACAGTGGGATGGAGGGAAAGGGATGCAAGAGGAGCCTCAAGGAGGTGGAGAAGATGGGAAGAGTACTAGGATCCGAATTACATACAAATTCAACTTAAGAATGGTTTAAAAAACGGAACCCGTTCTTAACCTGGGGCCTGCCTGTATTATTCACTGGTAAAGGTAATCGGAATGGTTAGTGGTAAAAGGAAGCAGGGGAGGCCATAGGCCCCTTGGCTGGATACCATCAAGAATGACACGGGAAGGACCATCAAGCAATTGAAAGAAACTGTGGAAAACAGGGAAGCATGGTGAGGACTGGCCTACAGTAAAGATCATTCGTACAGTTTATGTTGGCTTTGTACTTTGTTATATTGAATAAATAAAATGTTTCAAGTTATGATACAGATAGTGTACTTTCTGTTATTTGGTTGCATGAGCATAAATAAAATAATTAAAATAAAACCACTTTTTAATCCAGTGTGCTCATTTGTTTCTTTGAAAATCAAACCAGTGGGAAAACAGAAGAATGCCAGCAGGCTTTGCAAGCACTGTGAGACGGGCGTTCATAAAAATTGGGAACATGGAAGGAAGCCAAACTCTGAGGGATGGAGTTGCAGATCAGGTAGATTATATATATATAAGCCTTGGAAGAAGCAACGCAGGCAAAGATTTCAAGGGTTTCACCAGTTTATAAGGTTTGGCAAGTTTACAGAGGGGACCTAAGAGCAAAATACTCCAGCTCTTCCCGAAACAAATGGATTTGTTTTAAATAAATAAAGCCGAACTTTTTCTGCGCCTCGTTTCAAACGCGTTCGCTTTCTCAGTAAGCGCTGGCAACACCCAGGGGCTCCTTTTACAAAGCCTCGCTAGCGGGGTTAACGCCCGCGACTTTTCATGACGCGCTAACCCCCCGCGCTGGCCTAAAAACTACCGCCTGCTCAAGAGGAGGCGGTAGCGGCCAGCGCGTCTGGCGGTTTAGCGCACGCTATTACGCGCGTTAAACCCCTAGCGCGCTTTTGTAAAAGGAGCCCCAAATATTCAAGCAAAAGAACACAGACATACAAATCAAGGGCCTTTAAGGCCGCACAAATAGAATGTACAGCCGGCCAACACACTCGATCCACCGGGATGGGAGGGAGGAATCCTTAAGGCAGGGCTGCCCAAGTCCGGTCCTGGAGATCTACAGACCGGCCAGGTTTTCAGGATATCCACAATGAATATGCATGAGAGAGATTTGCATACCAAGAAGGCATATTCATTGTGGATATCCTGAAAACCTTGGGACTTGGGCAGCCCTGCCTTAAGAGATCGTCTGCTCTTAAAAAAAATACTAGTGGGTTCAAATTGTGGGTTTTTTTAATTTGGAACTTCCTCCTCAATTTTTAAAGTCTTCCTTAGCAATTTGATGCCTCTGACAAAACACTCACCCATCTCCGGCTAAGCGGCTAATTGCGCGGGTCTGACCCGCAGAGGTGAAGTTGGGGAAAAGTTTTCTCGTCCCGCTGATTTCCCTCTTACCTCTCCGCTCGAAGCTGGCATCCGAGCACCGGCACCGCGCCCAGAGGAACTGCTGCGGCCGCCTGGGCGGACTTGGGGCCCGCTGGCCTCGGACCGGGCACACGGGCGGGCAAGGCAGGAAGCCGATGGGGTAGCCCAGGGGCCCGGGGCCCGCCCGGGGAGGGCACCGGGACACCGCCGGCTTGGAGAGGATGGAGTCGATGGTGAAGGCCGCCTTGGGGGGCTGAGGGGCGCTCTGCTGCCGGGGGCAGGCATGGGGCCAGAGGTGGCCGAAGGACGGAGGCTGGAGCATGGCAGAGGGCGGAGGGCTAGTGGCACCTGGGGGGTGGCTCCGCTTGACGGAGGGGCTTTATGGGAAGGCAGCACGCTGGGAAGTGTAAATAAGGCATTAGTATGCAAAGCAGCCCGTGCTGGGAGAGGCCGGCCCAGATCTGCTCAGACAAGGCGTGCGTGTGGTGGGGGTGGGGGGAAGGGGGGGAGTTGAAAACAGGTTTTGAAGCCCCCCCCTCCCACTCCGATCTCCTTTATCTTACATATTGGGCTGTATAAAACCTGGCAGAGAATGCAAAATCAAATCGTCTTTGCCTGATGCCTTTTTCTAATCATTGTTTCCACTTGTGTACTTGCTCCTAACTTAAAGAGAAGTTTGAATTTTTATACAGTACCAGCCCATTACCCGGCCATTACATTTTTCCCATGTCACATTTTTAAAATGGAAAGGGTAGTTGCCACGCAGCAAGGGAATTTTAAAGACATTTCAGGATATTTGGGAGCCATTAACAGAATACTGTAATGAATGAATGTTATTTTTTTTCCTTTTAAAATATGCACGTCCAAGGTGGGGGTATTTTGGTCTTCTTATGAGTGCAAATTGAATATGGGGGAGGGATATGGATTCTGAATTAGATTTTGATAGGATATTAAGTGATGTATTTAAGTACAAAATGATGTTACACTTGTTGTAAGTTTTTAAAAGTGAATAAAGAATATATTAAAGAAATTTTGCCCCGTTTATCGATCATTTTTACATGTCACCCCTTTCCCACCCCAAAGTATTTTTCTCCAGATAGTAAGTCTGGTTGAAATCTGTCCATGCCTTTCAGAGTTCTGCTGGGACATACTCTCCCCCCCCCCCCCCCACAGATACATCCGATTTTATAATAGATAACCCTTTGCACCCCATGTACTGACAAAATGCATCTTTATAGTAAACCACTTGTATTGTAATCCACTTGTATCCCATGTACTGACTAAACGTATCTTTATTGTAAACTGTTTGTATCCCATGTACTGTCAAAATGTATCTTTATTGTAAATTGCTTCGAACTTCACGGTATAGCGGTATATAAGAAATAAATTATTATTATTTGGATAAACTCGATGGCTTTCCCAGGCCGGGATCTGCCAATTCATTGTGTTTCAACGGCCAGGGTCATTTCTTTGCTTGTAAATGTCATTGTCAAGCCAAAGGCTGCGTTTAGGATCAGTGGGAGCGAAGAAACTGGAAAAGCCAGGGATCAAAGCTGAGCCCCATTTGGGGCGAACCTTTAAAAAGGAAGCGGAAGGTCAGCCTTGTGATAAAAGGTCAAAGGGCTGCAAATTGCTTAAGCCCCCGGCCCTGCTTCCTGACCTATTGGCTAGATAGAGTTTGAGCCCACCGGGACAGATAGGGAAATATGATAAAGTACCTGAATGTGTACCACTTGGGATATAAATAATCAAAATAAAGATGCTGAGTGCACAACCCTGTTTTACAACTGCTGTTATTATATATCAAGGTTTGCATTGGGTCAGGGCTTCAAATATTTAAGAGAGCTGTTTAAAATTCTGCCTCTGCCCCAGTGAAAACCGTTGTTATGATGGCTTCTGTCTTCTTAGTTTAAGGCAGGGGTAGGGAACTCCGGTCCTCGAGAGCCATATTCCAGTCGGGTTTTCAGGATTTCCCCAATGAATATGCATTGAAAGCGGTGCATGCAAATAGATCTCATGCAGATTCATTGGGGAAATCCTGAAAACCCGACCGGACTATAGGGCTCTCGAGGACCGGAGTTCCCTACCCCTGCTTTAAGGGTAACAATCAAAATAATCGCCAAATGCAAATCGAAAAAAAGTGGGGAGCACTGCAAACTTTCTACAAGTGAGTTGGGTATTGTGGAAAGTTTGCAATGCTCCCCACTTTTTTTTCGATTTGCATTTGGGGATTTTATTTTTTTTTTTAAAGTTCTTAGTTTAAAGAGCAGAACTGCCTTCCCTTCACGTTTGTGGGCTCACACCGGGAAATGCTGTAGGAGATGGGGGGAGGGGGAAGGTGTCCCCTCCCAAGACCACTGACTCCTTCCTCCCCCAACTCCTCCAACTTTCCGCTCCTTTTGTGTAAAGTTTCTGTTTGTATTATGATGATTATTCTTTACTGTTTTATTCCAGTTTCTTCTCCTTATTATCCGTCTTTACATGCACGATGAACTTTCTCATCTTTCACAAGGTTTTGGTTGTTTTTTTTTTTTGTTTTTTTTTTTGGGGGGGGGGGTTCCTGGAGAATAGGTGAAGCATCTTCTACCTTCTCTCCTTTCACCTTTCTATTTTTGAGGGATTATTTATCTGATGGTATTATTTGGACTAATACTTTTGGAAAAGATCAGCGAGCCGGCTGCTAATAAGTTCCCTGGTGTTTTGGAATTTGACATGAATGGATGTTTTGGAAGACAGGATGAAATGTTAAAAGGAACTTTTGTAGACGTCAGAGTTTCGGTGAGAGGATGTGAACTTTTTTGAAACAGAGATTCGATTAACATAAGTGATTTTCCACATTAAGCCACTTATGGCCTATTAATTAGTAAGGTAATGAGCCATTTTGTTTCTCATTAGCACTGTGTACTCTGCTAATGTATTTCTGTTAAAAAGCTGGAAATTTTCACCCTCTGATAAGGACTTGGGAAATGTAGCACCAACCGGCGAGAAAATTAGGGGGGGGGGGGTTCGAGGGTCTCTTCCGTCTTCAATAGAGGCCAGGGGTCTGCTTCATACACCAGGCTGGACCAGGCCCTTGCACTAGAAGCAGAAAGGACCATCTTGCATACACGGTGCCTCCTGCCGTCGGTTGCATCGGAGAATGGCACAAAACTGAACCTTACTCACGTGCACGATCGTGTTCCCTAATGTGCCGAAACCCCACTAGCTAGCAGAATATCCGCCTAGGAATATTTATTTTAACCTTCACTCCAGTAGTCCTTTCACATCATAAAAAAAATAAAAGCCAATAAACTGGAATTTGTAAAGAGAATAAGTGAATGGTGATATCTGACGTTAGAAATTCGGGAAAGAAAAAAAAAAAAAAGATTTATAAGACAGAATCCTGGCTACAAATTCACATTCTGTTCAACCAGCAATACGAATTTAATAAAAAGCCTCATGAAACGAATGTAAATGCAGGTTTGGTTTTTTTGGTGTTTGTTTTGTTTTGTTTTTTTTTATTTAGGTGAAGCGTTTTGTTTTTAATTCGGGGGTCTATTTGGGAGCAAACGTATTTTCTTCGAAATAAAGTCAACTTTTGGCTCTGAAATGAATGTTATGCTCCTAAACATCATTTGCACCAGAAACGGAAGTTGAAGAAAAATCCCATTCCATATCCAATCTTTTCTAAAATTCAGGAGAAAAAACGAATTTTAGGAGTCAGCTGAAAAGGGGAACACAAGCAGAGAAACCAACAGGACTTACAGTAAAAAAACAACAACAACCCAAAAGCAAACAAGAACAATACTGCAAAAAAAATGTACAGGGTACAGGAATTTATTAAAATCACGAAAAACTAAAATCTACAAACAAATTGCATAATCTGCATAAAAGGTTTATATCCATAACAGCTGGTCCCAATATTCCTGTGGACCGGACCCAACATGGTCTGTGTTTCGAAGAAACACTCCTTCCTCAGGGGTCCTACAGAAAATGAAATATTTAAGCGGGAAGGGGTAAAACGCGGACCTCACGGACCTCACGGATCTAAACCCACACGTCCTTAAAAATCTGAGATCCGTGCCGCTTGTAGTAAGTTTCTGGCTCTGACAGACCTCGGTGACAATTTAGCGCTGACGGATCCGTCTTAGCATAGGGAGGGAAAATTATTAGGATCCGTCAGCGCTAAAATGTCACCGAGGTCTGTCAGTGCTGGAGTGGCTCTAAAACGAATCCTTTAAACCGGTTTCCTAAAATCTGAGGTCCGTGCCACTTTTAGTTAGTTTCTGGCTCTGACAGACCTTGATGACATTTTAGCGCTGACGGATCCTAATACTTTCCCCTCCCTATGCTGAGATGGATCCGTCAGCGCTAAAATGTCACCAAGGTCTGTCAGAGCCAGAGACTAGTGCTAGTGCTGGAGCGGCTCTAAAACGAATCCTTTAAACTGGTTTCCTGCAGCCCCAGTAAATCGGCTCTGACAGACCTCAATGACACTGTGGCGCTGACGGATCCTAATACTTTCCCCTCCCTATGCTGAGACGGATCCGTCAGCACTAAATTGTCACCGAGGTCTGTCAGAGGCAGAAACTAACTACAAGCAGCACGGACCTCAGATTTTTAAGGACTTGTGGGTTTAGATCCGTGAGGTCCGCGTTTTACCCGTTCCCTATTTAAGCATATATGAGACACGGGAAAATAGCACGTATATGCGTGTAACCCAAATGGCGGTGAATGGAAAGTGTGCAACCAATGGAAAGAAGAAATAAAGATGTAGATTTGTGGTCTTTGTATAATTATAAGGAAAGTTAAGAAGGAATTTATTATATGCTTTTATGTGATTTAAAAATTGTTATGGAATGGGACGGAGGGGGAGATAAGTTTTTAAGATGGATTATTGGAGAATATTAAGTGTTGTATTTAAGTTAAAATGTTATTATTTACTGACACACTTATTATAAGTTTTAAAAAATGAATAAAGATTAAAAAAAAAAGAAGAAATAAAGATCTGATATTGAGGAATACCAATAGTGACGAGGCAGGTGAAAGTACCATATAGCGAATATATCTTAGTCAATTGCAAGAAATAGAAAGGAGAAAGAAATTTAAAACTAGCAGCCAGCAGTGCATAGAAGGACAAGGTAAAAGGCTATATTGTGAGCTATAAAACTGACAGAGACATGAAACTGGCAGTGAGTAGCTGAAAAGGGGTCCTCGGCCTGAAGGGCATCCTGGGGAGTGGGGGAGGGAGAACATGTCCAGGTTTCACTTTTCTTTCTGGATCAGAATTCCCAGTTTGACTGGTTTCCTATGGGAACGTATAACACGCCAAATCCCTACAGGGCACTGCTGTTGCAACATTCACACAAACGCGGAATCCCAAGACCAGGAACGGGGGGGGGGGGGGGAATGTGTGTGTGGAGGGGGTTCCTAAGGGCTCCTTTAACTAAGCCGCGTTAGCACGCGTGACTTTAGCACGCGTGACTTTTAATCACATGCTAACTCCCGCGCTAGCTGAAAAACTACCACCTGCTCAAGAGGAGGCGGTAGTGGCCGGCGGTGTAGCACGCGCTATTACGCACGTTAAACCACTAACGCGGCTTCGTAAAAGGAGCCCTAAATTTCTTTAATTCATCATTGCTCTGGTATTAGCCCTGTGGCCCCAGAGCGCCTTTTTTATTTTAATAAATTCCGCAAGGACATCTAAGCCATTGAGACACCGGGAGGAATCTTATTTGATTTTCTGTCCAGACTCCATATTTAGGCTAGTGTAGAAAAAGCAAACATGCTCTTTTAGGAGAAAAATGTGAAACCTCTCCTGCTTCTTTCCAAGCAGTTCTACCCCCCCCCCAACAAACTCCATATGGGGGGAGGGTGAGTGGTAAGCATTTCCTGATCACTATATTAAAGCGGGAGCGTAGTATTCTCATTCCAAAAACCTCAAAGAGAGATGAAAGTGGAGCCCAACCTCATTGGGCTCCTGCTCCAGATGTTATTGTGTTTCTCCTGAAAGGTTTTTGCACCGAGACAAAGATGCTTCCTACTTCAAACGATTCTAATTGATGTTAATGACTATTAGATGGAGTGGGGAGCCTTGTTGCCAAAGAAAAGGGGGGGGGGGCGAAGAAAATGCATTTTACAATCCCCTAATAGAAAGATCTTTCCCCAATAGCCTGCGTGCATGGGTTTCTATTTATTTCATTTTTATTTTTCGGTGTCGGAGAGGGAGCCGTAGATTTTCCTGTGTCCTCCTCCCTTGTGGGACACCCTGCAGTTTTCCTTATATTTTTTTCACCATGAGAAATTTCACACCTACATCCTCCTGCTTCTTTGAATGGGCTTTCCATCTGATTTGTGTTCCAGTCGCCTTAGTTCCAATATATACATATACAGTATATATATACATACTGTGTACATATATATCTATCTATCTACATATATCTATATCTATACTGTATATATATATCTATATATATATATATATATATATATATATATATATATATATATATACACACACACACACACACACCTTTTAAATGATAAATACAGAAAGTAGCCATATAAGGTGCTATATTTATCATTTGGAAAAGTTTTTATTTTTAACTTTTCATTAGGCTTATGTGGGTTCAACTAGGCTGTTTCCTGCCGTCCTATTGTTAGAAAATACTTAGGGCAAAATATATAGGGTTTGCTCAGATTTTATTGTTTTTAGTAAAAAAAAAAAAAATCTGAATTCCCTTCTATTCTCGATCTGGACTCCATAGACTTCAGCTAATCCAGAATGCCGCAGCCAAGCTTATTTTCGCAAAAGGCAAGTTCGACCACGTCTCCCCACTCCTGTCCAAACTTCACTGGCTCCCAGTTCACTCCAGAGTCCTCTTTAAATGTGTCTGTTTAGACTTCAAGATCCTACATGGCATCCTCCCTCCCGTTATCCCACTCTTCTGGAATTCCTCTAACCCTAATTCCACTAGATCCTCCCAAAAACTGAAACTATCATTCCCCTCTACAAAAGGTATATCCCGCGTAGGAAAACTAGGAACATCCCTCCCCTTTAGAACCACAGAACTCTGGGATAACCTCACATCCCCACTCAGAGTTTCAAGTTCCCTCCAATCCTTCCGCAAACACCTGAAAACTTGGCTCTTTTCAAAATCTAACACTTCCCGCTTTTTGGTTCCCTGTCCCTCTTTATCTTCCTAACTCCTTTCCTATAACCCTTCAATGTAGCTCCTTTTCAACCTAACCCTGTAAACCGTGCCGAGCTCTACGCTTGTGGAGATGGCGCGGTATACAAACCTAAGGTTTAGTTTAGTTTAGTTTAGTTTAGAAAGTTTGCTGTATGCTTTAAGGACATTTCTTAATGTTAATTTCTTCTGTATATATATATATATATATATATATATATATATATATATACAGAAGAAATTAACATTATATATATATATATATATATATATATATATATACATATATATATATATATTCCCGTGTGTATACATGTAGATGTAGAGAAAGATTGCATTGAGAATATTATGCTGTTTTCTCACAAGGAAAATGAACAAAAAGTCAGGCCGTTTTCACAAAATATTACAAAAGCTTCTCTAAATAGATGGCATGCAGGAAAAGAAAAGGGCGGGTTTTCCAGTGCATTTAAATTTTTACCGGAGCCTAATCGAAAGAGAAACCGAAGCTAATGTGTCAAGATCTGCATAACGCTATTGTGGGCGCATTAATGGACGGTGAAAACGTGTAAAGTGGGTCCTTGTATCCTGCTGAGTGCCCTGATTAAAGGCATCTTACACACATCCCGATGGGTGGGGGAGGCAAAATCTGAGGCCAGCCTTGTTAACTGTTTATTGGTCATTAACTTATTGTCATAACTTTAACAGGAAACATTTTATTAAATAATATGACGAGGTTTCGGGTCCAGAAAGACACAGTTTTTGTTCAATTTAAAAGCGGGGTGTTTATTCTGCACCCACTTCCCCAGGGTTACACCACAGAGGAAAGGTAGGAACAGGTTCTAGTGACTGTCTATCAAAAGTAGCTCCTCACCTTAGCTAATTTCTGACAAAACTCCTCAGCTCTGTACAAATAAAGATCCAGAAATCAATTGTAGATGAGACCTTAAAACTTTCTTTTTATTTCCCTTTTTTTTTCACTTTAAAAATGCATATATTTCTCTTTTTTTTTTTTTTTTTAAATCTTTATTCATTTTGAAAACTTACAGCAAGCGTACAGGAATATATCATTAGTAACAACAATAACACTTGTAATTCTCATATAATTCTAAAAACATAAAAATTATATCCCGTCCCACCCACCTTCTTTCAAATATTATTATTATTATTACTACAGTCAAACCTCGGTTTGCGAGTAGCCCTGTTTGCGAGTGTTTTGCAAGACGAGCAAAACACTCAGCAAACTTTTGACTCGCAAACTTGATTTGCGAGCACCCCCCCCCCGATAACCGGCATCGCTTCCCCCCCGTTCGAAAGGGCCCCCTCGCTCCAACCGCCCCCCCTCCCCCGCTAGTACAACTTAAATTTACCCACCTCCCCGTCTAGCACCGGCACGCAGGCACAGCTCGTGTGCCTAGAAGATCTTCTGGCTTCCGGCTTCGGTTCCATAGACAAAGCGCGCCTTTGTCCCGGTGCGCTTTTGACCTGACACCTCCAGCTTCTGCCTGCCTGCCTTGAGCATGCATCTGCGCATGCTCAAGGACTTCTAATTCTCCCTCTCGCAGAGATTCTCAGCGAGAGGGAGAATAGAAGTCCTTGAGCATGCGCAGATGCATGCTCAAGGCAGGCAGAAACCGGAGGTGTCAGGTCAAAAGCGCGCCGGGACAAAGGCGTGCTTTGTCTATGGAACCGAAGACGGAAGACGGAAGATCTTCTAGGCACACGAGCTGTGCCTGCGTGCCGGTGCTAGACGGGGAGGTGGGTAAATTTAAGTTGTACTGGCGGAGGGGCTGGTTCGCGCGGTGGGGGGGTGCCGGTTGGAGCGAGGAGGCCTTTGCGAGTGGGGGGGAGCGATGCCGGTTATCGGGGGTGGGAACGTATCAAAGCGAGTTTCCATTATTTCCTATGGGGAAACTCGCTTTGATAAATGAGCATTTTGGATTACGAGCATGCTTCCGGAACGGATTATGCTCGTAATCCAAGGTACCACTGTATTATTATGTTCTTGTATACCTCCATACCCAAGGAGTTCTAGGCGGTTCACATCAATTAATTAAGATCCGATCTGAACACAGATTTACAACATTTTGTCGGAGTTACAAGCAACGAGGAAGGATATGTTGGAACATTTTATCAGAATTTTATCAGAGTTACAAGCAACGACGAAGGTTGGATTGGAAGGTAAGAGGGAGAGAGAGAGAACCAAAGGAGGGTATGGAGGAAGGGGAAGAGTAGAAGGAGGGGGGAGAGGGCGGGAGTTATAATCAATGCATATATTTCTCTACAGCAGGAGTGTCAAACTCAGTCACATTAAGGGTCTGAAATCCAAAACACAGGCTAAGTTGTGGACTAGATCCTGCCCAATCTCCGCTCCAGACCCTGCCCGCATAATAGTGCTAATTGTAATACCCTTTTTACCATTCATTTTTCATATATACACACACAATAAAATCTTATTAACAACACATAATGGTTAACCATTAAATTAAACTACACAAAGCACACTCTCTGCTTCTCAACATTCATTCCTACCAGAACACAGATAACCCCTATGCAAATACGGGACCACAGACTATAAGTACTAATATATACAAACGAAATCTTAAGATTCAAGACTCTGCTTATAATACAAACCCAGAGAAAGAGAAACAAATGCATTTCTTCCTGAATAGTCCAAAACATAGACAGCAGATGTAAATTCTCAAAATTGACACAATTCAATCACTAAATTGAAAATAAAATCATTCCCCCTACCTTTGTTGTTTCCCTCCCTCCATGCTGTGCCTCAACTAGGTGCCTCCCTCCAGCGGGTGTCTTACCTTCTGGCCGGCTCCCGCCTGGCCGTTTTATGCGGCCCGCGGTGCGATGTGGTGTTTTCATTGCCGCCCCCGGTGTTATCTTCTGGCCGGCTCCCTCCTCTTCACTGCCGCAGTGTGCATAAAGCTGCGGGTGGCAGCTCCTCATGCGTCCCACACCTCATCCGGAAGCATTCCCTCTGGCATTGCGACATCAGAGAAGGCTTCCGTTTCAGGCTCAGGATGCGCGTAGGAGCCGCTGCCCACGGCTTTGGCAGTGAAAACACCGCATCGCACCGAGGGCCGCATAAAGTGGCCAGGCGGGCCTTGAGTTTGACACCTGTGCTCTACAGACACCAGCACTCACACTACGTATTCAAAACTCTAGAGGTGTTGTTTTTTTTTTTTTTTTTACTAAAGTGCAGGTAAATTACGGAGCACTAACAGTCAGGAGTCTCAAAGTCCCTCCTTGAGGGCTGCAATCCAGTCAGGTTTTCAGGATTTCCCCAATGAATATGCATGAGATCTATGTGCATGCACTGCTTGCAATGCATATTCATTAGGGAAATCCTGAAAACCCGACTGGATTGCAGCCCTCAAGGAGGGACTTTGACTAACTGCTACTGCTACTGCTACTACAGAAGCCTGCTCACAGCTTCCACAATCTGATACTTTTTTTTGTTAGGGTCCAGATATTTAGGAGGGACCACTGAAAAGTTCTCAGCCCAACCAAAAAGGGAATAACTTGGAGCCATGAAACTTACAATTTATTTCACATATTCACCCCTAAGGTCAACACACTCGGCACATGTCTGAAGTTTCTGTAACCCTTCCAAAAAATTATGTCTGGTCAGAAATACTGCTCCGCTGCTGCAGCCACCTCCAAATCATTCAAAAATTGTCATCCTTTCAAATTATTTTTAAGGTCTGCAAACAGAAAACAGTCAGATGGAGCAAGATCTGGTGAGTAGGGTGGATGGTCTATGCACTGAAACCCCAACTGCGTCAAAACATCCATCGTTTTGCCAGCCTTGTGAGCAGGTGCATTGTCTTGCAAAAAGAGAACTCCTTTCCGCAGCTTCCCTCTCCTTTTCTCTTTCAATGCCTCCTTTAATCAGCACAGCAAGTGACTAGTATTCTGCATTAACTGTTTGGCCACTTGGAAGATAGTCATTACAGCGCCTTCCTGATCCCAAAACACTGTGGCCATGACCTTTCCGGCTGACGTTTGGGTCTTGAATTTCCTTGGCCTTGGAGAATCTGAGGGCTGCCATTGCATGGACTGTTGTTTTGTCTCAGGATCATAGTGGTGTAACCATGTTTCATGAACAGTAAGTAGCTGTTCCAAAACATTGGCACCAGCTTACTGAAAATGCTGCAAAATCAACTTGGAAGTGTCCACTCAATATCATTTCTTGTCAGCTTTCAAACATTTGGGCACCCACTTGGCTGACAGCTTTTGCATACCCAGTTGCTTGTGGATTATACACCCAACACGTTTTCTGCATATCTGTAGTGTCTCAGCAATTGTTTTAGCCGATATTTGCCGATATGCCAAAATCAGGTCATGGACATGGTCAATGAAACAATAATCTTTGATTTTTTTGATTTTTTTTTTTGCAACTTTAATGTAACTTTTCTGATATTTCTTAAATGTTTTACACAGACAGCAGCTTTCTGCCTTCATAGATCTGTTCTTGCTTATAGGCTTACTGTCAAAGAAACGTATTAATAATAAGTCATCATCACAATCTTACAGAGCTTACAAAATATGGCGGAACAAAAAAATTATGATGAGTCTCTCCACTCTTGTCTATATTACATTGGTTGACTGCAGAGGCCAGAACCATATTTAAACTATGTAAAGGATTTCAAATCTCCTGGGCTCTCTCCTAAACAAAGAAGCAACTAGCAGGGAAGAAATACTCTGCAGGATAGCACTGGGTCACTCTTCAATGAAGGCTCTTCACAAAGTATGGGTATTCAAAAGCAAGGAAATAACACTCCAAACGAAGATCAGACTTGTCCACGCACTCATTTTCTCAGTGGTCAATTATGGATGCAAAAGCTGGACACTATGGGGCTCATAATCAAAAGGAAAATATGTCTACAAACCCGCCCAAGTCGGCACTTGGACAACCTAAAAGATAGGTTGTCCAAGTGCCAATAATCAAAATGGGTTTTTAGACCTATCCAGAGACTTTTTAGACCTCTGAATCCCACTGTGTGCCCTGAGCTGAAAGGGGCATATTTCGAGGAGTGGCTGGGACGAGATGTGAGCCGACCTAGACTTAGTCGTACTGCAGGGATAATCAAAAGTTTCACGAGACTGCCTAGACGGAACTTATACATTGTGACTTAGGCGATCTAACAACAGGTCTAAGGGCTAGATTCACTAAAGGCATGGATTGGATCCGATCCGTGAGGGATCCAATCCAATCCGTGACCAGGGGGCTGATTCATGAATCGCCCTCATACAAATGAGGGCAATCAAAATCACACCCCAACCGACCACCATGATTGCTCTGTAACAATCCCAACGCATGTGCAGACCATCTGTAGATGGTCTGCGCATGTGTCTAAGAGCCGCAACTTTTTAAAAAAACTTTTTTACTAGCCCAACGAGCCCATGGTTTTAATCTGCTTTAAATTCGCGGGTTAAAATCACGGGCTCGCATTGTGAGGGAAAGCCAGGGCAAGGAGCAGGAGAGCAGATTCGGGGGCAGAGAGTTGGGGCAAGGAGCAGGAGAGCAGATTTAGGGAGTCAGGGCAAAGAGCAGGAGAGCAAATTCGGGGAAGAGCAGGGTGGTAGGAGAAAATTGCTGCAGAGAGTCGGGGCAGAAAGAGCAGGAGAGTCGGGGATAGAGAGCTGGAAAGACAGCAGGCAGAGCAGGAGATGGCATTCGTAAAGCTGTGAACGACTGGTCCCAAGCAGTCGCTTTATTGTGATCGGCCAGCCCTGTCGGTGTTGCAGGTTTTTGTTTGTGAATTGCTGCTTGCCATCATTTCAATGCCGTTCCCCCTCATTTGCATGCGCAAATCGGAGGATGATTGGGACAAAGGTTAGTGAATCAGGTGGGAGGGAAATCGGGTCGCAAAGGGGTCGCAAACCAATAGGTACATGATCAGTTTGCTTAGAGAATCTAGCCCTAGGTGCCCAGAAGGTATCCAAAGTGACCAGATAACCACTGCAGACACAAAGTACAGACCCCCCCACTCTCCCCCAGTGATCACTGACCCCCCCAAAAATAATCATAATAAAAATGTACATAACTGCCTCCAGAACATCAGCACCTGGCATAGGAAAGCCTAATAGCTGCACAGAGGTGGCTTAAGTAGTCTTGGGGGGGGGAGGGGGCTATTGAACCATAGAGAGGAGGACCCAAGCCCATAAGAACTACTATATATTGTATAATAATAATAATCAAAGATTAAATAAATAGGAGAAAAAATCTATTATAAATCAATTCACCTAATAAATAATATAACATTGAATGTGAATCAAAATGTTTAAAGTATATCTTAAATCATTATAAAATAATTTGTAGAGTGCTCAGTGTGAAATCTTATTCAAAACCAACAGGTTAATAGAATGAAGATGTAATAACATTCCATCATTGCACTCACCTACCTACCAGCCCTATCTGATTGATTAATTATAAATTATTCAAGCAGAATAATAATGGTAAAGAAGTGAAGATGAATACTTAGCTGGATATAGTTGATGAAAAAACATATATATATCTCCACTATAAAATGCGTCCTTGAGTTCTGCTCATTAATGCTGGAGGTTGTACAATGAAGTCTTTTTTATATGTAACTCGTTGGTTTAGTAGAAAATGTGAAAAAAGTGAGTCTCCAATCCACCGATAAAAATAGTACATTTCAGCATAAAGCTAAAACTCCTTGTAGTGAAAGCAATCCAACATTTCCTCAACACCGATCGTGTTTCACTATATCTTGCGTCATCAGGAGGAAATAACTGTAAATAAGAATATAACAGTTCTCAAAAATCAAAAAATGCTCAAAAATTTTTTTTAAAATGTTTACAAAACTTAAGAAATGAAATACCTTCGGACCACACAATGGAGAGAACACGCCGACAGGAGATTCCAACTGAAAAGTTAAATCAGCGTGTGACGTCTGACGTCAAAACGTGGCAACGTATTTAAAGATCATTTAAGGATCACATAATGAACACGTGTTTAATGATATAACATCATAATTAAATGATATACAATTATCATCTAATGGTCCACTCTATTTCTTTGTTGAGACCATTAGGAATCACTGTGTTCCAAGTATAGATTAAACGTTGTTCATGATAAAGAAGTGTATGAGAGATATCACCCTGTCTATTGAATTTAAATTGCCTGATTACACAGAATTTAAGGTCATCAAGAGAATGACCAGCTGCATACCAGTGATCAGTTAAAGGAGCCTCTAATTTGCTGGTGCGAATACTGCTCAAATGTTCTGCTATTCTTAACTTAATAGCTCTTTTAGTTTGACCTATATACATCTTGTTGCAAGGACAAAAAATTCCATATATTACTTGAGAAGTGTTGCAATCCGAATGTCCCCATAGATAATGAATATTATTTGTATTAGGTATTTTAATTTGATTGGTAATCAAAGAATGGCAACAGTATTTGCATCTTCCACAGCTGGTATGTCCTATTGATTCAACAGTGATTTCATCAATTAAATTATTATTGAAATATTCACCTAAATTTTTGCTTCTTTTATGAGCAAACATGGGAGTTTCAGAAAATATTGGATGAAAACTTAATATATTCCAATGTTTGTGTATGATTTTTTGTACAAAAGAAGTTTTACTAGAAAATGGTAAAACACAAGTCATTCTTGAATTAACTTGATCAAATTTATTTTTAGGTAATAACAACCAATCACGATTGGCGTTCTTGGCTCTCTTGTAGGCAACTTTAATACATCGTTCAGGATAGCCCCTATCACGAAAACGTTGTTTCATAATCCCAGCTTGATGATGATATTCAATTGGAGAAGAGCATAATCGTTTCAATCTAAGAAACTGACTGTTAGGAATGCTATTTTTAAGTTGTTTCGGATGAAAACTTTTATAATGAAGAATAGAATTCCTATCAGTATTTTTTCTGTATATAGTTGATTGAAACTGGCTCGCTGACAGAGAGATTTGAATGTCCAAAAAATTGATGTTAGATTTATCTATATTGGCACTGAACTTGATGTTATGATCACATTCGTTTAGCTGAGTTACAAATTGATTCACTTCATCAATTGTCCCCTTCCAAATGAAAATAATATCATCAATAAATCTTTTCCAAAATAATATTTTATTGAAAAACAAAGAGTTGTATATATATTTGTCTTCAAATTGGGTCATAAATAAACATGCCACAGCGGGAGCAACCGTTGCCCCCATGGCAACACCTTTACGTTGTAAATAATATTGACCATTATATAAAAAATAGTTATTGTTAACCACTAATTGAGCCATGAACATCAAAAGATTCAGTTTATTACCTATTTGAGAGGACTTTGTCAAATAATGTTCAATGACTTGTAACGCTGCATGTTGTGGTATACTAGTATATAACGAAGTTATATCCAATGTGACTAACATTAAATCCTCTGCATTGAAGGATGAAAGATCTAAATCTTGAATTTGTAATAAGAGGTCCATAGAATCTCTTATATAAGAACGAATGGTTAACATAAATGGCTGTAAATAAAAATCAATATATTGGGATAAAGGTTCTAATATCGAACCACAGCATGATACTATAGGTCTCCCTGGCGGATTAATGTGTGATTTATGTATCTTAGGAAGAAATTTAATCGTTGGAATGGAAGGATGTTTGCAATACAGATACTTAAATTCTTTAGAGGATATCAACCCCTCAGTATTAGCTTGACTTAATTTAAAGTATATGATCTGTTGAAGATCATTAGTAGGATCATGTTCCAAAAGTTGATAAACAGTAACATCAGAAAGTTGATGTCTAGCTTCTGTTTCATAAGTTTCCGTGTCCATAATTACGACTCCTCCTCCTTTGTCAGCCCGTAGAATCTTTATGGATCTATCATGTGTTAAAGTATTTAAAGCTGTTCTTTGAGTTCGAGTTAAATTATGATATTGTTTCTGATTAACAGTCTCCATTGATGCCACATCTCTTAGTACTAATTTTTCAAAAGCTGCTATCATATTGTCAGTGGGGCCCGGAGGGACCCAAGAAGAAGGAACATGGTGAGAATCAGTAAAAGAAGGTTCATCTTGAGATTGAATTATGGTTTGACCAAAAAATAATTTTAATTTTAATGATCTAAAAAATCTGTGTAACCAGGCATGAGTATCATATGAGTCATAATAGGAGAAAGGAACAAATGATAGGCCTAATTGTAATACAGTAATTTCTGTAGATGTTAATGTTCTAGATGAAATATTAAATACTAATCTTAACGATTCTTGTTGGGTTTGCGTGATTTGAGTTTGCTCTGAATTCCTGAATCCGTTTGTTTCTCTGTTGTAGTTGTTAACCGTAAAAAAGAATCTGGAATGGGTGGTATAGAGTCTGATCTTGGAGCAATTGATTTCTTTCCATCATCCGAAGATTCACTAGAAGAATTAATGAATGTAATATGTTTTTTATTCGGACGATTACGTCTTGATTTTCTATTTTTATCCATCCACGGATATATGTATCCTTTAGTGTAGTCAAGTTCATCCCTTTTAAACTTAGCTATTTTTTGTTTACGGATGTCTGTTTGATAAACCTCCATGGACTTAAAATGTTCTTGATAGTGAATTTCAAAATCCTCTGGAGTTTCCATTTTCTTGATGTTTTCAAGTTTTTCAAGTAGCTCCAATTCCAAATCTTTAATGATGGTATCAAGATTATCAATTGTTAATAACATAAGATCCAAACCACATTGTGTTAATAAAGCATTCCATCTCTCCACATAGTGGGGATTATTAAGGAATCTAGGCTCCTTATATAATCGCATCCCCCTTGGAATTCTTTGAGTATGGCAATATTCTAATAATGTAGCTGAATGCATTTGTTCTCTAATCAAAGTTTTGTGTAATTTAACTGTATTAGACCAATCATCAGTATTAGTTTCATGTGCTCCTATCAAGAGACGAGTGCCACTCATTAATTGGGTAATTCTCTCATTGGATAATCCTGACTTAGTTTCCCATCCAATGGAGGCCATTATTCTCCTTAATTAAATTGAAAATCAAAGATTAAATAAATAGGAGAAAAAATCTATTATAAATCAATTCACCTAATAAATAATATAACATTGAATGTGAATCAAAATGTTTAAAGTATATCTTAAATCATTATAAAATAATTTGTAGAGTGCTCAGTGTGAAATCTTATTCAAAACCAACAGGTTAATAGAATGAAGATGTAATAACATTCCATCATTGCACTCACCTACCTACCAGCCCTATCTGATTGATTAATTATAAATTATTCAAGCAGAATAATAATGGTAAAGAAGTGAAGATGAATACTTAGCTGGATATAGTTGATGAAAAAACATATATATATCTCCACTATAAAATGCGTCCTTGAGTTCTGCTCATTAATGCTGGAGGTTGTACAATGAAGTCTTTTTTATATGTAACTCGTTGGTTTAGTAGAAAATGTGAAAAAAGTGAGTCTCCAATCCACCGTTAAAAATAGTACATTTCAGCATAAAGCTAAAACTCCTTGTAGTGAAAGCAATCCAACATTTCCTCAACACCGATCGTGTTTCACTATATCTTGCGTCATCAGGAGGAAATAACTGTAAATAAGAATATAACAGTTCTTTATGACCTTAAATTCTGTGTAATCAGGCAATTTAAATTCAATAGACAGGGTGATATCTCTCATACACTTCTTTATCATGAACAACGTTTAATCTATACTTGGAACACAGTGATTCCTAATGGTCTCAACAAAGAAATAGAGTGGACCACTAGATGATAATTGTATATCATTTAATTATGATGTTATATCATTAAACACGTGTTCATTATGTGATCCTTAAATGATCTTTAAATACGTTGCCACGTTTTGACGTCAGACGTCACATGCTGATTTAACTTTTCAGTTGGAATCTCCTGTCGGCGTGTTCTCTCCATTGTGTGGTCTGAAGGTATTTCATTTCTTAAGTTTTGTAAACATTTTAAAAAAATTATTTGAGCATTTTTTGATTTTTGAGAACTGTTATATTCTTATTTACAGTTATTTCCTCCTGATGACGCAAGATATAGTGAAACACGATCGGTGTTGAGGAAATGTTGGATTGCTTTCACTACAAGGAGTTTTAGCTTTATGCTGAAATGTACTATTTTTATCGGTGGATTGGAGACTCACTTTTTTCACATTTTCTACTAAACCAATGAGTTACATATAAAAAAGACTTCATTGTACAACCTCCAGCATTAATGAGCAGAACTCAAGGACGCATTTTATAGTGGAGATATATATATGTTTTTTCATCAACTATATCCAGCTAAGTATTCATCTTCACTTCTTTACCATTATTATTCTGCTTGAATAATTTATAATTAATCAATCAGATAGGGCTGGTAGGTAGGTGAGTGCAATGATGGAATGTTATTACATCTTCATTCTATTAACCTGTTGGTTTTGAATAAGATTTCACACTGCGCACTCTACAAATTATTTTATAATGATTTAAGATATACTTTAAACATTTTGATTCACATTCAATGTTATAATAATAATAATAACAATAATAGTAATCACAGATGACAGAGGTTCATGGTGAAAAATGTGAGTCCACCAAGAACTCCCAAAACCCTACTGTACTGCCATATAGGTTCCACCTGCAGGTGCAAGGGCTATTGGGGTTGTAGACAGGTAGGTACAGTGTGTTTTGGGGGGGCTCACCATGACCTGCAAGGGAGTTGTGGTGAGATATTTATGTGGCACCCTTTTTGTGAAGTTTTCTGCAATGCCCTGTAAGGTGCCCCACTACTCTGTTGTCATGTATGGGTGGCCAGTCCATCACTTTGCTTGCCCCTCCTATGTCCAAAAGGTCTTGTTCTAGATCAGGGGTGTACAACCTTTTGGCTTCCCTGGGCCGCATTGGCCCAAAATAAGTTTTCTGGGGGCCACACAAACGCGCAAACGCTGCAGCAAGACAGAGGAGGGATCCGGCAAGACGGTAAACACCCGGGGGCAGCAGAAAAAAACACTGCATCGCCCTCGACCGGGGCTGCACAAAATACTTCATGGGGCCGCAGGTTGGACACCCCTGTCCTAGGTGTTTGGTACTTGGACAATTTTTTTGGATGAGAATGTAGTATAAAGATAGATGTAGCAGTGGTCTGGACAATCAAACGGCTGGATGTAGATATAGACGATTTTCGGAAAAAAAAAATTATTTTGAACATATTTTTTGAGAATGGACTTTAGATGCTGCTGACTTTGGGCAACTAGCATCCTAGGCCCAAAACGGACTTAGACATTTCTTTTGATTATGCCCCTCCACAAAAACAAGACAGAAAGAAGACTGACTCATTTGAGCTTTGGTGCTGGAAAAGGATTTTATGTGTGCCATAGACCACCAGAAGAACGAACAAATTGATTCTGGAAGAGATCAAACCAGCTATGTCACTAGAAGCCCAAATGATAAAGTTACGACTGTCTTATTTTGGTCACACTGTCAGAAGAGAGAGATCTTTGGAGAAGGACATTCTGTTTGGGAAGATCAAAGGAATCAAGTGAAGAGGGCGACCTGCAATCAGATGTCTGGACATGTTTATAACAACCATGGGGTTAACACTGGAGGACTTTACCAGACTAGCACAAAACCAATCGCTTTTTAGATCTGTAATGTATTAAGCCACTAGGACTCAAGCATGAGTCGATGGCATCTAACATTTGTTTTTATAGCTTATTAATATGATTTTGGCCCAGGATATTTGGTCAAGCTATGACACTGCACCTTCAAGTAATCTTACCCGAAGATGTAGAATATCCTTATTATATTATCCTTCGGTGAAGGGGATTACCGTAAGTGTAAAGGAATGTTGTCCCAAATGCCTTACCTTGTGGGAACGCTCTTCTTTCAGATATTAGATATGAGACTAATTATATGAAGTTTTGGAAGAAATTAAAAACCTCATGCAGATATTACAGTTAATTATAGCCTCGACAGAAACTACAGACTTATTGTGGTTCAGATATTTTTTACACAACTTATGTTAGTTTTTATCTATTTTTGTCTCCATTTCTTTTAGTATTATTCTAGCTTCTTTATTGTAAACTGCATAGAACCGGTGACACTGGGTGATTGTAGTCTAAGAACTACTATATATTGTATAATAATAATAACAACAACAATAGTAATCACAGATGGCAGAGGCTAGGGGATCATTTACTTTCACTCCAACAGGATCCATCCCTGCTATAATTCTGGGTGTTTGCACCAAATATGGTGAGATCTGTGAATATAAAGTCCTCATTTAGTTTAATGGAGTTAGTGAGCTTTAAAGGCTGCACATGTGAATAGCTGAACAAATTCAATCTAGTCTAAATAAAGTGTTGAATACATAGTGAAAGGGCTGTTTGATTGGATTGCTTTAAATTAGTTTAGATTGATTGTATAGAAGCCTAGCAACTAAACAGTTTTCCCTTAGAGGAAAAATGGATAAAGAAAAAAAAACCCTTTAGTACAACTGCCCCATAGAAACTGGCTGAACAGTTTGATCTAGGAAAGATAAGTCCTTTAAAGTCATTAAAGCCTTTCCCACAACAATATAGGGTTGTGAGCATTCAAGACTATTGTTGGGGAGGGCAGGCTGCCTTTAAAGCTCATTCTTGCCATTCGTGTAATTAAACTCTGGAATTCATTGCCGGAGAATGTGGTGAAATCAATTAGCTTAGTGGGGTTTGGATAATTTCCTAAAAGGGAAGTCCATGGGCCATTATTGAGATGGCTTGAGGAAATTCGCTGCTTATTCCTAGGATTAGCAGCATAATATCTGTTTACTACTTAGGATCTAGGCCTAGATTCACTAAACTCATCGTCGTTGGGTGATCTGTGGGCGATCCTACGGATCGCTGTAGAGCGATCGATACGCATGTGCTGATCATCCTTGTTGGTTGTAGATGCGATTTGCGCATGCGCTAGCTTTTAGCACAAGCGAGGTCAATGGGAGAGCGGTGACTGTAGTTTAGCTGGCCCTATGAGTGAACATTAATAAGGAATAATTTCAATTTGGCCTAGGTGCAGCCAGATTATATGGAACAGAACACTCTTAACCCACGGGTTAAAACCATGGGCTCGCACATGGGGATTTACTGGGATTCCAGGGCGGCAGAGAGCAGGAGAATCAGCAGGGACAGTAAGCAACTGGTCCTTAGCAGTTGCTTCATTTTGGATCGACAAACCCAATCGGTGTTCCTTCTTCTGTTTAGTGAATCACTGCCTTCCTACTTATGCATGCCATTTCCCTTCATTTGCATGGGCAGATTGGATCGGGTGGGAGATTAATCGGCCAGAAGGTTAGTGAATCGGGTTGGAGTCGGGGAACGCTCGCAAACTGGTCGGGACACGATCAGTGAGCTTAGTGAATCTAGCCCCTAGTTAGGTACTTGGGACCTGGGTTGGCCACTGTTGGAAACAGGATACTGGACTTGATTGCCTTTTGGTCTGTCCCAGTATGGCAATTCACATACGAGACCTAATCACCCCAGTGTTGTGGCTGTCCACTGGCTGCTGAATGATAAACGATATATATTCAAAGGCCTAGAAATGGCCTACAAACTTCCACGACATGGTACCAGCCTATATGACCTCCAACTTTCCACCCTATGCCCCGAATCGACCGTGTCGCTTGCAAGAAGAAAAGTGATTTTGCGTGCTCTCAGTAAGTGCCCTCCACCTTGAGAATGCCTGAAAAAACATCTTACTCACATTACCTACTGTGCCTCCAGAACCAACTACTTACTCACATAAGATTATTAGAAGGTCTACTGAACTTCAGGAAGGTGATAAAAACTCACCTCTTCCCCTGACCCTCTATGAGAGTATGCCCATCCAAATTCCCCAGACCTTCTGACAAAGGGCCCCGACCCTCCCCGACCCTCCCCTGTCTTGAGTCTCAAATGCTGATGTGCTTCATCTTACGTTTGACCATGCCATGTTTTCTCATACAATGTTCTACCACACTATGCCATACTGTTCACCATCCTTGTCCTACTATACTATACCATATCCATATTTACCATACTATGTTTGCCACGCTACAATCTCTCATGCCATGTTTGTCACACAATGTTCGCCGTTCTGTCTTCCATGCTATGTTTCGCCATGCATACTTGCCTTACCACTTTTACCAAATTGTGTCATACTTTATTGTGTCATGCTTTGTAATACTATGTTTACCGTGCTGTTTTACTAAACTATACTCACCATGCTATGTCTCACCCACCATACCATGTTTAGTTTTTTTTACCATACTTTGTTAACTATGTTTAACCATCTTTGTCAATGTTTGCCATGCTATCTTTTACCATACTATGTCTGAGAATGTGGTGCAGTAGTTAGTGCTGCAACCTCAGCATCCTGCGGTTGTGGGTTCAAATCCACGCTGCTCTTTGTGGCCCTGGGCAGGTCACCTAGTCCCCCCATTTCTCCAGGTACAACAGAGCCCACCGAGACAGTGTCACAGGGTAAACCCTATGACTGAAAAAGGTGGTAAAAAAATGCCTGTGCCCAGGGCTAGGCAAGGGAAAATACTGTCCCAAAATGGAAGAACCCTACCAACACCTCAACCCAGAACTAGAACTAGTCAGGGAAGGTTCAGTCACAAGCAGGAAAATACCTATTTGTTTCCACCTGAATTAAGAAAGGGGGAACAACGTGCAGGTGATACTAGAAGTGCGGGGAATAATGTTCCTAGGGGGAATGTTTACAAGGCAACTTACAACAGTCATGGGGGACCCAGTTCAAGATGACACTGAGAACCTTCTAGTCTCCATTTTAGCCAGGAACAAGCAACACCTGCAGCTCATTATCCTGAGGCTTATAAGGGCCAGCAGCAGTGCCTCAGAAAGGAGGCAGCCACTGAACCAACCCGAGCTGGAGAGGAAACTGTGTATCAAAGGAAGGCCAGTTCCTAGGACTCGAAGAACCATACCTCAACAGAAAACACAGGTCAGATCTAATCCTCTTGATTCTGAAATGTTGGAAAATTTTATGAGTGAAACTTCTGTGAATGAAGAGTATTTAGACCCTGAAGAAGTCATGGACTTTAGTGTGGGAAATACTGAAACTGACTGTGTTTGAACTGAGGTTATGCTGGGTTTTTGCCAAATAGCAAACTTAGAAGTTAAAACAGTCCGCTAGTTTGCTAAAGAAGTAAAGGGGCTGGCTGCCCCAGTTAACTCAAGTTGAGGAAGTTTACTTTAGAGCCTTAAGGCCAAGTGAAGATTTTGGCAAGTTTCTTTTGAAAACCTGAGTTTTTCTAGGCTGTTTTTTTTTCCTTTTTGACTGGATTGTGGGAGGAGGGACCACAACCAACGGTCGCTGTGGGAAGAGGTCCCTTCTGCCCTGAGCTCTGCTGTCAGAAGAGCTCAGAGGCAAGATCCAGTCTGACGCTGTCAGTGATAATTTTGAATAGAAACTGTGTGAAAGCATTTTTGAACCAGTTGAATATAGTACTGGGGTTGCAAGCATTCCCTGGTGTAAGAAGTTTGAGTGGACCAGGAGGGACACAGGCCCAAGGGAGGCCATTTTGGAATATATTTTTGAAAGCCAAGTTTCCCTCTTGAACCATGTATGTTATTTTTTTTTTTTTTCTGAAAATTGGAGTTCCTGAAGGAATAAAGTACTTTAAGTTTGACTCAATCCAGATGTTTTTATTACTTGATCCATCACTCCAATTGGGAACTAATTAGTTGCTCGGTCAGCGCTGTGTGCTCTGGCCATTCCCGCTTGGGCATGGCCCAGCCTGGTGACGCATGGTGACATAAGACAGAGAAAAATGCTTGAGTACCTGAATAAGCCCAGGATTCTTAAAAACCCACATTAAAAAGCGATGGTCTGCTAACACAGCAGTTTTGATAGCGAATTTAAAAAAGTGAAACATTCTCAAAAAATCATGCTTTCAAATGAGGTTGGCAGACAAAAGTAAAGATTCGCTAAATTTGCATGTGCCCATCGCTGGTGATAGCGATGGGCACATGCACAGAAAAGACGCTGTCAAGAAACACCCCTCCCCCCCACTAAACACAACAACAGCAGGAGAGATGTTCAATCTCTCCCACTGTCAACCAACATCCCCACCCCCTGCAGCGGGAGAGATGCTCACACTCTCCCGCTGCCCTAAAATCCCTGCCGTGACCTGACCCGAATTGAGCCCCTACAGCAGGAGAGTAATCCTCACTTCCCGGTTCCCTAAAATCCCCGCCATGACCCGACTCCCTCCCACACTCTCCTGCTGCTCTAAAATCTCCGCTGCAATGTGACCCCCCTCCCCCTGCAGCAGGAGAGATACCCACTTTCCTCTGCTGGCAAGTTACCCCTTTCCCATCACCTCCGCCCTCTCCCCTTTATCACAAAGACTGGACGCGGGATCACACTCCTCTCAGCTGCCTGCGTCATCTAAAATGGGCCTTCCTATGGAAGGGGCCTTAAACAACTTGGGCCAATCAGAGCCTAAGGGCCCCTCCCCGGATACACCGGGAAGGGGCATAAGGCTCTGAATGGCCTCGACGCCCCATAGGAGGCATCTCTCCCACTGCAGGGGGAGGGGGATGGATCTGGTCACGTTGTGGATTTTAGAGCAACGGGAGAGTGTGGGAATCTCTCTCACTGCAGGGGAGAGGGAGTCGGTGGTTAGGTTGCGACAGGGATTTTAGGGCAGTGGGAGAATATGGGCAGCGGGAGAATATGGGCATCTCTTTTGCTGCATGGAGAGGGGGGTCGCGCAGGGATTTTAGGGTAGCGGGAGAGTGTGGGCATCTCTCCCGCTGCAGGGGGGGAGAGTTTGCCACTGCTGCCGCAGGGAAGGGGTGTTGTGATGCAGCGGAGAGAATGGGCATCTCTCCCACTGCATCACAACACAGGGGCTTTCTAGTAGTATCCAACTGGCACCCCTGGACCAGTTGCTTATTTTTCTCGCCAAAAAACGACACTGCTTTTTGAAAATGGCTCGGAATTTTTTAAGAATCCTCCGGAGAACTCATTTCAATGTTGAAGAGCCCATTTGCATGCCAGTGTCGGAGACTGCTAGAAACCTTGCTAAAGACAGAGATAATCAATTTTGATAATATGCTGCTAAACTGTGTACAGGCTAAACCACTGGAAAACAGTTTAGCGACGGCGTTAAAGTTTTGAGAATCTGGGCCTAAATTCATGTAAACTGTTCTGAGCTCCCCTGGGAGAAGAGTTTAGAAAACTGAATAAATAAATCAATGTTCTTCTGGTTTCTTTCCCTGAGGCTTGGTGCATGAAGGAGTCTGCCTGTGGAATGTGAGTGATTGCTGCTGGGTGTGGGCTGCTTCTCCTGTATTGTACAGGATGCATAAGATTATCACCTGCTAATGGGAACCACATGTGGTCACCCAGCTTTCACCAGAAATTTACCTGACAATTGCATGGTCTTAGATTTGCAGGGTGTCTGAAACTGCCTTTATTTGTGTATTCACTGTCTGGGCTTGTGATGAAAACAGATAGATACAATAAAATTAATGCTATCCATAGATCAATCTATGGGCTAGATTCACGAACCTGCCTGATCGGGACCGACTGGGCAGGTCCGATGGATTCTTGAAACTCTAATATGCAGATTGGAGGAACGCCCCCATCTGCCGGCATGGATCGCTGGTGTGCGATCCCGACACATGCGCAGACCATTTGTAGATGGTCTGCGTTTGCGTCTAGACCTGTCCGAGCCACGACTTATTTTTTTTTTTGTTAACTTTTTAATTTAACTTTTTTTTAGCCTAGTGAGCCCGTGGTTTTAACCTGCTTTTAACCTGCGGGTTAAAACCACATGCTCGCAGTGCAGGAAAGGGCAGGAGAGATTCGGGGCGGCAGGCAGGAGAAAACCAGGGACGAGCAGGGTGGCGATTCAGGGTGAGCAGGCAGGAGAGAACCGGGCAGAGCAGGGTGGTGATGCGGCAATTCAGAGCAGAGCAGACAGGAGAGTTTCGGGGCAGCAGAGAGCAGGGCGTGCAGAGAGCAGGGCTTCTATGGAGCTGGAGAGTTGGAAAGACATTTTCGACTGGTCGCTTCTTAGGTTGATTGGCTAGCCCAGTTGGTTTTAAAAATTTTGTTGGTGAATCGCGTCCCTGTCTATTTTGCAAGCGTTTTTCCTCATTTGCATGCACAAATTCTAAGCGGATCGCAGGAGGGAAATCTGGTCGCAAACCGATCGGCACACGATCGTTTTGCTTTGTGAATCAAGCCCTATCTGTGAATCTAGCCCTATCTGAACTCAGAGAGAAGTGGAACACTATAGGCGGCATTCCTCAGGAGTGGAATAAGCTCCCAGGAAATTTACGGCAGCAAACAAATTTGAGTAGTTTCAAGAAAATGTTGAAGAGATATCTTTTCTGTAAGATGAAATATGGGATTTGATTTAAAGTTTTTTTGGTGTGAGGCGCTGATAGCCTCTTTGTAATTTTATGAGGCTTTACATTATTATTATTATGTTTTATTGATGTTTTATCTATTGTAATGTATGTGATTTTGCTTATGCATGTATTTCATTGTGATCCGCCTTGGGAAAGGCAGGGTATAAATACATAAATACAAATTTGATTGTGATAATTATCTTAGCCAATACATAGAATTACATTTATAGTATCCATAATATCTATATATATCTAGGATTACAGTATATACACAGTAATCACTACAGCTTTATCTATATCTCCCTTTTGATATATACTGTATATTATATTCCTATAATTGTACATATTACAACATAGCAGAAGCACAGCCAGACCTCAAATTTTGGATGGGCCACTGGGCAATTGGGTAGGCACATGTGGTCTCCACATCTCCTCCCCTTCCCCGGCTAACTCAAATTATTAAAAATATCTGAGCTGGTGGGGATCTCCAAGCAATGCTCAAGTGAAGCAAAATTGAGAACAAGCAAACCACAAACAAGATACCTCACAATTGCTATGTTTTATGAAAATGTATACTCTCATACCATCATAGACTTGTTATCTCAGCAATCCAAACCATAGACTAGTTGACTGTCTATTGGTAATCAATGAATTGTAATATCGTTCATTGATCCTAAAAAAATAACTTCAATCTTTTCATTACATATATATTTTTTATTATTTTAAAATTTCTGATTTGAATCCCATTTAAAAGGAAAAATTATTTAGTGATATAAATGTGTAGAAAAAACTTTGGTAAAACAATATATATTGTTTTCAATTTATCTCATTGGCACACAATATGAAAAATGCTGATGGGGAGGATCCAGCAGAGACAAAAATTCAAATGAATGGCTGACCAAGCATCCTAAACCTTCAAAACAGTCTTTTGAGAAATCTTGGTCATGGATCTCCAAGCCCCACCAGCTGCAAGGGTCCTCCAGTGGCAAGGACTCCTCCCTCTCCCACTTGCTCCAGCTCACAGCTCTGCCTGTGCACTGCTGCTGCCCCTGTCCTCTCCGTGCATGATCAGTTTTCACATATGTGTGAAACTGAGCATGTGCAGAAGGGTAGAGCCCATCCTGGACAATGCTGCAGGCTGGAGCAAGTGGGAAAGGGAGAAGTTCTTACCGCCGGAGGACCCTTGCAGCTGGTGGGACTTGAGGATCCCCAGCTGCCATAAGTTTATGTTTGTTTATTTTTTTAGTACTTATATATCCATCTTAGTTACAGCAGCGTGGTGTACAACAAATTAAAAGGAAAGAAACGCCAATATTTATAGGACAGATAACAAGGGTGTAAGAATTTTGAGTGGGCCTGAGCCTAAAGTGGGTAGGTCCAGGCCCACCCGGGCCCAACCATGGCTGGGCCATTGCAGCATAGTTATGTATTAATGAGATTAACTATCCAAAGTTTGGTGTAGGGCTGCAAGTAAAAGTGCCTTTTAAAAAAAATCATCATCATTATGGGCCACATTCAGTAAACAGTGCCCAAAGCTAGGCAATATTATGATCCATGTTAAGAAAGTATTCTGTAAAGGATGCACTACACAGTCGCAGAGTGACTTTTACGGAATACTAGCGTAGAGCACAGTTTGCATTTAACTTTGAGTGTGAGCACTTATGCCTGCAAAGAGGGTAAAGGGGAGTGGGACTTGATATATTGCTTTTGCTGTGCGGTTTACACAATCAAAGCAGCTTACTGTACATGGGTCAAAGAAGTGCTAAGTGACTTGCCTGTAGTCACAAGGAGCTGCAGTGGGAATTGATCTCACAACCTCAGAGTGCTGAGGCAGCTGATCTAACCACCAGAGGCTAGATGCACTAAAGCCTCTGATCGTCATTAAACTGGATAGACTGGCTTAGCGACCAATTGCATTTGCAGACCTAGTGCTCTAAATTGGCTCACTGCTTGGTTTCCCATGCAGTCCTATATTCTCCGATTCTGGCATGCAAATTAAGTCATTAATATTTAAACTAAGCATCCAATTGATGCCCTAAACTTGCATGCCAGAATCAGGTTGATAGGACTGTCAATCTGCCTGTTTTTTCTTTTTTTTTCTATGGGCACTGATGCCCAGCCCCTCCTTGTCAGGCCCGCCACTGCAAGGAGTAGCCTAGACTAGGTTAGAGCTACAGCCTCAGCACCCTGAGGTTGTGGGTTCATATCCCACACTGCTCCTTGTGACCCTGGGCAAGTCACTCAATCCTCCATTGCCCCAGGTATGTTAGATAGATTGTGAGCCTAGCAGGACAGATAGGGAAAATGCTTGAGTACTTGATTATAAACCACTTAGATAACTCTGATAGGTGGCATATAAATACCTAAAATAAATAAAATGACCGGCTTTCCTCTTCCTGATGCATTCTGGTATACATGGGGAGGGGCCTAATGCCCTGATTGGCTCAGATGTATAAGGCCCCTGCCAGGGGAGGGGCGTTAGGCTCCTCCCTCTGAATCCCAGGAGGGGCCTTAGGCACCTGAGCCAATCAAAGCCTTAGGCCCCTCCCTGTATATCCCTGTGAGGCTAGGAATTATTAAAAAAGGGATGGTTAACAAGACTAAGAATGTTATAATACCCTTGTATCGCTCCATGGTGCGACCTCATCTGGAATATTGCATTCAGTTCTGGTCTCCTGATCTCAAGAAAGATATAGTGGCGCTAGAAAAGGTTCAAAAAAGAGCGACCAAGATGGTAAAGGGAATGGAACTCCTCTCGTGTGAGGAAAGACTAAAACATTTAGAGCTCTTCAGCTTGGAAAAGAGATGGTTGATGGGAGATATGATTGAAGTCTACAAAATCCTGAGTGGAGTAGAACGGGTACAAGTGGATCGATTTTTCACTTCATCAAAAATTACAAAGACTAGGGGACATTTGATGAAGTTACAGGGAAATACTTTTAAAACCAATTGGAGGAAATTTTTTTTCACTCAGAGAATAGTTAAGCTCTGGAGGTAAGAGCAGATAGCATAGCTGGTTTTAAGAAAGGTTTGGACAAGTTCCTGGAGGAAAAGTCCATAGTTTGTTATTGAGAAAGACATGGGGGAAGCCACTGCTTGCTCTGTATTGGTAGCATGGAATATTGCTACACCTTGGGTTTTGGCCAGGTACCGGTGACCTGGATTGGCCACCGTGGGAACGGGCTACTGAGCTTGATGGACCATTACGGGGGTGGGGGGGTGTCTGGCAGTAGGGACTGGGCATCACTCCTGCCAGGGGATGTATCAGTGGGGTGGCAGCAGGAGGAATTGGGCACTCCTTCTGCTGCTGACATTCGAGGGGGGAGGGAACGACTTCAGGGGTCCCGGCAGGAGGGACTATGCATCCCTCCTTCATGCGGGAGGATGGGCCACGGCCCCTAAACTGATCGTGGCAGGGAGGTCCCTTGTCACCATCAGTTCAGCAGCAATGCAATTCTCTAACTGGTGCCTATAATATGGGCGTCAGTTAGTGTGGTGGTTAGTTGGCTTAAGGCGATTCTGTATAGGGCGGCTTCTGCGAACAGACGCCCTATACTGAATCCTGGCCTAAGTTTCTGTATGTATATGGTATGATATTCCCCTGCACACAAACATCGAGCCTTGAATGACAAGTGTGACTATTTCCATACCAAAACTTGACTTAAACTAGCAGCCAAAATAATGAACTTTAAACAAGCCGTATCGCATGAGTTCCTCAGAATGCCACACGATTTTAACGTATGGTAGCTGTCCTCATAGGAATCTTTATAGTTTGCGATTTTTTCATAGTATATTATTTTCTTTTTTCATATATATATAAATTATAAAGTGCTTATGCTTAATATTGTAGTAGCAAATATGTCTTTTACTTAGCTTTTTCTAAACAAACTGGGTCTGGCTCAATCCCCACCGACGCGTTTCATTATTTCATCAGGGTCGGGGACGGAGAACACTGGAAAGAGCAAAGCATTGTGTTAGTTTCAAATTATCAAACCCAGCAAGAAAAATTTTTGTTTAAAACTTGCTACAAAGCTTACCAGAGCAGTATGTTATCTTAGCAGAACGCTAAATCCATAATTAGTGAGCCGGAGGTGAAAATCCGCCGGCAAAATGGGGGCTATTTTGCCGGCGGATTTTCACCTCCGGCTCACTAATTATGGATTTAGCGTTCTGCTAAGATAACATACTGCTCTGGTAAGCTTTGTAGCAAGTTTTAAACAAAAATTTTTCTTGCTGGGTTTGATAATTTGAAACTAACACAATGCTTTGCTCTTTCCAGTGTTCTCCGTCCCCGACCCTGATGAAATAATGAAACGCGTCGGTGGGGATTGAGCCAGACCCAGTTTGTTTAGAAAAAGCTAAGTAAAAGACATATTTGCTACTACAATATTAAGCATAAGCACTTTATAATTTATATATATATGAAAAAAGAAAATAATATACTATGAAAAAATCGCAAACTATAAAGATTCCTATGAGGACAGCTACCATACGTTAAAATCGTGTGGCACTCTGAGGAACTCATGCGATACGGCTTGTTTAAAGTTCATTATTTTGGTGGCTAGTTTAAGTCAAGTTTTGTTAGTTGACACGATAATTTGTGCACCAGTTTGTATTTCCATACCAGTCACACACAAACAGATGATAACTTCCCAAAACTTGGAAAGCAAAAAGCAAAACAGGAAAGTAAGACTCTGGTGTTCAAAGTCTTTTATTGACATATCGTGACCAGTGTTCCCTCTAAGCGGGCGGGTGTTGTGAGCAAACTTTTTTCACTGTGAGCTAAAAATATCGGGCGCCAGCAAGTTATGAGCCAAATAAATATGTTGCTTTCTACCACAGAACTTCCTTACGTTTGTATGGAATCTATCCCCTTTCAACTTTAGAGAGTGCCCTCTCGTTCTCCCTGCCTTAGCTACTAAGTCTATTCCCTTCAGTACCTTGAATGTTTCTATCATGTCCCCTCTCAATCTCCTCTGCTCAAGGGAGAAGAGGCCCAGTTTCTCTAATCTTTCGCTGTACGGCAACTCCTCCAGCCCCTTAACCATTTTAGTTGCTCTTCTCTGGATCCTTTCGAGTAGTACCGTGTCCTTCTTAAAGTACCAGTGCTGGACGCAGTACTCCAGGTGAGGGCGTACCATGGCCCGGTACAGCAGCATGATAACCTTCTCTGTCTCTTCAGTCCAGCATCTGCCCCTTCCATTCACTGTCTGTCTTTCCCTGCCATCTCTCCTCCTGCCCCCCCCCCCCCCCCAATTTGGTCTAGCATCCATCATCTTCCTTCTGTTCCCCTCATGGTCTGGCATCTCTATCCTTCCCTCCCCCCTGTGGTTTTTAGCATATCTCTCTTCTCATTTCCTCCACTCAGATCTGATCATTCTCTGCTCTCTCTTCCCTTTTCTTCTCTGGTCTTCCTTCTCTATTTTCTGCCTCCATCTAAATTAAATTCTTTCTTACTATTTAGTCCCGTTTCCCTCTTTTCACTGTGTCTACACACAGCTTGTCACCCCTTTCCCTCACCCCTCCATTATCTTACTATTTTCTTCCCCCTTTATTTATCTCCTCCTTCCATCCAGTATGTGTTCTTTCCCCACTTCCATTCAGCATCTGCTCTCCCTTCTCAACTGACATCCATCTGCCTTCTGCTCTCTCTCCCTTCTTCTCACTTCCATCATCTGTCCCCTTCTCTCTCTCTCTCATCTCCTCCATTCCATCATCTGCCCCTTCTCTCTCTCTCTCCCCCCCCCCAACTTCCATCATCTGCCCCCCTTCCCCTCACCTTTGTGGGTCACTTTCTTTCCCCTGAGGGTGGCTCATGTCACAGGGGAAGCTTTGGCCGAGCAGAACCGCTTGATTGAGAGTGGAACTTACTTGATTGATGTCGATGCTGGGGCCCGTTGCCGTTTGAAGGAAAAAAAAAAAGGTGGAAAAAAGGAACCTGTAAAGGCGAGAGGAAGGGAAACCTCCAGGACAGCTGCTTTTTGCCCTCCTTCAGCGGCCCAAGAGTTCAGACCAGCAGCGGCAGCTCTGTATGCTTTTAACTTCGGCACAGAGCTGCCCCTAATCAATAGTTTAGCGCGGTTTCATGAGGCAGCCTCGGGGCCTTTGATAGCCGGCCCGCTTCGATGATGCGATGTGGGCCGGCCTAGCAAAGGCCCCGAGGCTGCCTTATGAAACCGCGCTAAACTATTGATTAGGGGCAGCTCTGTGCCGAAGTTAAAAGCATACACAGCTGCCGCTGCTGGTCTGGAGGTGCGGAGACAAGGCAGGAGGCAAACGCGGTGGAAGGCAGGAGTCCCGGCGAAGGCAGGAGTCCCGGCACAGCGACTGCAACAGGAAGTTGCAAGTCAGCTGACGCCGGCCTTTCGTTGCGGCGGGGACCGAATCCTTCGCGGACCGGCAAGATTTTGTTTGCGGACCGGCGGTTGAAGAACTGTGCTCTACACTGTGTGCGCTGTGACGAGAAACTTGTGCGCTGCGAGGTAATATTTTGTGCGCCAGCGCAGCTTAGCGGGAACACAAATTATTATCGTGACTTGTGTCGATCATGTTTCAGCCCAACCGGGCCTGCCTCAGGAGTCTTTCAGTAGAATGGTTTAGTATCCACGGGAGGAAAGTGCGGTTTTTGGATAAGGGGAGCCTTTTGTTGTAATATAAGAGAGTATTTTATGCCTTTCTTAGAAAGAGACTGGATACTATACCATTCTACTGATAGACTCCTGAGGCAGGCCAGGTTGGGCCGAGACACGATCGTGTCGAGTCACGATATATCCATAAAAGATATTGAACACCAGAGTCTTCCTTCGCTGTTTTGTTTTTGTTTTTTTTAGTTTCCGTACCAGACCATGAGCCTTTAGGCATTTCAAGGCAATAGAGCAGGGGTAGGGAACTCCGGTCCTCGAGAGCCGTATTCCAGTCGGGTTTTCAGGATTTCCTCAATGAATATGCATTGAAAGCAGTGCATGCAAATAGATCTCATGCATATTCATTGGAGAAATCCTGAAAACCCGACTGGAATACGGCTCTCAAGGACCAGAGTTCCCTACCCATGCAATAGAGGGTTTAGTGACTTGCCCAAGACCAAAAGGAGCTGCCATGGGATTTGAACCCGGGTTGTGTATGTGTGCGCATGTATGTTAATATTCATTTAATTTCCTAACCCATCTTTCCAATTACTTTCACAAAACAACGTACAGAGCATTGGTTCCCAAACCTGTCCTGGGGGACCCCCAGCCAGTCAGGTTTTCAAGATATCCCTAATGAATATGCATGAGAGAGATTTGTATATAATGGAGACAGATATGCAAATCTCTCTCGTGCATATTCATTAGGGATATCTTGAAAACCTGACTGGCTGGGGGTCCCCCAGGACAGGTTTGGGAACCACTGGTACAGAGGAAAACCAGTAATGTAGTAATATGCAACATTACATATCACAGCCAACAACAAAATCACAAATCATCTTCAAAGTAAGGAACATAAATACTTGAAAATAGCCACAATACATACACTAAAAAATGTAAAAACTTCAGCTAAAATCAGTATCTACAAATACAACATACAGTAAATCATGACATTTTTAATAATAATAATAATAATAAAAATCCCACTTAACCCTCACCCTTGTGCGGCATGCGTCTCACACACACACACTTCCTTCTCCTCCTCCTCCTTACACTATCTTATTTTCATCCCCCCCTTCTCCTGAGGCACAGGTTGCCAGGAAGGGATGTACCTTGCTGATGTTCCAGTGGTTTTCATTATCCTGCTCATATGTAACCCCTGAATAGAGCAGGGCCATTTCTGAATCTTTTGGCAGATTTTTAATAAGAGGTATTAGAGCAGGAAGATAAAGTTCTGAACCCGTACATTCTAAATTAATTGGAAATTATGAACAAAATAACTATTGGTTTGGCGTTGGTACAGTCTTGAGTGACAAATAATCCCTGGGCTCCATATAACTATCTTTATTTTTTTTTCCCTGATACATTGTTCACAGCTAATTGGGATGCTAATGGCCAGAGGAAAGTCCCTAAGTGGTTCCCAGACTCTCCTTGCCCAGGGCAAACAGCTGTCCAACAAAAGGATTACAAATTGTAGGGAGCAGGGCAGGCTGATCACATCAGAAACAGTCTACAGATTTCCCTCTTCCATCCTTTTCTACTCTGACAATAACAATATGGTCTTAATGACAGTGCCAAGGAAGGAATTACTGTACCACATCATTAAAAGCTGCACCCAGCTTTCACTTTGCCTTACTGCATTCATCTTTCAGCATTTGATCTCTCTCTGCTCATACTGGGGTAATTTGGGCCCTGGACAGATCATAAAAACGGGAACATGAGGGATAATGTCATGATATTAAAACAAGCCCTTTTGTTTTTCCACATGAAAGTCAACACCAACAACCTTTAAAAACAGACAAAACAGATACCCCTGCCCCCCCCAAGTCCCCCCTAAAGATGATGAAGAAGTGGATTGAATTGAAACTACATGCTGATAAGAAAGAGTTCCTAAATTTGGATGGAAGTTCAAGAGCAGGAGGCCAAGAGTTTGAAATTAAGTCCCCTGAAAATAAAAAATAAAATAGATTCAGTAGATAGAAAATCCTATGGCTGGATTTAAGATTTTGGAACTCCAGATCTGGATTAAGACATAGATAAATTAGGCATGTGCCTCTGGCCTAAAAGTTTAGGAGGTGCCCTGTCAAATGAGAACCACTTAGAGACTTTCCTCTGACCAAGACAGAGCTATTTATCCTTCTGCTTAAACTCTCCTCTCCCCCCCCCCCACTCTCTATCTCAGTGAATAACACCCTCATCCTCCCTGTCTCATGAGCTCACAACATTGGGGTCATCTTTGACTCCTCTCTCTCTTTCTCAACACTGATCCAACAGACTGCTAAAATCTGTCACTTCTTTCTATATAATATCACCAAATCCAACCCTTCCTCTCTAAGCATATTACCAAAACCTTTATCCACACCCTTATCACTTTCACCTAGACTACTGCAACCTGCTTCTCACAGGTCTTTCTCGTAACAACTTCTCTGCCCTTCAATACATTCAAAATTCTTCTGCACAACTTATATTCCACCAGAATTGCTATACCTATATCACTGCTCTCCTCAAGTCACTTCATTGGCTCCCTGTCCATGTCCATGTACAATTCAAACTCCTCTTATTAACTTACAAATGCATTCATTCTGCAGCTCCTCAATATCTCCCGTCTCTTAAATTTCCCTATACTCCTCTCTGGGAACTCCGTTCATCGGGCAAATGTCTCCTATCTGTACCCTTCTCCTCTAATGCCAATTCCAAATTCCATTCCTTCTGTCTTGCTGCACCATACGTTTGGAACAAACTGCCTGAGTCATTATGTCAAGCTCCGTCCATGGTAGTATTCAAATCCTGGCTAAAAGCCCACTTATTCAAGGTTGCTTTTAACTCCTAACCCCCACTCTCTTGCAAGCACCCATGTCTGAGGAACACCCTAACCCCTTATTGTCCTGTTGTCTGTTGATTAGACTGTAGGCTCTTCTGAGCAGGGACTGTCATGGATGTTCTAATGTACAGTGCTACATACGTCTAACAGTTCAATAGAAATGATATGTAGTAGTAGTAGGAGACTAGGATTCTTAAAATTGTAAATTACCTATCTCAGAGCTAGAAGGAAGGCTAAGTGTCTGCATATTTTTCAGTTTAGTCCACCAAGCTCTTTAAAGCTCCCACTTCCAGTGCAGAAGCTAATGGTGTAGTAAGGGGGGTGGGGCAAGGAGGGCAGTCTGCCCTGGACGCCGTCTTGGTGATGGCGAAGGCACCTGTTCTCCTCTCTACCCCCTGCCCCCCCCCCCCCACTGCCATGCGTGCACGCCGCTTCCCATCCCCAATATCTCTGTAACATTCCTGGTGTGAGCAGCAACCCCCAAGTTGCTGTTGTACCAGCATCAGCTCTTCCTCTGATGTCACTTCCTGGACCCACGCCTAGGAAGTGTCATCAGAGGTAGGATAAGTTTTTAAATTTAAAGTAGAGAAAAGGCAAAAATAGCAGACTCCAGTATAGAGCCTTGATCTAGAGAATGGCACGATGACAGTTTGTCCCTGTTCCCACCCCATCCCCACAGGCTCTGTCCCCCTCCCTGTCTTGTCCCCGTGACTCTGTCCCCATCCTTGAAGGCTCCGTATTCATCCCTGTGAGCTTTGTCCCCGTCCCATCCCCATGGACTCTGTCCTCATTTGCACAAGCTTCAAACACTTATAATTTTATATTTAAATCTTTTATAAATCACTAATAGAGCCTTCCATTCTAATCTGGTTTTGGTACAACCTTCCTATATTTTTACATTATCTGGGAAGGTAATTGGATTGTCTTTCAGACATAGGTGTAGAAGAGAAGCTAAACTGTGTAGTGGATGAACAGGAAAATAAGTGTCTATTAAATGTTGGAAATGTTCCTTGATGCCAGTAACGATGGATGAAATCTGTTGCAGTAACAGTAAGATGCTTGAGCAGTTGGGCACATGATGGAAGGATGTTGCAGATGGCAAGAGTCTGATCAACAGACCATACTCTTGTTACCACATCAAAGGCAGACAAGACACAAATGATGCCATTTAACAGTAGTTCATTTAAATCCAAAAGCAGCTTCTGCAGTTTGTTTTTATTTTTGGTAAATCTTTGCTGATTTTCAAACTTTGATAGTGCAATACAATTAGTAAATCATAAATACTGCATAATACGCATTAATAACTATACAATTATTACATTAAACAATCATTTACTCCCATCCTCATCTTAATTATTAATACAATAATACATATGATGTGATTTCAATATTATAATTAAATATTTTAACTTCTCACTGTACATTTCCCTCCCCCCACCCTCCCTGGATGTGTAAAGAAATCTAATAAAAAGGGAAGAAACATGACCCTTACTATAATGCAACAAAAGTAGTCAATGGACTCCATACATCATTAAAGGACTTACTAGTCCCCAAACGTTCCGCCATCATTCGTTCATACTATATGTGGTACACACATTTACCCACCAAAAAGTATAATTAATCTTTTCATGGTTCTTCCAATTATGTGTGATCAGTTGAACACCTATTCCTGTCATGATCAGGATTTATTCAAACGATTCAAACTTTGTATAGCTCCCCTGCTGCTAGATTGTATATTAATAATAATTTTTCAGAATGTTTCTGTTTGCAGTGGGGCAGGGCCGCCATCAGAAATTTCTGGGCCCCTTACTGAGCAATCCTATTGGGCCCCCCACGCACCCCTTCCCCCCCCCCCCCCGACACCCCCCTCTTCTTCCATGGGCCGAATACACACATATTTTTCTGTTAATGCTCCACCTAAGCCAGTCCCGTAAAATCTTCTCACGTCCATTGGGTGATTTGGCATAGAGGAGATATTCATAAAAAGAACGTCCGTCAAGATCCTTACTCATAGACTGTGCCATTTGCTTTAAATCATCTTCCATCATTAATCCAAATTGCACAATTCTTTCTCTGTCTTTGTCCTGAATGGCATCTGGCCACATTGCTGGATCCTTCCAGTCAACAAATTTACAAATTTATGAGCAGGCGCGGAGAACGCATTTTTAAACAAATGTAGTTTATCCTTGTACTCCTTATGTAATTTTAATCATCTATGGATATGTTTGTATGTTTATTGTTCAAATGGTTTTATTTATTTCCCCAAATTTATTTTTGTTATACACATTGAAAATATTTGATATTGCGTTTAAATCAAAATCTCAATAAACTTGAAACGAGTGCCCATGAGATTGTGGGAGGGTTAAATACTCAAAACTTAAAAGAATAACAATTTACTTAAAGTTTTTGCTACGCCAGCTTTCTGGTATCTTTACATACAGTGGCGTACGTAGCATATGTAACACCTGGGGCCCATCATTTTTTGGCACCCCCCCATCTGTAAGAAAAACATGATTTTTAGTAACAAACCACACGTCACACATAAGTACCTAGGAAAAGGCAGCATCTTACATATTGCAGTGAGCAGTACATCAATACACCCATTGTAAAACTAAACAAGCCAGACCAGCACAGATCAATCCTACACCGTCAATCCTAACAGAAAACCATATCTTTCGAACACAGAACACAGAAAACACCTTCGCCTAGTATGGAATATGTCATCACAAACTAACCCCTCACTCTTTTACAAAACTGTAGTGTGGATTTTAGCCACAGTGGTAACAGCCCTGACGCTCATAGAATTCTGAGCATCAGAGCTGCTACCACCACGGCTGGTGCTAAAAAACGCTCCACAGTTTTGTAAAAGGGGGGGATAAAATAGAAATACACAGTTTCAACGCTCTAGCTCAGAGGTGCCCAAACTTTTTGAGCTTGTGAGCTACTTTAAAATGACCAAGTCAAAATGATCTACCAACAATAAAATTAAAAAACACAAAGCACACTATACGCTGAGAAAATGTTAATTATCATTCCTATTCTGGGTTTTTTTCAAAGAGGCCAAGGCAGATGACTCTATGCATTGTCACCTCAGTAACAACCATACAAAAATAGACAAATATACTCTCCATCCTTTTTATTAAACCACAATAGCAGTTTTTAGCGCAGGGAGCTGCGCTGAATGCCCAGCGCTGCTCTTGACGCTCATAGGTTCCCTGCGCTAAAAATCACTATTGCGGTTTAGTAAAAGGGGACCATATTGTAAAATATAGACAGCAGATATAAATTCAGAACTGTGCATAGTAAGTGAAGGGAAGTTTTCATCTCTGGGAATTTACCCAGTTAACTATTAAGTTATTTGGGCAAATTCCTTTGAAAACTGTGGTAATACTGCCTCCACTTTGCTAAATTTAAAATAAAATCATTTTTCCTACCTTGTCTGGTGATTTCATGAGTCTCTGGTTGCACTTTCTTCTTCTGACTGTGCATCCAATCTTTCTTCCCTTCTATCAACCTGTATGCTTTCTCTCCTCCACACCTCATTCCCTCCCCCAACTTTTTCTTCCTCTCTCCCTGACCTTTCTTTCTTTTTTTTCTGTTTCTCTTCTTTCCTTCTGTCTCCCTGCCTGCCCCCTTTCTTTCTTTCTCCCTGCCGTTCCCCAAGCCACTGCCGCTGCCATCGGGGAACAGGACCCACCAATGGATAACAGGCCCCAAAGCCAACGCCGACGCATGCTCTCCCTGCTTCGGGCCGATCAATCTTCCTCTCCCCGACGTCAATTCTGCCGTCAGAGAGGAAGTTCCGCCCAGCCAGGCAGCGATTGGCTGGCCCGAACTTCCTCTCCGACTGCAAAATTGACGTCGGAGAGAGGAAGACTGATCGGCCCGATAGATTAGATCGCCAAGACAAAGTGAGTCCTGGGTGATCGACTCACTTTGCCTTGGCGAGCTACTGGCGCCCCTGCCTTAGAACACTGCCTAGGACCCTGGGGGAGCCCGGGCCCCCTGTCAGCTCCGGGCCCCTGAATGCAGGACTGGTAGTACTGCCCTGATGGCGGCCCTGCAGTGGGGTGTTAGACAAGGATGTCCTTTGTCTCCTTTGCTTTTTGACATTGTACTGGAGCTCTTGTTATTAGCTATTTAACAGGCAGAGGAGATCCAGGGTATTTCTTATGCAGATCGGGAATACAGGGTCTCTGCTTATGCAGATGACATATTGCTTCATTTGAGGAATCCTGGAACAACCATTCCACATTTACTGGATCTGATTGAGGAATTTGAGAAATTTTTAGGATATTAGATAAATTGGAGTAAATCAGAGGTGCTTCCGCTTAATGTACATTGTAGAAAAGGTTTATTTTATTCATTCCTCTTTCGTTGGAAGGGAGAAGGGATAAAATATCTAGGTATTTGGATAAAAAATATGCTGGAAGAGACAATGAAAGTAAATGAAAAATCCTTATTGCAGAAGGTCAATATGTGAGCATTGGAATCCATTACCTCTGTCTTGGTGGGGGAGAGTACATAACTGTTAAGATGATGATTTTGCCTGTGGTTTGTTACCAAATGGGTATGTTGCCAGTTCTTTTTTCCGGGGTCCTTTTATAAAAATTAAATAGTAGGTCAGGGAGACAAAATGGCGGCAGCGTGCTAACAGCTTGTCAGTAACGCTCCACCGTGCCTTGCTATTCCTTAGCTTTTACCTTTTGGAAGAAGAGTGTTTTCTCTTCCTCTTCATTGACGATGCCTCACACCAAATGAAAGGGATTTCTCCGGGCTGATCCGCCCTTGCCCGGTCAAGTTTTGATGGAGCGTTTCTTACCAGCTCTCCGGCCAGTTTTGAAGGGGGTAAGAACCCAGCAGTGACTCCGTTGGAGAGAGCATCCGGAGCTATGGGATTTGAGATCTCACTCTCCCCTCCGGCTATCCGTTTGCCAGCTAAGCTGATGCCAGAGGATGTCGAGAACGTGGGTCCAGCGGTGCTTCTGAGGTCAGTGGCCTCATGCAGTGGGGAGCCTGACACCGCTCTGAGCACCGAGTTATCAACAAGTCCAGAAGTGTAGAATACCCGCTTGACTAAGATGACATTGGACAGCATTTGGCGGGTACTCCAGAAGCTTGAAGATGCGTCTACAAAATCTGCCAACGATATCAGTAAAATAGTGAGTAAATTGGATGACCTTTCTACCTTGGTAAATAATATGCAAATTGAAACTTCAGGCAAATTTGACCAAATTAATAAAGAAATTGCAGCAGTTCAACAATCGATTGGAACTTTGATTAAAGACAGACTTTTCTTTTAAAGAAGATTGAACAACTGGAAAATCATAGTAGGAAAATTTATAACTCTAAGATTAAGTCTCCTAAGTATTTGTCTATTACTCCACTTGATATGTTTTAAAAGTATCTTATTGAGAATTTGAAATTTCCTCTTGAAGCAATTCCTCCTATAAACAAAGTATTTTATCTTCCAAGAAAAGTTGACTCTTCTTTATCGGACAAATGAAATGATGGACTTCATTCTATGGATTTAAATAATTTGACTGATATATTGGAGACCACTCAAGAAAATATTGAATATTGTGGTACATTAATATTGTCCTTAGTATTTAAACAAGATTTAAATGCCATAATGAGAACCTTCTTCTGACATTCCCAGGACCTGTTTTTGCGCCAGAGAATCTGGATTTTTCCAGATGTAACAAAATCTACACATGATCGGAGGAAGTTGTTTCTTGCTATGCGAGATGAAGTAAAGAATCTGGGGGCAACTTTTTTGCTTAGTTACCCTTGCAAATGTTTGATAAGATACACCGGAATTAAATATATCTTTTACACGCCTGAACATCTTCGTAGCTTTCTGGATACTAAGAAAATGCTGTAAGGATAGCAGTAATTAATGACCGGAAGTTTAAATGCATGTTAAGCCATTTCTTTTATTATATGGATTATTGTTTCCTATTAATGAGAACTCCCTATCTCTGAAATTTTGTCTCTCCTTGTACAATTGAGGTCTTCTTAAGAGATGAAAATCTTTCTTTGAATGTTTTCAATTTAAAATTTAAATACTGGAAGGATATTCCTTGATTATTATGTTAATATTGGAACTTATTGTGTGTTATTAATTGAATACTCTGATTTGCTGTAACAAGTGGATACTTGTGATATTTTTTGAAAAAGGATAAATAAACAAATAAAAAAAATTAAATAGTATTCTGATAAAATTTATTTGGCTTGGGAAAAATGTGAGAATTGCTCTAGTATCTTTACAAAAACCAATTGTGGAGGGTGGGGTAAATTTTCCCAATTTTTATATAATGCGTCAGGGAATGTATTGGATCCTCCCCAAGCTCATGGAGCATCTTCCAGATTGGCTATATCTAGAATGGAAAATTATGTCCCCTATGAGATTATCTCATGTATTAAGTATCAGATTACCTAGATATGCTAAGGACAACATAATTTTATTGGATACATGGAAAACAATTAAATTTATTGATAAACTAACAGATGTTCCTATAATGAAATCTACTTTGCAGTCCTTATGGTTAAACTCCAAGATTCAAGTAGGCGATGCTGGCATTGCCTGGAAGAATTGGATGCAGGCAGGTATTTGGACATTGGATGATGTTATATCTAATGAGAAACTGCTTGATTTTTCACGGCTGCAACAATCATTTGGCATTCTAAAGTCCTAACAGTATAGGTGGTTGCAGTTGAAGCAGGCTATTCAGAGTGGGTTCCCTGAATGGAAAAACTTAAACTTATTACAGCTTGCAGAGCCTTTGTTACCAGACAGATCTAGTAGGGCATCAGGCTGCCCAGTGGTACAAACTGATTTCTGAATTTTTAAATAAGAAACAAAAAAATATTAGAGATATTTGGAGCATCGAGATAAAACAGTATATTTCTGTGTCTCGTTGGCCACGAAATTGGATTTGGAGGTTGAAATGTACGGTGTCAGCATTTATGAGACAAACATGGTTATTTTTATTACATAGAATTTTTTGGACCACAGTTCAATTACAAAAAATAGATAATTCTAAATCCATTAGATGCTGGCATTGTCATATTAATATAGGGACTTTGGATCATCTGTTATATTTTTGTCCACTGATACTTAATTTCTGGAAGTCAATTTGGGGACAAATAAATCTCATTCTTGGGTCATCTATCCCCTTATCCTATGAGGCTGTAATTTGTGGTACGTTACTTCATGTTAAGCCTATCGTCTAAGATGTGTTACATTTTTACATATTGATACTAGTCTCAAGTTTTTAGAGAATGACATGGGGACAGTGTTTGTCCCTGTTCCTTCCCCGCAGATTCTGTCTCTGTCCCCGCCCCTTAGGCTCTGACCCTGTCCCACCCCATGGTCAACTATGGAATCTGTCCCTATGCCATTCTCTACCTTGACCATTCACTTCTTCCTCCCACCCCTCAGGACTAAACAAATCTCTCTGTAGCACTTGGAAACCACCATGAAACAAAGGGTCCACTGAGGGGTCTGCTTCACAAACATCCACTAACAGACACAGAGGATTCTGCTGCCACCTGACATGCTCCCTTTCACTATAAATGTATGTGGAGGATTTTGGTCTCATTTACTCTGTACCACATTAGAACTTGCAGCCTGAGAGCCTCCCTTGCTCACTGCCATAGGTCCTCATTCATGGCCATTGTTTTTAGGCCCATCACTACGGTTACCAGATTTTGTCCTTAAAAAAAAAAAAAAAGAGGACACAGGACCCCATCCTGTTCCACCCCAACATGCCCCCACCTGGAATACTGCATCCAACATGGGTTGCCATACATGAAAAAGGACATAGTACTACTCAAAAGGGTCCAAAGATGAGCGAAAAATGGTTAAGGGACTGGAGGAGTTGCCGTACAGTGATAGGCTAGAGAAACAGGGCCTCTTCTCCCTTGAAAAGAGGAGCCTGAGAGGGGACATGATCGAAACATTCAAGATAATGAAGGAAATAGACTTAGTAGAGAAAAAGAGATTGTTCACCCTCTCCAAGGTAGAGAGAATGAGAGGGCACTCTCTAAAGTTTAAAGGGGATAGATTCCGTACAAACTTAAGGAAGTTCTTCTTCACCCAGAGAGTGGTGAAAAACTGGAACGCTCTTCCGGAGGCTGTAATAGGGGAAAACACCCTCCAGGGATTTAAGACAAGGTTAGACAAGTTCCTGCTGAACTAGAATGTACGCAGGTAAGGCTAGACTCAATTAGGGCATTGGTCTTTGACCTAAGGGCCGCCGCGTGAGCAGACTGCTGGGCACAATGGACCACTGGTCTGACCCAGCAGCGGCAATTCTTATGTTCTTTCTCCCTGAACCCACACAAATCCCATCTCTGGGGCCTCATCTGGAGGGCATCTACACATGCGCAGATACAATGTGATGATGTCATACGTGTGCACATAATGTCATTGCATCACATCCACACATGCACAGATGCCCTTCAGTCGTGGCCCCACGCTCAGTGGTTTTCAAAACCCAGACAAACTCCTGGGTTTTGTGAACCTGTTCGGATGCCTAGACAGTCCTCTAAAAAGAGGACATGTCCGGGCAAATCTGGACATCTGGTAACCCTACCCCACACACCTCCCTTTTTACTTCAGTCACTACTGCAACAGCCAGGGAAGGGGCACCATGATAGAGCTGGCCTTGGAATGGGGTGTGCATGCATCCTGGAATCCTGCTCCTAGCTGTCACTGTCAGGCAAGAACTGGGATTCGCTCCCCCTGGGAGGACAAGAATGCTGCCTCTGCAGCCTCCCCCCTCCCCCCCCCCCAAAGTCAGACCTGATAATCCATCTCAGGTCTTCTGTTAGGCTGAGCCCTTGATGAACTGGATTTCCAGAAGAGGCACCTGTTGTGTTTATGACTCCATAAAGAATTTCCTCTCTTGTTTCCTTTTTTTTTTTTTTTTTTCTTCCTTGTACCATTAAATAGTGCTCAAAAGGCTCAAAGAGGCATGGAAATTGTTCCTTCAACCAAATGGTAGATGTGTTTAAACTCATGTTGTGTTCAAAGTACAAAAAGCTGTATAAAACAAAGAAAACTAAATAGGCCTTACTTGAAACTTGAATAACATATGGGAAAAAACCTTTGTCATGAAGGGTTTCACTGGTTTCAGAGGAAATCTGTAGCCTGTTGGTATCAAAGGCAAGGCAGCTCTCAGAGGAGCCATAAGAGCCCTGATTTGCAAAGCCTGTTCATGTCTTGGGATGAAGAAAAGAAATAAAAAGTCAGACATGAGCCATCCAGCAATTTGTTGCTATCTGTTGGCTTCTACCCACTGTCTCTTTTACCTCCAGAATCGACCTTCGGTGAATTTATGTAATGAAAAGAATGCTTTCAGGACAGACAAGGCAAACTGCATGAATTGCATCTAATAGACATAGCATGTCATGAATATAGTGCAATGCAGTCACGTAAGCTCAGTGTTTCCCTTCAGAACTGCTGTTTATCATTTCTATAGTACTGTACATTATGCAGCGCTGTACATTAAATGTAAGAGACCATCCCTGCTCAATAGAGCTTACAGTCTCAGAATTCTCAATATGTTACCTCGTTGATCTTCCTCCACCCTTGCGTTCTCATCACCAGCCCCACTGGTTGCCATTTATGGGGCAGAGTCCAAAGTGGGAATGCCAATACTGTCTGCTGTAACATCTTGTAATGTAATAGCATAACATAAAACTCACTTTTATACTGTAATTACAGCTAAGTTCTATGCGGTTCACAAAAGGTCATGAGTACAAAAGATGAGAAGAGAACATGCCTAATTTCCAAAGTATCCAACCTTGAATTGAGTAGGTAAAGGTGGAACAGAAAACCTGATTAACATAACATTTTTATTCATGGCTGCCAGGAAATTTCCTTTGATTAGGTCCTACTGTTTTCCTCTAACTCCATCAGGGCAGCAATGAGTTTAGGCTTAACCTTTTTTCTCATTATCGTAGACAGCATAGAAATCTCAGAAGAGCTTTGCTCAGATAGGATGGTTGATTCTGTTTTGTTCACAACTCTAATAACATAGGTCCTGTGACTTTTCCCCCAATGCTTCAGCCCCTTTGCTTCATCCCAGTTTCCATAGAATAAGAACAGATTGATTCCGGAACTTGGAGACTTAGCAGATGGCAGGCTAACAGTTGAGCTCCCTCCTGTGAGCATAATTTGTTAGTTTTAAAGTAATAAATTTTCTCCAGATTCATTTTAAATTGAAGAGAATGGCATCAACTAAACTAAACCCACAAGAAACTCCTGCTAAATCAACAGGAAAGTCTAAGAGATTTAAGGAGGATCCATAAACAGCCAGTGGGGCCCCATTACCTATGGATGCTCTGGATATAATTGAGGTAATGGAAGAATTAAGGAATATTAATTTAAACCTAATGGAAATGAATATTATGAACAGTAAGCTTGATATTTTAAATAATAGAATGGACAAATTGGAAGATAAAATGGGAAAAATTGAAAATATACAACAAAATTACAAGGAAGATCATAGTATTCTGTTGGAAATGAATAAGAAATTGATTGACATGGAAAACAGATCTAGAAATCAGAATATAAGATTAATTGGATTAAGGGAAGGTGCTGAGGGGAAAAACATGATCTCTTTTTTAGAGGAGATAATACCAAAAATTCTTCCAATAAAAATGAAAAGTTCATTGGAAATAAAGAGAGCACACAGAATTGGAAAGAAAAATGCTCAACATCAAGAAAAATCAAGAACTGTAATATTGAGAATGCTAAGATTCTCTCAAGTACTAGATATTTTAAAAGCTGCAAAAGAGGCAAAAAAAATATAACATACAAAGACTCTAATCTGATCTTTCTTCCAGACTTTGCAAAAGAGACTGTTCAGGTCAGGAAAAATTTTTTACAACTTAGACAACCTTTGAAAGAAATAGGAGCTCAATATGGTTTATATTATCCTGCATTAATGAAAATTACTTACAAAGGAAAAATTCATAAGATAGTGATCCAGAAAAACTTAAGGAATTTCTTTCATCCCAAGAAATAGCTATGAATTAAAATTTAATATATCTAATGGAATTGAAACAATGTCAAGATAAAAAGAAGGGTTTGAAATTTATTCTCATTGATTTTAATTGAATAGATAAAAGTTTTCTAAAAGAAATTGAAGAAAGTTAATATATATATATATATATATTTTTGTATTCACATCAATGGGCATTATTATGGCTGCTACGAATAACTCATTAACTGTAATGGAACATTTAGTACAGATTCAAATTAATATTGGAAAGAGTTCTACTACAGAATGGTAAACAAATAAGTAATTAAATATTCATATATTCATATTTACCTGACGAAGGAGAGAATGTGGAGGACAATGGGAGGAACATGGAACATTGATTAAGGCCTTGAGGAAATTCATTCGAGTGGACAACCGAGGAGTTTCTCTGGGGTGTGGAAAGTATGGGATTTCCATTGAGGGTTAAGGATATGGATCTTTGTGAAAGGTCAGAGGTTGAGTTGTAGGTGAGCCGCTGCTGTTTTGTAGTTAATCTCCCCCCTATGGAGATTAGAGCGGCTCGCCTCCTCCCTTTGCTCTCTGAAGCGGAGGTTTGGCTGTGGCACTGGGGTGCAGGAGAACTACAGGCTTTGGTCCTGAAATACTTTACGACTTTGCGACTGCGAATTGTTCAGCTGACTTCCTGTTTCACTGCTTCGGGACTTCGGAGACTAAAAGGGGTGAGGTGAGCAGTTTCTTTCCCAGGCTCTGGCTCTGGAGATAATGCACTATAGTGCACTGAGGTATTTATAGAGTAAAGCCCGGTGAAATTTGCACCCCCAGTGTCTCGCCCTCAACCTGGCTTACATCAGCTGGCTCTGCGATTGCCTGGTTACGGAGCAGCGGCAAAGTTACAGCTGGTCACGACTTGAGGCTCAGATTGGATCCGGAGACTCTGGGGTGGTTTTTTTTTTTGTGTGTGTGTGTCATAGCGACTGATTGCCAACTCTAAACATGACTTTTAACCTTTTGGAGAGAGTAATTGATGCCATTTTGTTTGTGATTGGGGAGCAGAAATTGATTTAAATAACTGCTAGCAGATTTAGATTGCTTCAGCGAGAATTTCAATTGAAAAAATTCCTAAGTGCAGAAATTGTATTTCAAAGAGAGCTTTCTACAGACAAACCAAGGGACAAGGGTTTTTGGTATCATAGAAATTTACTATTTAAGGAATTAAGTGAGGGGAATAATGTTTTATATAGTAAATTGAAGGGAATGAATTATCTGTATGTAAAGTATAATAAATTAATGTATTTGTTGAAGTTCAAATGTGCTGGAAATAAATATTTTGATGGAACTTAAATTATTTTCACTAAATGTAAATGGCCTCAACCATCCAATAAAAAGAAAGGAAGTACTTTTATTCTTAAAACAACAGAATATTGATTTATGTTACATCCAGGAGACTCACTTATCATATTTAGAGTCTCAAAAGCTTAAAGGAAACTGGGTGAAACATTGCTTTTATGCCCCAGCTGTAAAGAAAAAAGCAGGTGTTGCAATACTGGTGAATAAGAGATGTAATGCTACGTTCAAATTAATTGCTGCTGATCCCTTAGGAAGGTGGATACATGTAGACATGAATCTGGGAAATACTACCATGGCGCTATGCACCTAATTCGAACCAAATTGAATTTTTCAAATCAATTATTTTTCAAAACAACTGGCTGCTTCTAATTTAGTTGTGGCAGGGGATTTTAATGCTGTTATAGATCCTTTAATGGACAAAAAACCTAGCAGAATTATGAAATCATTAGGGTTAGATAATTTGGTTCAAAATTGTGATTTAAAAGATATATGGCGAATATTTCATTTTAATGACCGGGAATTTTTGTTTTGCTCCCATGTCCACAAATCATTTTCAAGAATAGATTATATATTTGTTTCAAATGCATTAGTTCAGCATGTATCACAAGCCTCCATTGATCCAATTATTTTATCTGATCATGATGGGGTGTGGATTAAAATTAAAATGAATGACCAGGAGGATAGAAGATCTGTGTTGAGATTTGATAATGCTTTGCTTGTAGAACCAAATTTTATTGAGAAAATTCAGTTAAAAATAAATGATTATTTTCAAATAAATAATGCGGATGAAATTTCAGTGGAGACATTATGGGATGCTTTTAAGGCACCCATAAGAGGCCAAATTATTTCTTTTTCGGCGTATATTAAAAAACAAATTAAAAATCAATTTTCCAGGTTAGAACAAGAAATTAAGATATTGTAATCAAAATTAATGGATAAATGGGAATATTCTATTTTACAGGATCTTTTGAAAGCTAAAGGGAAATATAATGAGATTTCTTCTAAAATGATAAGGAAAGATTTATTTTCTCAACAGGCATTGTATTATGCAAATTCAAATAAGATTACTGGCAAATTATTTAAAAACGAAAAACAAATGTAGTGGCGATAAAAGATGAAAAAGGAAATGCTTTTACACAAATTGATTCTATTTTAAAACAATTTTATAAAGATCTGTATTCTTCTGAGCCTTATTTAGATAAAGAAAAAGATGGATTGGAATTTTTTAATTTAATTAAGGGACCAAAAATTCCTGAGCATATAAAAGAAAGTTTAGAATAGCCAATATCAATTAAGGAATTGCAAGCAGCATTGAAGTCCCTTAGAGTTGGATCCGCTCCAGGTGGAGATGGTTTTATAGTAGAGTTCTATAAATCATTCCAAATTACCCTATTACCATATTTATTAAATTTATATCAGAATCAACTAACTAATGGTTGTATTACAGGTACCATGGCGGAATCATTAACTATAGTCTTGCCAAAGCCAAATAAAGACCCCACTCTGGTTTTAAACTACAGGCCTATTTGTTTAATTAATGTTGATGGAAAACTTTTAGCTAAAACTTTGGCTATACATTTGGCTAAAGCTCTCCCTTTTATTATTGGAATGCACCAAACTGGATTCGTTGCTCAAAGACATTCTTCTAACAACACTAGGCTTGCCTTGCATATGTTGAATTTATCAAAAGCCTTAAATGATCCGGCTTTTTCTGTGTCCCTTGATGCAGAGAAGGCCTTTGATCGTGTTGAATGGACCTTCATGTATCAAGTGTTGGAATGGTTTGGTATTGGTTCAGGATTTATACAAATGGTTAAAACATTGTATAGCTCCCCTGTTGCTAAATTATATATTAATAATAATTTTTCAGATGGCTTTAGGTTGCAGAGGGGGGTTAGACAAGGCTGTCTCTTATCTCCTCTACTTTTTGATATTGTATTGGAACCCTTGTTATTAGCTATTCAGCAAGCAGATGAGATTCAGGGTATTCCTTGTAGAGATTGGGAATATAAGGTCTCGGCCTACGCAGATGATATATTGCTATATTTGAGAAATCCTGAGGCAACCATTCCTTGCTTACTTGAAATGATTGAGAAATTTGGAAAAATTTTAGGTTACAAGATAAATTGGAGTAAATCAGAAATTTTTCCACTCAATGTCCATTGTACAAAAGGTTTGTTTGATTCATTTCCCTTTCTATGGAGGATGGAATAAAGTATTTAGGCATTTGGATTAAAAATACAATGGAAGAAACAATACAAATAAATGAAAAATCGTTATTACAGAAGGCTGGCAGCGAGTCTGACTGATGGGCATCTCCTTGAAACAGCCTAGTGAAACGTTGCTCCATGTCGGAGTCCCGTTTTAATATCTCAAGCACTTTAAGCTAAGTTATACATTAAACTATTTATTAAGTTATTTAAAATATTTAAAGTATTTATAAAATGATAAAGAAATAGATCTGAATAGGAGGCAGGGAGATTAGGCCAATGAGGAGGCTAGCTACATTGAAATTCTGTACTTTCAACAGATTTATTCTGTACAGAAGTAGCCGCTGAGGCCATATCCCGAGAATAGAATAATATATGAACAGAGACATAATGGAAGATAGAGAAAATGAAATATGAAAGGAAATAATTATCACAATATACCAGACAACTATAGTATACCAGAAGACTTAGAAGATTACTTATGCTAAAGAAGTTCTGACAATATAGGTTAATGAGGATATAATAATTAGAAGGTGTGTTGCAACTGAAGCAGGCCATTCAGGCGGGGTTCCCTGACTGGAAAAACCTTAATAATCTATTTAGTATGGAGTTCTTATGTTTTCAGGCGGACTTCTTGTGACACCAGGCCGCCCAGTGGTATAAATTGCTGACTGGATTTATTAAAAAGAAACCAAATACTGGGCTGAGAGATATTTGGAGTATTGAGATTAAGCACCAAATTACTGCATCTCAATGGCCATGAATTTGGACTTGGAGGATGAGATGTACAGTGTTGGCATCTATGAGATAAACTTGGTTTTTTCTGTTACATAGAGCATTATGGACCCCTGTTCGGTTACAAAAATTGGATAGCTCTAAGTCTAATAAATGTTGGCACTGTCATCTTGAAGCAGGGACTTTAGGTCATTTATTATTCTATTGTCCATTTATTATGAATTTCTGGAAATCAATTTGGGACCAAATTAATTGTTTATTAGATAACCCAGTGGCATTATCATATGATACTGTGCTATTTGGTATGGCAATGAGAGCAAAAAGTCAGATTTCTACAAATAATAACAAATTATTACTTATAATGACTGGTGTTGCCATTCAACAAATTACGTATAATTGGAAAAATCGGAGTAGATTAAATTATAATTTCTGGTGGAATTCCTTATGTTATGTTTATAAAATGGAGAGATTTATTGCAATACAGCAGGTTTTTTCAGGAAATTTCAAGATGTGTGGGAGCCATTTACAAAGTATTGTACTGATTAGATGACATTTTCTTTTTTTTTTCCCCCTTAAATTTACAAGTTCAATTATGAGGGGGGAGGGGAGGGTAAATTCATTGTTACATATTGTATAAGATATTGATTATATGATAACAGAGGGTGGGAAGGGTGGGAGATAAGAGCATGTCATTTGTACCATTGATGATTATTAAGTGTTATATTTATTGTTAATTTGTTTGGATATATTGTTACACTTATTGTAAATTTGAAAATGAATAAAGAATTAAAAAAAAAAAAAAAAAAGAATAAGAACAGATCAACCCAAGAAGATTTTTTGCAGATTTAATTGTTCAACATTCCATAAAACATATGTGTACCCAAATTGGAAACCACTGAAAGTAAAGCTTCTTCTTTGAGCTCACCAAGGACCCAATGAGACCATATCGTTTAGGTCTTGCCCCCTTGATCACACTAGGTAACCTACTAGGGAATCTAGTCAGATAAGCTACTGGCCACATAACCCCAGACGCTGCACCTCCCCTTCTGGTGCTTCTGGTCTAGATTGGAGCCTACCTGTTGTACCAAAAGTATCTGTGCATTATTGGCTCAGGCCCTCCACTATAGGTGATGGAGCACTGCCCCTACTTGCCCCTTCAGGCCTAAATTAAACTGCAGCTGTGCACATGCCACAAGTCCAAATACTATCTCAATTGCCCATGTAGCATGTTATTGAGCAGGCTGTGCATACCTGTTTTAATCTGAAGAATAGGTACCAGTAGTGGCATAGAGAGGGAGCTTGGCACATGGGGGGGGGGAGGGCTGGCACCCAGCATCACTGTGCTGTGCATCCCCTACTCTTCACTGCCATGCTCTGCACTCCTGCCCCTGTGTACCTCTTGAAATGTTTGCCGGCACAAGCAGAATCTTCCACCGGCTTCTCGCGCTGGCCTTGGCTTCCTTCTGATGTCACATCCTGATCCCACAACCCGGAAGTGAGGTCAGAAGTGAACTGAAGCCAGCTTAATCAGCAGGTGGAAGATGCTACTCATGCCGGTGAACATTTAAGGAAGTATGGGAGAGGCACTGGCGCCCCCGCAAAGACAGTGCCTAGGGCAGTCCCATTTTCCCAGCCCCCTCACCATGTCACTGGGTACCAGACTCTGATATTGTCCAGAGACCCTTGCAGCAACCTCCTTAAGCAAGACCATATTTGCTCACCACCAAAAAAAGAAGACACATGGCCTCACTCACACAACTGTGGTGGGGGTGTCAGGGGTGGTGGTGGTGTCTGGGGTCAGGGGTGGCCCCACCCCCACCTGACCATGACACCCCCACCACCACTCCCCCACCATGCCCTTCCCCTGCCTCCCACCAGCTGCCGGCTGCCCAAGGATTCAGTGTAGCGGTCGGGGAAGAGGTAGGTGGGAGAGTCAGGAGAGCAGGCTAAACCAGGACAGACGCCCCCATTTATAAAAAAAGAACGCCCATGTCCAGGTTTTCACAAATGTATAGTAACTCTAAGCCCGTCATGGCTCAGGTGGTACTGTGATTCATTAAAATAAGGCAGACACCAAGCCATGTGATTCCCCAGGTATGGCACTGTTAAAAACATTCCACACAACCCCCACGTCAATTAGACCAAAACATGAGAAGAAGTTTATTACATATAATCATATGTTTGAACATATCACGGCTGATGGGTACAGTCCCTTCCCCACTTATTCTCTTGTTTTGGACTGTTGAATACATCCCCACTGTCGTACCTTGGGGAGAGCTCATAGGCACCCCCTAGTTCAGGGGTAGGCAACTCCGGTCCTCGAGGGCCGGAATCCAGTCGGGTTTTCTGGATTTCCCCAATGAATATGCATTGAAAGCAGTGTATGCAAATAGATCTCATGCATATTCATTGGGGAAATCCTGAAAACATGACTGGATTCCGGCCCTTGAGGATTGGAGTTGCCCACTGCTGCCCTAGTTCATACTCTTTACCAATATGTGTTGGCCCTGCCACTACCTGGGCCTATTGACCACCCCTCACCCAATGCATGTGTCCATTCTTTGGGCCATACTCTGTTAGGATTCCACTTACCTTCTGTCTAATTCTCTCCCTGGCACAGCCTTGCACCTCAGTCCCGAGGGATGATTTGCCATTTTCCCATCCCTCTTCTGCCATATGTTTTGCTCTTCTGGAGATAGATCTGAGAGAGCTTAGCAGGGGAGGAGAGTCCCTTTCTCCCCCAGTTAGCAAGCCTTACTAGACTCACCAGTTTGAATGCTACTATCAATGGCATCCAGGGTCCAGAGCTGGGCACCAACTACTTAAAAAGTAATTTAACTCTAGCTGTTATTACTTTACTAAAAAAAAGAAGTAGTTCAGCTATCTGGATGACTACATTTTTCTTGCAAGATCGTATTTCTTTTAAGAAAATGTTAAACACAATTATTTGTGGACGCCTTTCTTTAACTCTGTGGTTATTATTTGTTTTAGATTGAAAGAATTCTGTATTGAGTAAATTTGTGGGGAAGACTTATTTGTTTACTGCATTTTATAATGCTTGTGCTTGAAATTGTGGATGTAAATGTTTTGTACATCGCTTAGATTTAAGTGATTCATAATTTTTATTACATAAATAAAAGTACATGAGACAATTACTACAAAAGTAACTAATTAGTATTTAACTACCACAATGACATTTTAATTTGCCATAAAATCAATTGCACCACCATTACACTTAGGAAGAAATGTGTTTAATATTCCAACTTTTATAGTATGGTATTTCATGTAACAATTTGCTTTCTTATGCTCTTTGGGCTCCTTTAACGAAGCCGCGTTAGCGGTTTAACACGCGTAATAGCACACGCTAATTTGCTTGAGCAAGCGGTAGTTTTTTGGCTAGTGCGGGGGTTAGCACGCGCTAAAAATATGCATGCGATAAAGCCGCTAACGCGGCTTCGTAAAAGGAACCCTTTATATACTTAGTTTAACTATGTTGTTAAAATTGTTGAGCATCTACTGTTTTTCTAATTATATTCTCTAATAAAATATCTTGGATAATCCCCCCCCCTCCGAGTTGATAAATTCTCAGCAAATTACTAATTAAGTCATGCTACATACTTTATGATCACTCTGCTTTATGTTTAAAGTCTCTGAATTCTCAATATATTACTCCAGTTTATATTGCAGAAGAAACAGTTTCTCAAAGTTATCACTTAGGGAGCATCATTGTGGTACTACAATTAGTCCTGAGCAACTAAATAACCATTCTGCAGTTGCACTGTTGGGAAACACAGCATTGAACTTGATAAAAGGTTTTGCCACTTTTGGAAATGCAACAAGTAAGCTGTCTGTGAAAGTGTCTGAACATTCCAGGTAACATTCAACCTCTTCCTTTGTTCCAGATCCGGCTGCTGGAAGGTTGTTCTTTGCAATGGACAAAAAAAAAAAAAAATCAAAGAAATCTTCCCCTCCAGTAGCAGTCTTTTCCTTGAAGACTGACTGTAACTCTTCTGTGCAAATGAAAGTGGAACTATGCCACTAGCTCTGACTCTTCAAATACTGGACCAAATCTCGAAGCAATTCCTTTTGTCAAAGCTGTGATTAATGGCTGCGTTGTGTTATCCAAGTTGACATCATCAGCCAGTCCTTGTAATTTTAAAACATAAGAATTGCCATTGCTGGGTCAGACCAGTGGTTCATCATGCCCAGCAGCAGGGCCGGATTAATGAATAGGCCCAAGAGGCACATGCCTAGGGCCCGAAGTTGTCAGGGGGGCCCGCTGAAGAAACAAACAGGACTATGATTTTTTTTTCCTTTCGGCAGTGCTGGGCTCCCCCCTCCTCGGAAAGAACGGCAGCATCAGCCCAACCCCCCCCCAGGAAAGATCGGCAGTGTCGGGTTCCCTTCCTGGGAAAAATCAGCAGCACGTCCCCCTGGCAGCGGTGGCAAGTTCCGGCAACCATTCCTGCAAGCAGTGCTCAGCCAATAGCTTCCCCTCTGATGCAGCTTCCTGTTTTCGCCTGGGCGGTTCACATCAGAAGGCAGCTTTGGCCGAGCAGCAGCACCACTTGGAACAGAACGGTTGCCACCGAATCAGTAATCCCAGCAATGCTGCCTTGCACTCTCCTGGCTGCACGCACACAGATCGCCAGCTCAGACCATCCAGCTGGAGGCAGCGCGTGCGTGTCATTAGCAGCTGTTGCTGCTGCCCCCTGACCTAGCAGTAGCACAGGTGCAGCTTCCGGTCACCTGCGCTCCTCGCTCATTTTAAACTTAGCCTGTTCCATCCTGGAGAACTATTAAACTGATGGCACCACCAGCAGGGTTGTCATGGCAACAGAGGAATTGAGAGACCATATCACCTAGGTGGGAGAGGAAGAGACTAGATTGCCTATGGGGTGGGGTTCTTATGCCCACCCACTTGGATTTCTGGCTTCCCAAAATTAGGTGTCGGGAAGAGGGTGGAAGAGAGATGGAGAAGATGCTAGGTGGGGTAAAAAGAGAGAGAGAGAGAAATGGGGAGAAGGGGAAATTCTGCATATGGATAGGAGGACAGGGAGAGGGGAAATGCACATAGATGGAAGGGAGAAAGTCTGCATATAGAGGGGGAGGAAGAGAGGGAGCAAGGAAGAGGGGAGATGTATTGCACATGAAGGAAAGGAGATACCAGACCATGGAGGGACAGGCAGAGATAGCAGGGAAGGAGAGGAGAGAGATGCTAGGGCGGGGAGATGGGGGGGAGGAAAGGAAAGGAAAGGAAAGGAGATAGAGATGCCAGACCAGAAAAATGGAGAGGGAGGTGAAGCTGGTCTCTAAAATCCTACAACTAGCTAAAGTACCAATCAACTTCAACCTTTCTTCAATCTTTCCCTCTTCCAGGTCTTACAACTTTCAACTCTCTATTCCTACCTAACCAACAAGCACACTTAATAGGCGGACCACACCAACCACACTATTCTAACAGGCAGACACACTATCATCTATCCTCTAATATTTAATAATATCTGAATCGGTCTGTCCTCTCTAGCTCACAACAGGTAACCTTAACTGTCAATTAACATTCTACTATATCCCTCTGACCAAGAACAAACAACCTCAACACATTCTGACCAACTCCTAACAGTCCCCATTCTGACAAAAATCTAAAAAAAAAAAAAAAAAACAATTAATAAATAAATTTATAATAATAATAAAAATCCTTTATATATGGCAGGCAGAACTAGAGGCAGCAAGGCTTCAGTCAAGACAGGCAGCTCAGTCGCCGAAAGTACCCAGGGGATGGCTACGGTCTTCGTACAGACAGAGGGGGAACCTGGACAGAGGGCAGAGGTCTCTGTACAGACCAAGGCCATCCCCTCAAAGATGTCTTCAGTCTTCACTCAGACAGACCCAATTGAACAGCCAGATGAAAGCCTTCTGCTAGAGCTGAGGAGCCTGAGAGAGGAGATTCAACGCTTAAGGAGCATCCGTGATGACGAGACCTTCATCGACGGAATAATCCAGGAGCTGTCTCAGATCACCGAACGAGAGCCTGACAAGACCATCCTTGAGACTCCCAAAGCTTCCAGAACTTCAGGCTTGAATCCAACCGTCGGAATTCAGGAAGTCACTGGAGACGCTGATTCCTGGCAGCTGGTGACTTTCTCCACAGGAAAACGCAGAAAACCTTATTCTGTTTCTCTCTCTCACATACAGGGCAGCTCTACATCGACACCACACATCCCCCTTAAGAACAGATACCAGCTGCTACAGGAGGATCCTGACAACGAGGTACAAGAAGTGGTTGAGCAGACGGTTCCGGTTCCAGAGTCAACAGATCAGCCCGCCCCTAGAAAGCGCAGAGTTGTGGTCATCGGGGATTCGCTGCTAAGGGGCACCGAGGGACCAATTTGTAGACCCGATCTGCAATCAAGAGAGGTCTGCTGTTTGCCGGGGGCCAGGATCCGGGATGTAACCGATAACCTGGACAGACTCATCAAACCTCAGGATCACTTCCCTATGATCCTCATCCACGTCGGAACCAACGACACTGCCAGGTGCACCCCGGGGAGCATACCTGAGGACTTCAGAGCCCTGGGAGAGAAGCTGAGGAGGATGGATGTGCAGGTGGTCTTCTCCTCGATCCTCCCAGTGAGGGGCAAGGGCAGTGCCAGGGAGGATCGAGTCCGGAGGGCGAACGACTGGCTGCAGGGATGGTGCAAGGAGATGAACTTTGGGTTCCTACACCACGGAGAGGCACTGCAAGGACTTCTGGGACCAGACGGGTTACACCTGACCAGGAGGGGGAAGAACGTCCTTGGACACCGTCTAGCCCACCTACTACACAGGGCTTTAAACTAGGTAAGTTGGGGGAGGGTACGGGCACAAACAACCCACATGACGAGCTAAGCTACCAATACTCTTTTGAGACTGAGCTAAGTAAATACTATATTTCTGGGACACATTACAATTTTGGGTCTAGGGGGAGGATACATAGCAATTCTGGGTCTAGACGGGGTACACATTATAATTCTGGGTCCAGAGAGAGTGCACACGTTGCAAATCGCACTAAAGGAGCTCGAGTAGCCCAAACGGGAATAGCCCCACAGAGTACACACATTACCGAGTCTGAGATAGGAGCACACTATAGTCATGGGGAGTCCGAGACAGGTTCAAGCTTTAGCTCTGGGTCTATGAAGTGTAAGAGACAGGCAAATAATGTTAGGGAGTGTAAGAGACATGCGAATAATGCTAATGGGGTCCTAGTTGATAAAGAGGGATCGTCCCCACTGAGATACAACAAATACACAACGTGGAGGGCTATGTACGTCAACGCCCACAGTCTGGGAAATAAGATCCTAGACTTAGAAACAGAAATGAGGAATGCTGACCTGGATGTAGTGGCGATATCTGAGACCTGGCTCACAGACTCCCACGGGTGGGACATGGTCATACCAGGTTACAACTTGCTTCGCCGGGACAGGGAGGGTAAAATGGGAGGAGGTGTAGCATTATATACTAAAGATGACATTAAGGTCACCAGAATCACGGATGTACAGTACACTGGGGAATCCCTTTGGGTAAATTTGGCCAGAGGGAAGGACAAATGCCTGTATCTTGGCGTAGTATACAGACCCCCAAGACATCAAGATGACCTAGATAAGGAATTAATCGGAGATATAGAGAATATCACCTTACGAGGTGACACAGTATTGGTAGGTGACTTCAACATGCCTGATGTGGATTGGGTCACACTTTCCTCTTCTTCCGGCAACAGCAGGAAGCTATTAAACTCTTTGAATGGAGCAAGACTCAGGCAACTGGTATCTGAACCAACAAGGGATCAGGCAATACTGGACCTAGTACTTACCAATGGGGAAAGTATCACAGAGGTCTCGGTGGGTGAAACTTTGGCCTCCAGTGACCACAATATGATATGGTTCAATCTCAGGAAAGGTTTCACGAAATCTACATCAATGACCAAGGTTCTCAAATTCAAAGACACAAAATTCCAAGACATGGGAGACTTCGTTCACCAGGCGCTACAAAGCCAAGCAGACACCGACAGCGTGGAAGAAATGTGGTCAACTCTGAAAGCCACCATACAGGAAGCAACAAACCGCTATGTTAAATCAGTAAGCAAACGGAGTAGGAACAACAAGCCACAGTGGTTCTCTACGGAGATCTCGGACATCATCAAAGAGAAGAAAAAAAGCATTCATCTCCTACAAACAATCAGGGACACAGGACTCTAGAGTAAAATATCTGGCCAAGTCAAGGGCCGTCAAAGCAGCAGTTAGGGAGGCCAAATTCCGCATGGAGGAGTCTCTAGCAAAGAACATCCAGAAAGGAGATAAATCTTTCTTCAGGTATATCAGTGACAGAAATAAGAACTCGGGAGGGATAGTACGTCTAAGAAAACCAGACGGAGACTATGTAGAAACGGACTCGGAAAAAGCCCAACTGTTAAATAAATACTTCTGCTCAGTCTTCACCCGCGAGGCGCCGGGAATCGGCCCTCAGCCACAGACAAGGGTTAAATCAGTTGACCCGTTTAGTAATTTCAAGTTTACACCCAGCAGCGTCTATTGCGAGCTGTCAAAAATCAAGGTCAACAAGGCAATGGGGCCTGACAACCTACACCCTAGGGTGCTCAGGGAGTTGGGTGATGTCCTAGCGGAACCGCTATCCGCGCTCTTCAATCTCTCCCTTAGTACAGGTAACGTCCCGATGGACTGGAAGACAGCTAACGTCATCCCACTCCACGAGAAAGGCTCCAAGATGGAGATGGCAAATTACAGACCAGTGAGTCTCACATCGATAGTGAGCAAACTAATGGAAACCCTAATCAAACACCAATTGGATAGAATCATGGACGAGGAGAAACTAAGGGATCCCCGCCAGCATGGATTTACTAAGGGGAGATCCTGCCAATCCAACCTGATCAGCTTCTTTGACTGGGTGACGAGGAAGCTGGATGCTGGTGAGTCCCTGGACATTGTCTACCTAGATTTCAGCAAAGCTTTTGATAGCGTACCACACCGCAGGTTGCTAAGCAAGATGAGTTCTTTAGGTTTGGGCGACACATTGACAAATTGGGTTGGGAACTGGCTTGGAGGTAGGCTTCAGAGGGTAGTGGTGAATGGCACCCCCTCCGAAATGTCAGAGGTGATAAGTGGAGTGCCACAGGGCTCCGTCCTGGGCCCGATCTTGTTCAACATCTACATAGGAGACTTGACAGAAGGGCTCTGAGGAAGAATAACTTTATTCGCCGATGATGCCAAGCTAAGCAATGTAGTGAACAAGAGCACAACAGACAATAATTCAATGGCAGATGACATGATGCATGACCTACTTCTACTGGAGCACTGGTCTAGGTCCTGGCAACTCAGTTTCAATGCCAAAAAATGCAAAGTCATGCACCTGGGAAGCCGAAATCCACGCAAACTTTACACCCTAAATGGCGAGATCTTGACAAAAACTGAAGCAGAAAGAGACTTAGGAGTGATTGTCAGGGAAGACATGAAGTCTGCAAATCAAGTTGAGCAAGCTTCATCCAAAGCAAGGCAAATCATAGGTTGCATACGCAGGAGTTTCGTCAGCCGTAAACCGGAAGTCATTATGCCACTGTATAGATCCATGGTGAGACTGCACCTGGAGTACTGTGTACAATTTTGGAAGCCACATTACCGCAAGGATGTACTGAGACTGGAATCGGTCCAGAGAATGGCCACCAGGATGGTCTCGGGACTCAAGGAGCTCCCGTACGAGGAGCGGTTAGGGAAGTTGCAGCTCTACTCACTCGAGGAACGTAGAGAGAGGGGAGATATGATCGAGACATTCAAGTACCTCACGGGTCGCATCGAAGTAGAAGAGGATATCTTCTTTTTCAAGGGTCCCGCGGCAACAAGGGGACATCAGTGGAAAATCAGGGGCGGGAAACTGCACGGTGACACTAGGAAGTTCTTCTTCACAGAAAGGGTGGTTGATCGCTGGAATAGTCTTCCACTTCAGGTTATTGAGGCCAGAAGCGTGCCAGATTTTAAGGCCAAATGGGACAAACATGTGGGATCTATCCGCAAAGATAGATAGGGAGGGTCATTGGAGTGGGCAGACTTGATGGGCCGTGGCCCTTATCTGCCGTCTATTTCTATGTTTCTATGTTTCTATGTACAAAGGAGAGAAGGGGCGCAGGATAGATAGTTTATTGAAGGGAAATAGAAAGAGGGAAGATGCCATATGGAAGAAGGAGAAGATGGACACTGGATGGAGAGGGCAGACAGTGGATGGAAGGAAGAGAATGATGAGAAAATGAGGAAAGCAAAAATCAGACAACAAAAGTAGAAAAAAATTTCAATTTATTTATTTTTGCTTTAGGATAAAGTATTATTGTAGCTGTGTTGATAATTGTTTATTAATAGAGAGCTTAGAGATGTAAATGGGATGAAATTGAGTTTGAAGGGTAGAATGTCGACTATACATGCTAGGATCAGAGCATCAGTGATATCTGTGGTTGGTGTAGAACTATGGAATGCCTTGCCTGGTATCCTGTGGTTTTGTATGGGGAGGATGAATTTTAAGAAAATGCTGAAAACTCAATTATTTGCCAATGCCTTCTTATGCTAAGGTATATTTCAGTTGATAATCACCTTTTAGAAATTTTTTTTTTGACACCAATGTATGATTTAAAGTTTGATTATATTTCTGAATTGATTGAATTTGTGCTCTATCCCTGTTTATAACAGGGACAATTAATGATGTTGTTTAGACATGTCTATGTTATATCTGATAATCGTAGGGAAACAATATTTGGATATGGAAACCACATAGTTGTATGCGGTATATACATTTTTAAATAAATAAATAGAAAATGGAAATAAGGTGAACCTGTTTATTGGACTAATTTTAATACTTTTTTTTTTTTTTTTACTAATTCAGAGACAGGGATACTGTAACAGCAGTATAGTTTACTGACCTGAAGAAAGAGGTTTTAATCTCAGAAAGCTAATTGAGAAATGCATTAGTCCAATAAAATGGTGGGCACTGAATTTTCTTTCCGCCATGCCTCAATCCTCCTACCCAAATGCAACATATAAATTGGTGGGCTTCCCAAAGCCCTGCCAGCTGAAGATCTCTTCCTCTAGGAAGGAAGGGTGGATTTGGTCAGAGATGTTTGGAGGTTGCATAGAAGAAAAACTGTACACTGGCATTGGTATGGTCATCTTTGTTGTTTGTTTTGAATTTTAAAATAAAAGAAATAAAGTGGAAATAAAGAAGTAAATAAGAAAATGGGTAAATAATGGGGGCAGGGCAGGGGGCCTAATGGACTTGTGTGTCTAGGGGCCCTCGACGAATTAATCCTGTCCTGCCCAGCAGTCCTCTCATGCGGTGGCCCTTAGGTCAAAGACCAGTGCCCTATTTGAGTATAGACTTACCCGCGTACATTCTGGTTCAGCAGGAACTTATCTAACCCTTTCTTGAATCTCTGGAAGGTGCTTTCCCCTATAACAGCCTCCGGAAGAGCGTTCCAGATTTTTACCACTCTCTGGGTGAAGAAGAACTTCCTTAAGTTTGTACAGAATCTATCCCCTTTTAACTTTAGAGAGTGCCCGCTCATTCTCTTCACCTTGGAGAGGGTGAACAGTCTCTCTTTCTCTACTAAGTCAATTCCCTTCCGATCATGGAGAGTACATGTCCATTATAGAAGTCATTTTCAGTTTGCAGAATATCAGTTGTGGCTGACAATGGTTTCATGATGCTGACGTAGTTCCTCAGGAATATTATCTCGGTATCAGTCATCGGTTCTAGCCCTATTTTTTGTTAACAACTGCAGGTTGGCTTGAGGACTGTAAGACTGCATATTTGGAACTCCAGTTGACCACATTGATAAGAACCTGTACCTTCCCCACGGCCCTGTCAAACATTCGCTTGTAGCACAAATCTTTGTCAACAGCTTCTATGAGAACGTGTGATTGGCACATCTCATATGCTTTTGTGAAACTAGTAGGAATCAATGGGGCCAATATTCAGTCTGCAGGATAAATTGTCCACATAAGTCCCGTGGTCAGCGTTGACCCCGGATAGTCAATGCTGGGTCATTTCCGGCGACTGGCATTGAATATCTGGTTTCACTTATGTCTGCAGCAATTTAGCCAGTTTAGCCAATATTCAGTGCTAACCAGCTAAGTGCTAAGGCCCAGATTTTATAAATGGCAACTGCCCACAAAAGAAAGATCAGTTGTATGGAGGGAACTACCAGAAGAAGATTACCAGAGGAACGTAGCATCCTGGTAGGCTGGTAACACAGCAACAAGGTAGAAATGGGGGGGAGAGGGGGAGAAAGAGGAGGGGAGCTAAGTTATGTAAAGCTTTGTAAGTAAAGTAAATGCAAAAATAAGATCTCTAAATAAACAATCTAAGGAAACCTTTACTTCAAATAACAACGAATTAACAAACTCGTTGTGTGAGAGTAACAAACACTCAGAAGTATGTACTGTAATCTAGCAAAGGACCTAAGTCCCTATAGCTGGACCCACCATCCAGTCATTGTGTATGCACTTTTAACTTTTTCAAATTAAGTGACTTTTTAACGGTTCTGTCATATAAATAAAAAATAACTTAGCTCTTAGGGTGCTAAGGGTCCCGACGCAGACCACGTTTCTTAAGTCTTTCTCAAGGAACCCATAGGAGCATGAGAGGTGCTTGAAAAATAATCAATCAAAGATGGTATGTCTAATTTTGGCAGCTTGTACTCTGTCAATGAATGATTTTAAAAAAACCCTTATAAGTGAAATCAAAATTCATATATGAAAACTCAAAACTGAATTAAACATTAAAATATGTTACTGGACTGCTGGAGAGGGTACCTGTCATATAAATGATCTCCAAAGTGTTGACGATGCTTCTCCTTGCTTCTTTCAGCTTAACTGACAAAAAACACCAGCACAGGTTTTCAAAGGGGATTTAGAGACAATCAGATTACAGAAGCTAAACTTCTCTTTGCACAGCTTCAAACAGTTACAGAAAGCTGTTCCCTAATCACATCTTAGCGCTGATACAGATCATGCCAGGGCTGGAACTAATTGAGATGGTTATGAGTTTACTTGGTCTCCTCTGTGCTTTCAGCTGGAGCTTCTGCTTTACAAATGAGAGAGATTTATTAAACAGAGCTCCAGTTTTCCCTTTTCCTCCCCCTGGCTGCAGTTTGAGGTTCTGCCTTTTTTTTCCTGGCACTAACTGGCACTAACTGTCCCTCCACAGCAGGTATCCCCTTATCACCTAGAACAGAAGCATCTACTATGGGAAACCCTAGTAGAGCATCACACAGGTGTCTTAAGTAGCCTGGTGAGTGGTGTAGTGAACTGTAGAAAGGAGGCTCCAGGCCCATAAGCCACTCTACCTATTGGGTGTCTGGATCAATCAGAGCCTTAGGCCCCTTCCTGGTGCATCCGGGGAGGGGCTCGAGGCTCTGATTGGCCCAGGTTGTATAAAGCACCTTCTATGGCCATACTTCCTGGTTAAGGTCTTGACCACAACTCCCATGGGTTAATTATTACATTCTTTATCCTTAAGTAGGATAAGGTCACCTTCCTGGATATTAGCTTTACTGGTCTGCCATTTGCTGTGACATTGCAGAGTTGGAAGGTACTCACACTTCCATGGTTTCCAGAAAGTGTTAGTAAGGTTTTGAACCAGTCTCCATTGTCATTTGTAGAGATCCTTTTTGTTGAACTCTCAAGGTGGAGATGAGATTGTACCAGTCTTATTTGTCAAAAGCATAGCTGGTGTCAAGGTTAACGAAGACTCAGAATCTAAAGACACCAATGTCAGAGGCATTGCATTGATGAGGGCCACTGCATGCAGTGCCAGAATTAAGGGGGATCCACGCCTAATTTGCACACTGGGATTTACACTTGGTTTCAGTTGGTGTAAATTATCACACCCAAAGTTGGGTGTACATTCCGGCACTATGCGCTGTTGTATGAAGGAAGTCCATCCTTAGGCACCCTTTAGAGAATACCTTTCAGTGTTCATATTTTGGCACCATATACTGAATCTAGCTCTATATGAGTGTGCATGATACACACCATGCCAATACTAAATACAGTTTAATATTTAAAAGGATATATCTTGAGGGGTGCAGACTAGGGGGGCCTGAAAACTAACTGGGAGGGGACTGTAAGGCTGAAGGTTTTCTTAGGGCACCCAACACCCTTGCATAGGGCCTGCTGCCACATTCACTATTCAAGCTTTCTACTAAGGAAATTGATTTTCTCTCATGGGTGAACTGTGCAGTTCAAGATCTTGTAGTCACATGAAACATCCCTCTGTTTCAGCCTGTCCTTTGGCTAGGTTGCATTTTTCAATGGACACCTATGTTGCTCTGCACATACTGTAAATATCCAAGAGTGTAAGCCATGTTGTCACAATCATACTGGTCTTGCAAGGACTCTGGTTGCTCATGTCACTAAAGGTATATCCTTTTGGAAACTTTCCCTAAACAGTAAGGGTGAGTCCAAAATCATCAACATAGGTCTTTTCCCCTCCTGTGGACAGTCTTTCATCTGCCAGGCAGGTTCCCAACTTCCCTTCTCTGTCTACTTTTCCCTAAGAGTCCTTTATGCTCCAAAACCAGTCTTTTTTTCTGGTCCACAACTATGCATGCAAATTAGGTCCCACTCTAGGAACCCTGGTCAAAATCAAATTGTCTGCTTGGAGGGACTCCCGGTTGGGTGATGGTACATAGTCCTGGTCATAGTAAGGCAAATATTTGTATATGTACAGAACAACATTGCAGTTTATCATAGCAGGTGTGCTGGCTCTTTTGGCTTTCTTCAGATAGTGAAACCACCCCACATCTCTATGTTTCACAAAGCTGTCACAGTACCTGATAACATTTTCCTGTATCACTTTTAGGGAGGGGAAAACACTGGGGGATTAAGAGGGTAACATCTAGTCCCTGTAGTGGTGTGCTTCACAAAATTAGCAATTTTCTTTCATCTGCCCGTCCCTGGGAGCAAGTTTAAATCCCAACATTGATGTTAAGGGTCAAGAATACATCTCCCTTCTGAACTGGGGAATGCATCTAGACCACACCCTCTTTCCATCTGCATGTTTTTCGGTTTTAAATGTATATCCTGGCTTTTTAAAATTGGGTTATAGACGTGTATGCAATACGTACATGTGTAATTGCTGGTTTATGTAATCCAAAACATTAACAGGACTTCTAAAATAACTGCTTTTATGTAGCAAAAAAACCCCCAAAACTTAATAATTAATATTGCTTTTAGAGTTAGCAAGGCGTGACTATACACCTGCAAAAGCATGTTTACTTTACACAATAGGAGCCATTCTACTAATAAGTGATGATTTTGTCTTCTAATGCCATAGACAGAAATATATCCACAGGCCTCTGCGGCTCAAGATAACACAGTTCTACAGGATTAGTCTAACTAGACAACTGAAACATTAGCACAGTCTGATTTGTTTTTGAAAGTGGACTCTTAATTCCGGCTTCTTACAACAAGCATGACAAAGACAGGATTCCCAGCTCTGGGAAACTCATCTCATTTCATTGGTATTCTCCAGGCTGTGTAAATCGTTAATCCAATTGTCATCCCATCTTTGGAAACTGATCATTTTGCTAATGAAAATTGTGTGTATTAGTTCTTCTGTGTATTTTGCTGGCATTCCCTGGCTGCCTGCTTTCTCGTTCCCTGTAAAACCTCTCTCCTGAATCCTTCTATCTTGGACCTGATTGTATAAACGGCCCCTAACTCCTAGGCACCGCTCAGCACAGTTGTCAATCAACCACTAAGTGCCATTTACAGAATCGCACCTAACTTCACTTGGGCATCAACACAGATGCCTAAGTCATACCATGCCTAGAGTTACCATAATTTTCTCCGGGAAACCCTGGACATATGGCCCCGCCTCATTCTGCCTCCAGCCCCACCCAGTTCTGCCTTTTGCTCCACCCCAGCCCTGCTCCCCACAAAGCCTCCTCTCTCCTGGATGAGCTACAGTTGTGTCTGGAGGGCCTAGAGCATGTGCGGATGTGTGATATCCTCCGCGCGTGCTCAGAGGCCCTCCAGAGGCGGCCGGAAGCTCATCGGGGCTTTCCAAAACCTGGACAAATGCTGGGTTTTGGAAAGTCCATCCGGGAGCCCGGGCAGTCCTCTAAAAAGAGGACATTTCCGGGTTTTTCCGGATGTCTGGTAACCCTAATCACGCCTATGCTCTGCCTTTAACCACACCTACTTTTGAGGTAGGCGTCAGTAGCACCGCTCAGAGTTCCACGCGTTACAAATGGTACAAAATACGGTGGCACAAGTACTTGGAGGTTTAAATAAATGCCAGCATGTTACACTAGTTCTAAAACAATTGCATTGGTTACTAGTAAGTTACAGAATGCAGTATGAAATAATATGTGTAGTCTTCTGGAGTTTATCCTGTGATATGCCGAAATGTTTTAAACAAACTGTTCAATTTCATACCCCCCAAGAGAGTTTTATGAGTTAGTAATGAAAAACAGGTAGAAGTCCCAAATTTGACAGATCTCCCAGAACACAATTGATACTTCATTTAACTAGCTAAGTGCCATTGAATATCATGGTTAGCACCAAACACAAAGATAATAATAATTTTATTTCTCTATACCGCCACAATCTTGCGACTTCTAGGAGGTTTACATTCAAGAGAGCTGGACATTCAGCGAGTTACAATATGCAGATATTTAGAGGAAATACAGAGTACATCAACTTTAAGAATGCGAAAGTATAAAGTGTACAGTACGCTAAGACATTTTCGAGAGGACCTGCTAGGAAAAGGTCGCGAATTACAAAAATACATCGAAAAATTAACAATACAGTTTAGGAATTTTCAGAGGGGCATATTAGAAGATATGTCCCGGATTGCAAAATACGGTTTGTTTAGGAATTCAGAGAGGGGGGGGGGGGGCGGTAAATTGAGAACGAGAAAAGAGAGAAGTGTTCGGTGAGGAAATTATTTAGGTGATATATTTGTCGAATAAGGCAGTTTTTATGAGTTTTCAAAAACTTTGTAGGTCAGTCTAGCTTTATTAAGGCTACCTTGGTGGCGTTCTGAGGGCAGAGTCAGCACTTTGCTGCTTACGTGCTCATATTCAGCACTTAAGTTGCCAGGATTCGCGCATAAATGCCTGTCCTATTTTTATGTGATAACCCATGGCCACTTAAGTGAGGGATATCAGCTTAAGCAGCTATGAATTAGCTGGCTTATAAATAACCATATAATCAAAGCCCACCCAGGTCCCGGCTTTTAATGCCCAGCAGTAACGCCATCGGTGAGCAAAATGTTCACCACTATCGGCTGAATACGGACCCTGACATCAGAAAATACATTTTTACAGAGAGGGTGGTGAATGTCTGGGATGTATCCTGGTGCTGGTGTTGGAGACAAAAACTGTGATGGAATTAAAAAATATGCCAGGGATAAACACAGAGGATCCCATATAGAAAGAAATGGAATCAAAGCAAAAATTAACTGATCTTCCGACATTAAACAGGGCATAGAGAGGTGTAACCTGCATGGGACAACAAATACATCTGTATCCCATACACTGACAAAATGCACCTTGATAGTAAACCACTTGTATTGTAACCCACTTGCATCCTATGTACTGACAAAATATACCTTTACTGTAACCCACTTGTATCCCATGTACTGACTAAACGTATCTTTATTGTAAACCGTTTCTATCCCATGTACTGTCAAATGTATCTTTATTGTAAACCGCTTCGAACTTCACGGTATAGCGGTATATAAGAAATAAATTATTATTATTATTATTATTATCTCTGGCCACCTTGTTGGGCAGCCTTCATGGACCATGCAGAACTTTATCTGCTATCACTTACTTTTTTAAAAATTATGTTACAATGTTCCTGCATTTGGGGATATAGGTTGTCGGTGTAAAGAAACAAAGTACAAAATATTATAACAAGAACAACAAAATAGAAAATGAAACACTGTTCAAACCAAGCAAAAATTGACACATAATACACAAGAAACATTAAATGGAAAAAAAAAATTAAAGATATCTAGCCCCACCCCCAGACCCTAAAACATCCAACCCATCAAACCTGGTATTGTATATTAAGGGGCTCATAATCGAAAGAGAAAAACGTCCAAAAACTGGCCTAAGTCGGCACTTGGACGATCATAAACAAAAGACTTCCAAGTGCCAATAATCAAACCGGGTTTTGGATGTATTTCTAAATGACCTAGGCCTTCATAGTGCTGCTGAACGACCATAGCTAAATGGGGCATTTCAGGAGGAGTGTGGAGGGTGGGATTTGGGCGGGACGTGGGCAGGCTTAGACTTAGTCGCTGTATAACCGAAAGTTTTACAACAGAGCCTAGACGGAACTTGGATGTTGTGACTTAGACCATTTAAAACATGGTCTAAGTCACAAAAACCCACCTAAAGTCACCAGATAAGCACTGCAAACACATAATACAGACCCCCACACACTACCCCAGTGATCACTGACCCCCCATCCCATAAAAATATTAATCACAACTTGAAAATTCAGCCTCCAGACTATCATCACTTGGCAGCCTGGCATAGGAAAACCTAGTCGTCCAGCACATAGGCGGCTTAAGCCATCTTGAGGGTGGGTTAGGGACTCATGGAGAGGAGGACCCATGCCCATAAGCCCCTGTAATCACTGCATTGATACTGAAACATTTGCACTCCCCTATACACCCCCAAAACCCTTTTGTACTGGCATATAAGTGGCTCCTGCAGCCATAAGGGCTATTAGGGTGGTAGATAAGTGGGTCTAAGGAAGTGGTTTGAGGGGCTCACCGTGACACATATGGGAGCTGTAGTGAGATGATGACATGGCACCCTTTTTGTGAAGTTCACAGCAGTGCCCTGTAAGATACCCCACTATTTAGGTGCCATGTCTGGGTGTTCAGTCCATCATTTTGCCGACCCCTCCCACGTTCAACAGGGCTTCTTCTAGGCATTTTTGACTTGAATGAAAAGTTGGACGAAAATGTGGTATAAAGATAGACGATTTAGTGGCATGGACGATCAGATCGGCAGGACATATAGTTAGATGATTTTCGAAACAAAAAAAAAAAATTGGACGTATTTTTTGAAAATTTGTCCTAAGATGTTTTTTACTTTGGACGACTTGCAACTTGGACGAAAACGGACTTAGATGTTCCTTTCGATTATGCCCCTCTAACCCTTTATTTGGCATTGTTGCTCAGAAGCAGCATGTGTTTCTATGGCTCTTATGGGAGATCATAAATACCTCTTATTCCAAGTGATAAATATCCGTTGTGATATATGATTCAACCACTTTTAATAGCTATAAATTTCATAACTTTACTGAAGCTTCAGACCTTCGGAAACACCACTCATCGCTCAAATGTTTATCATAGCGATAAGCTTGACGTGTTGTCTCTTCACTGGCCCTTTTTTCTATCCTAATTGGATTTTAATATTTAAAGTGCAACAGTTTCAAAGTGCTTAAAAAGTGCCTTAAAGTGCTACTAGTCAAATGCTTTTACATATGTACTAAAGGTTTATGACTTATCTCAGTTTTTATGATCGGGGAAACTCAGATCCGACATGTTTCGCACATGCCATGCGTTATCAAGGATCGTTTCTCACAATCATTCCGTCGTCACCCGACCATTCATTTACAATGGGTCAAGATCTATGCCTGTTTACTTGGCACTGTGGCTCTTGTTCAACATCGTTATGTAATGCAGCCGTTTCACCATCTTCCAATTAAAGGGTTAACCTTCATAACCTGTTCAGCAAAAATTCAAACAACCATGTTTTTAGGGGGGGTCTGAATACAGGTGGGATTAATCTAACTTACCCCCAACCCCATTTTACGAAGCCGCGTTAGGCTTTTTTTAATCGCCGGCCACGGTAGTATTAGCTCATAGAATTCCTATGAGCGTCAGAGCTAATACCACAACAGATGGCGATAAAAAAGTCTAACACGACTTCGTAAAAGGTGTGTGTGTGGGAGGGGGGGGAGGGGCGGTGTTAATCTTGACTGGTAAACTTCTCCAAATCAATGGTAAACTTTTCCAAATTTAGATATTGTTCAGTTATGAGTGGACACAAGGGTCAGCTCTTTACCAGAAGGAAAAGGTAGCAGAAAGAAATCTGACTGCAAAGGGATCTGTCTGGGAAATACTCGGTCACTCAGTGGGAATATTGTGGACTCATATCATGCATGATCTTAAAAACAAATGCCAATAACTTAAAAGCTATTTGAGGATCAGTAGGAAACCAGTGTAAGCTAATGAGTTCTGTCCCATACTTTGGCCTTAAGAATCATTTTAGCCACAGTGTTCTGCAGCCAATGCAGCCAATTTAGGAGTCCTTTCGCTAAGCAGTGGTAAGCGCCCGTGCGCGCTTAAGGCAGCTTACAATGACTTACTATGGAATGTGCTCAAGCAATTGGCGTGAGATACCTGGGTTTGGCCCATTTATTGGACCTCACTTCTTTGTCTGACTTTTGGGAAAAATGCCCACCCTCCCTGTGTCGGTCCACAGGAAGGCCACTAAAATGGTATGTGGTCTTCATCATAAGGCTTATGGGGACAGATTTAAAGATCTCAATCTGTATACTTTGGAGGAAAGGTGAGAGGGGAGATATGATAGAAATAATTAAATGCACATGAGTTGTCTCTTTCATTTGAAAGGAAACTCCAATGAGAGGGCATAGGATGAAGTTAAGAGGTGATAGGCTCTGGAGTAATCTAAGGAAATACTTTATTACAGAAAGGGTGGTAGATGCGTGGAACAGTCTCCCGGAAGAGGTGGTGGAGACAGAGACTGTGCCTGAATTCAAGAGGGCCTAGCATAGGCACGTGGGATCTCTCAGAGGTTACTGTGGACGGGCAAACTAGACGGGCCATTTGGCCTTTATCTGCCATCATGTTTCTATGTTATTAAATGGTTCTTTAGATTTGTCAGAACCTATTGTTTTGTTTGAATTGCAGTTGCTTTTTTGCAGCCCCCAGAAGTTGCCATCCTAGGCAACCGCCTAGTCTGTTCAGTGAATAAGCTGACCTGCAAGAAATGTGATTTACCTTTAGTTCACCTCTGACTGATTACATTTCCAGCTTTAATAAAACAGCAGTTTGTTGGGTTGGGTGTTTTAGGGATCCACCTGCCTGAAGTGGGGAGTAATTCTGAATCCCCTTTCATTTACTTGGGATTAGTTCACATTACATTCCTGTTTTAGTGCATCTTTTGGCATCTATAAACCTCAGTAAACTGTAATCAGTAGTGCAAAAAAAAAATAAATAAATAAAGCATACTAAGTGTATTCCCCCACCTCTATCCCTCCGATTTGACAGTCCCAAACCCAGAATTCCAGCAATAGTGCTGGTGTGCAGAAAACAGGAGTCTTTTGGACATTGTGATGCTTTTTATTTAATCAACATGAAAAAGTATATAAATATGCTCTTGTACATGAGATTATGATTATAGGTGCCCTGACGAAGCTGTACACTAAATGAATAGTATTTAATTACATTGTTATACATATCAGCTCTACATATGCCTCACCCTTGATACTTTTAGGAGAGTGGAATACATATTAGGCTCAGTTCCTGGATATGATAGGACACCCAAGTATCACCTCTTGCAGCGTAAAGACATACCTGTAGTCTGTTTTCCCCTAACACTCTAGATCAGGGGTGTCAAAGTCCCTCCTTGAGGGCCGCAATCCAGTCGGGTTTTCAGGATTTCCCCAATGAATATGCATGAGATCTATTAGCGTACAATGAAAGCAGTGTATGCAAATGGATCTTATGCATATTCATTGGGGGAAATCCTGAAAACCCGACTGGATTGCGGCCCTCGAGGAGGGACTTTGACACCCCTGCTCTAGATAAACAGGGAGGTGGGCCGTAGGCTAGGGCAAAAAAGTACCAAAATAATCTGCAATCCCTACTTTTTTTTTTTTTTTTTACAGAAAAATCATTTCATAGGCATTTACCCTCCCAACATGAGGGGAGAAGATGCTACAGCATAAAACATGTTTTATTTTAAAACAATCATATACATTAATATTTTGCTCTGCAAATAAATATGATGTATATATTATATACTTCTGTGGTATTTTACATAATATGTACACTGGTAATCCTAACACGTTTTATTCAGTTTTGAGACATTTGATCTTTTGCTTCAGCCGGCTTCTGGGGAGCTCCTCTCTCCTGGGTGCTAGAATCGGGGTGGCTACAGGCGGTGGCGATGCCCTGCTTGGCCAGACTGGCTTTCTGCTGTTCTATGCTCTGCTTCCTCCACTTGATCCTCCGGTTTTGGAACCAGACTTTCACCTTGGGGGAAAAAGAACAGCTAATATTTAGCAACTTGGCCAGTATACAGTTATTATAATAGATACTTTTTTAAGTATGCAAAGAGGGTATATCTATATCTATCAAGTTTTATTTTAAATTTGATTCAATCACTTATTAACATTTCTAAGCAATGTACAATATAAAAAAATGGGGACAATAACATATATCACCGGACTCACATAAATGAACAAAACTAGACTAACTCGCAAACACAAGGAAAGGGGGAGAACTACAATGATTTATACGACAGGAGAACGTGCAAGGTCTGAACAAGCGGGAGGGGTGGAACTAAAACCAGGAATGGGACTGAAAGTAAATACATTTTGAACAAAGTTTATTTTGCAAGGCAAACATTGCCCTTTTGCTATACCAGTGGTTCCCAAGCCTGGTATGAGAGACACTCTAGCCCAGGTCCTCGAGGCCCGGAAATCCATCGGGTTTTCAGGATTTCCCCAATGACTGCATGAGATCTATTTGCATGTACTGCTTTCAATTCATAGTCTTTGGGGAAATCCAGAAAATCCGACGGGTTTCCGGCCCTCGAGGACTGGAGTTGCCCACTCCTGCTCTAGCCATGAGAAAGATTTGCTTGCAGTGGAAGCAGTACATGAATATTCATTGTGGATATCCTGAAAACCTGACTGACTAGGGTGCCTCAAGGACCAGGTTTGGGAACCACTGAGCCAGGGGTAGGGAACTCCGGTCCTCGAGAGCTGTATTCCAGTTGGGTTTTCAGGATTTCCCCAATGAATGTGCATGAGATCTATTTCCATGCACTGCTTTCAATGCATGTTCGTTGGGGGAAATCCTGAAAACCCGACTGGAATACGTCTCTCGAGGACCGGAGTTCCCTACCCCTGCACTGAGCTATACATTAACCAGGATTTCTTATAAAGAGAAACTCAGTATATGAATGCTTACTACTTGAGCCTTCGGGACAGTAAGGGAATTTTTCAAGTACCTTTCTTATTTCTAATCTTAATGTATATTTTCTGTAAACCGCTTAGAACCTAACGGATGTAGCGGTATATAAGAAATAAATTACATTACATATACAGTCGACCCCACCTAAGTGCATGTTGGATAAGTGCACGCTCCGGTTATCCACAGCCTACCACAACGGTCCCGTTTTTTGTTGTTTTTTTTTACATTAAAGTCAATGGATGTAAACTCTGGATATTTGCACTTCTGATAAGCACACAATCCGCTTATGCGCACTGTCCGAGGTCCCACCTCTATTCTTTCACATTACATTCACTCCGGTTAAATGCAATCACGGGTCCTCTGTATTTATTGCACCGCATTTCCTATCCCCCCCCCCTTCCTCCCCGGAACGACACAGCATCGCGAGCCATCCTAGGCAGCAAGTAGACGGGAGTCCTACGCCAGCGCGCCAAGCACTCGCCAGCACCTCCCTCTCAGCACCGTTTGCTGTTGCCGCCGTCACCCCAGGTAGCTGCCGATACTGGCTAAACGACCGCCTGACTAAAAAGTGGTACTCCTATTAAGAGCACACTCCGCTTAAGCGCACGTGGCGTTCCGGTCCGAAGGGCTTGCACTTAAGCGGAGTCGACCGTAGATATAGAAGGCAGGGAAACAGAGCACTGCTTCTTCCAAAGAGGGGAAGGAGAGGTAAAACGCGGACCTGAGGGACCTCACGGATCTAAAACTGCACGTCCTTAAAAATCTGAGGTCCGTGTCCGTGCCGCTTGTAGTTTCTGTCTCTTACAGACCTCTATGGCATTTTGGCTCTGACGGATCCGTCTCAGCATAGGGAGGGAAAAGTTTTTAGGATCCGTCAGCGCTAAAATCTCATTGAGGTATGTCAGGCTTAAAGGATAAGCAGCGCAAAACGGTTAAACAGCCCTGTTAAGCGCCGGGTTTTCTGGATCTCCTGAAAGAGACCTCCAATTTGCGATCCAGGAAGCCCGATTCACTATAGTGTACCCTTACTGTAAACTATAATAAGATCCGGCAGACTTAAACCTATACATAAGAAGGCTTCTGCTCTGCCGTTCCAGCACTAGTCTCTGGCTCTGACAGACCTCGATGAGATTTTAGCACTGACGGATCCGAATACTTTTCCCTCCCTATGTTGAGACGGATCCGTCAGAGCTAAAATGTCATAGAGGTCTGTATGAGACAGAAACTACAAGCGACACGGATCTCAGATTTTTAAGGACGTGTGGTTTTAGATCCACGAGGTCCGTCAGGTCCGTGTTTTACCCCTTCCCTTCCAAAGATAAGATGCCAGGAAAGGAACCAGGGTGGATATACAGTGCAGAAGCAGGAGCTCCAGTTTTACAAAAAGCAGGATAAAAGGAAGGGGGGGGGGTGTCGAGGCTGGCTGTTGTTTTACCTGGGCCTCGGTGAGATGCAAGGAAGACGCCAGCAGGAACCTCTCAGTGCCCACCATGTACTGCTGCCGGGCAAACTCCTCCTCCAGCCGGGCTAGCTGCTCGTTGGTGAAGATGGTGCGGACCCGCTTGCATTTTCCAGGGGTGGATTTAAAAGCAGAGAAGTAGTTCTTGGTTATGCAACAGTCTGAGGAACAGAGAAAGCAAAACAAGCCAAGCTCAGCAGAAGAGCACGGGAAAAGGTGAGAGAAGGAAAAGGGAAGAGAGGGACAGAGAAGGCTGCCGCCACTGAGCACAGCTGGACACATCTGCTCGAAGGCACAGAAAATGATTAGAGAGACAACCTAAAGCACAACTGCAAACTGGAGTTTAGAGTCTGGAGACTAGTCACTGGCAGAAGCAGAGTCCCAAGATTTGGCCCTTACCTGGCCCGGCACACGCCACTGACCGGTAGCCTCCTGCTAGTGGCCAGTGACTCAGGTAGAGCGGCCGGGGCTGCGGCAGAGCCGGGAGCGGGGGCACCGCCAGCCACCAGGCAGCAGCCGAGTCCCTGCCCCCGTGGCCCCGCGCCGTCTCCTCCCCGCGGTCGCTCAGCAGCGCCTCGATGGTGAAGGACTTGCCGGCGGCTTCCTTCGCCGGGGCCGGGGGGAGGACGCGCAAGGGCGGGGGCGGCGGAGGCGGCAGTAGGAGCATGATCCGGAGCTCGGGAGCGTGGAGCAGAGCCAGGGCAGCGGCACCCTTATATCTCAGGCCCAGAGCCTCCGGCTCCCGCTGCGCTTTTGTTCTCTTAAGGAGCAGATGGAGGGGGAAAAAAAAATCTCTCTCTCTCTCTCTCCAGTCAGAGATCGTCATTAATTGCTGCACTGATCACCCGCTGGGGACAAGGATCCTGCTGCTGGAGACCGGTGTTAGGCTGAGCCCCTTCCTGTACCGTCCGCTAGGGGGAGCTCCGCACCCCTCCCTACCAGGATCGGCTATTATACTGCTTCAGCCTGCAAAGGACCTTCAAGAGCTGACGTTTCACAAATATCGGGGGCCTAAAGGCAGCAGAAATGACCCCTTCTTGGACACAGTAAGGGAGCTTCCTCGATACCGGGGGATACACCCTCAGAGTTGGCACCCAAAGGAGGGGAGCAAACCCCCAAGGACTGCATAAACGGAAATCGGAATAAAGCCAAAGGAGAAATTGGGATTTCTGACATTATTTGAAAAGGGGGGCGTTACCGGAACAGAAGTACTGGAGAGTTGTCATGACTTTTGTGTGTGTGTTTTTTCCCCTGGATCATTGCCTCTCATTAATCGTTCTCTGTATTTAAAACATTGTAATCACTGCGCATGTTCTGTTACCAGAACTTTGCCCAGGTGCTGCTGGGTTTTTTTTCCCCTGGCTTCTCCTCTAACCTACTCATCTGTGCAACTCTCCTACTAGGCCGATGTCATTCAGATGGCTATTAGTTTTAAATTCTAAAAAAAAAAAATCTTACACCTCCTCCTAATGAGCTGGGAAAAATCACACCTCACTCCATGGCCCTGCGGGGAGGAGGCCCGAGTCAAAAGAAAGCCAACGTTTCCTTCTTTTTTTTTTATTGGAGAGGAAATGGGGACTGGAGGGAGTGCAACAGCAGGCCTAAAAAACATCTGTAAAATCTGTAACAACTCCCCCCCCCCTCCCGTTCGGGGAAGACAAACATCTGATGCTCGGTCCTTCTGTTAAAATGGTCCTGATGTACCTGTAGCTTCAAGGCAGGTTGTCGGGAGGGGGAGGGGGAGGGGGGGGGGCCGAAGCTGAGGTATTAAGTAGAAACCCAAAATTGATCGTTTCGGGGCAGCGCGTTTTCGTGGTGACACGTAGGTGAAAGTGGGGGCTTCTGCAGCTGGGAAGTGGGAAAACACACCGAGGCGACAGAAATCACAGGCCTGGGAGGAGAGGGGAGCTGGTTTACTAACTGGCCCCACACCTCCAGCCCTAATCCCGGGGATTGATCTGATCATGAAAGCGCTGTTTTTTTAGGCCCTTCGTTTCTGTCGAAGCTCTGGTGGTCCTTGTGAATGATTTGCAAATATTGATTTTTGTGTGTGTGTGTGTTGTTAAATCGGAGATAGTTTTCTAACGCTTCCTGAAAGGTTAAAGCTGCCTTGTCACTGTCGTGATGAATTCTTAACCATCAATCAGAACCAGTTTGTGCCACTCAATTTAAATCGAAACATTCATTTCTGAATGATTAAAAGGTAGTAAAAAGTCAAACTGGATTCGCCACTGACCACCTTGTGGCACTGAAAGTGTTCTTGTAAATTTATAATCTGATAGTATAGACTAGACCTGCATTGTATTGCTGTTCTGTCATGCAATTTAAAATTATATATATATGTAACCTCTAATAAAGAGTTGGCTAGTATTTTTTTGTCACCAAGCAAGGATTTTTTTTTTTTTTTTGTCACCAAGCAAGGATTTTCAGTTCTGAGCCTTCTAGGAGTAAATGTACGTACAACTAACGACGCATTTCCAATCACTATAGCTAATTTTTTAAACTTTTGTATGCTTTTCAAAATTATTGTGGCAGCTACGCCGAAAACTGTTCATTTTAATTCGGAAATACAGTAAAATGTGCCTCCCTCCCTCGTTTCTTGTGGCGGTGAATGATGCTGAAAAGCCATCCCTCATGCAGTTTATTTAGGATCAGTGCAATTTAATTTAAAAGACTGAACAGAAGGTTGGAAATCAGAGGCCCTAAAAGTCCAAGGCATATAGCTCCGGGGAGTAGGGCCACCCAAGAAGATACAATATCTAATATTCATAAAAATGCATTAATTGATTCCTAATCTAAGGATTTTTTTTTAGCAGCTCTGTGGGCAATACAGGTGCTGCTTTCCCTCTCCTTAATTATTGCAATTCGCCACCAAGATAACGTTTCTGAATTAAAAATTGGTAGAGATAGTCTTGGAAGGGTTTTGTTAAAGGAGTCTCATCATACATCTGGAAACAGGGGGGGCCACTAAAGGCTTTCAAAGGGAGATGAAAGGGGCCAGAATTGCAGAGCAGATTCGGTCATTATTAGTTCTTAATTACAGACTTGAAAGACCAACATAAAAAGCTTGACCGCCCTCTGTAGAGGACTAGGCTTGCTTGCCCAATTTCATCATTAAGTACTTTCCCCTCTTTTTTCTTGGTTTGAAGAGTCCTTCAAGCCGGCTCAACAAACTTTGGCCGGCTCATTGCTTATTGTGAAAGCCACAGCAGCCCAAGCTCTCATAAATGATTGTCAAACATGTTCAAATGCCTGCAAGAACAGCAGTTCCACCAAAATGGTTTTCCCTCCCTGACACCCCCTTGCAGAAAGAGAGAGCAAACACAGCAGTATTTGGCCTGGTCAACAATGGCAGGACAGAAGATGCTTCCCCCCCCCAGCCCATCCCCTTCCTGGGGGAGAGATTCTTTTCAGTGAAAGCAGGGAGCCAGGACATTGCTGGGCTTGTTTACCCCAGGTATTACTAGGTCCTGTCACTCCTCCTCCTACTTGCTGGATTTCCTGAACATCTGGTCTCTTCTGTTTCCCTCCTCCCATATCCTAGCCCTCAAAACTGAAAAAAAAATAAAATAATAATAATTGCATCACACAGAGATACAGGTTGTGCTGGTTTAAGGTCAGTATGATTCCAACTTAAATCTCCTTAAGTAAAACCTTGGATTGCAAGTGGTAACTTGGTTTGCAAGTGTTTTGCAAGACAAGCAAAACATTTGATTAAATTTTAACTTGATACACAAGCAATGTCTTGCAATACAAGTACCTATCACAACTAAGCAATGGTTCTTCTCTCTCTGATGCTGCGGGAGTGTACTGACTGTTCTAAACGAGCGAGGTCTTGCAATACGAGTACATACAGTATACACGTGTGACGTCATCACAACTGAGCCAATAGTTCTTCTCTGTCTGACGCTGTGGGAGTGTAGTGACTGTTCTAAATAAGTGAGGTCTTGCAATACAAGTACGTGTAGTATTTTGTATTAAAGTTTTTTTTGGGTTGTGGAACGAATCGTCTGAGTTTCCATTATTTCCTATAGGGAAATTTGCTTTGATGTACAAGTGCTTTGGATTACAAGCATGCTTCTGGAACGAATTATGCTCGCAAACCAAGGTTTTACTGTATATATATAATTTTTGTAATTCTTTATTTATAACATGTTCAGATACAACTGATAAAGTACAACGAATCAACACACATATCAGTATCACCACCAATACCCCAACAGTACAAACAACTCACGAACAGTGTTGACATTTTCTGTAAGCCCACCAGTAAACTCAATATCCCCTCCACCAAACTGAAAAAATCTACTCCCTCTCCCCGCCCCCTCCCTATCCAGCCTAATGCTTAAGAAAAAGTAAAAGTACAGTGAAAAATGTAAGTAAAAGTACAAAAGTTATTGCCTAATATACTACTTTTTGAGTCAAAGCTAAAGTACCACAACTAGAATAAATGCAACTATTGTTTGTTTTTAAAAAAAATATCTTTATTCATTTTTAAGTCATACATAAGTGCAACATATTATACAATCATATTACACTATAAAAGCACTTAAAATCAATCAAATTGTAATCTATGACAAATAGATATATCACCCCCCATATTCATATAAAAAAATTACACTCAAAGAATTAAAAAATATTTTCCAACCCTCCCTCCCACCCACCCACCCTGGACGTGCATGACCAAAGGGCAAAATCAACAATCACTCTTTGCAAAACTTTGTCAATGGCTCCCAAATCTTCAGAAACTTTTTGTAATGTCCCTGTTGTATAGCCATAATACGTTCCATTTTAAAAACGTGACAGAGAGACTCCCATCAAAAGGTATAATTCAATCTATCCCAGTTTTTCCAATTCCTTAAAATAAGCTGTATGGCAACCCCTGTCATAATAAAGAAAAGTTTATTATTGTGAGATGATATTTGGCTTTTAGCTCTCATCATAGTGCCAAATAGCACAGTGTCATATGTTAGTGCCACTGAATTTTCCATTACTTTGTTTACCTGATTCCAAATGGATCTCCAAAATTGAAGTATCAAGGGACAATAATATAACAAATGATCCAATGCCCCAGGTTCAAGATGGCAGTGCTTTTAGTAAAACAACATTTTTGAAAATTACTGTCACACATGCAAAGTGCACTTGTGAGTCATTCATCCACTAGTACTAAAAAAATCTATATATATATATAAAATCGGAGGTATGTATGTGTGTATGTATGTATGTGCCGCGATCACACAAAAACGGCTTGACCAATTTGAACGAAACTTGGTATGCAAATCCCTCACTACCTGGGATGATATGTTCTGGGGGTCTCGCGGCCCACCTGCACACGTGGGCGGAGCTACAAACAGAAAACCTGATTTCACCCATTCATGTCAATGGAAAAAATGTAAAAAGCTGCCATTCTCACAGTAATTCAAAAACGGCTTGACCGATTTGAACAAAACTTGGTATGCAGATCCCTCACTACCTGGGGTGATATGTTCTGGGGGTCTCGCGGCCCACAACTCTATGTTGCTTGCTCAAGGGTGGGTTCATCCAAGAATTTATATGTTCTTGCTCCTGGAGGTGAAACTAAAAATGTTGTTTATAATCAAGTTTTGCGTTAGTTGTATTGTATTCATTTTGTCAAATATTTCACATTATAATTTGAATATATGTGTGTGTGTGTATGTATGTATGTTCCAGCATAACTCTTCAATGCATGGACAGATTTCAACCAAACTTGACATACACATTACTTACTATCTGAGGACAAACACTGTGGGGGTGGGAAGGGGGGGATATGTAAAAATGATTGAAAATGACAGATTTTAGTATCTACCCCATAGTGTTTTCGGGCTCACAGATGAATACTCAGCATAACTCTGAAACGCATGGAGAGATTTCAACCAAACTTGGTACACATATGACTTACTATCTGGGGAAAAATATTGTGCAGGTGGGACGGGGTAAAATACTGTGGGGGTGGGAAGGGGGTGATATGTTAAAATTATCAAAATCGACATATATTAATGTCCAACCCATAGTTTTCGGGCTCGCAGAGATGAATACCGACACTCCCGATGCCGTTTAAGTCTAAGTTCAGCCCCATAGAGAGGGACATTCCTTTGGGACATGTGGAGGGTAGGGGGTTGGGACATGGGAGTGGGGCATATGGGACATGTGGGGGGGGGGTAACGTAGGGGGTGGGACATGTAGGGGGTTGGACATTTTGGGATAAATAAATATCCGGGCAACGCCGGGTAATCAGCTAGTAAAAAATAAAAAAAAGTGCTCAACAACTGAACTAGCAGAAAGTCGACTGTTCAGTCTGAGAAAAAGTTCCTTCAAATCAAGCCTGGTTGCAATATTACTGATGCCTTCTGACTGGGTCTGCAGGTTTTGTTCAAGGGAATATCTGAAACATGTGGAGGGGCATAATCGAAAGGGACCTCTAAGTCCATTTTCATCTAAGTCGCAAGTCGTCCAAGGTAAAAAACAACCTAGGACACATTTTCGAAAAATTTTTTTGTTTTAAAAATCGTCTAAGTATACGTCCTGCCGATCTGATCGTCCAAGTCACTAAATCGCCCTCTTTATACCACATTTTCATCCAACTTTTCGTCCAAGTCAAAAATGCCTAGAACAAGCCTTGTTGGACATGGGAGGGGTCTGCAAAGTGATGGACTGAACACCCAGACATGGCACCTAAATAGTGGGGCACCTTACAGGGCACTGCTGTGAACTTCACAAAAGGGTGCCATGTCTTCTCCTCACTACAGCTCCCTTATAGGTCATGGTGAGCCCCTCAAACTACTTCCAGAATCCCCTAGACCAGGGATCTCAAAGTCCCTCCTTGAGGGCCGCAGTCCAGTCGGGTTTTCAGGATTTCCCCAATGAATATGCATTGAAAGCAGTGCATGCACATAGATCTCATGCATATTCATTGGGGAAATCCTGAAAACCCGACTGGATTGCGGCCCTCAAGGAGGGACTTTGAGACCCCTGCCCTAGGCCCACTTATCTACCACCCTAATAGCCCTTATGGCTGCAGGAGCCACTTATATGCCAATAAAAAAGGGTTTTGGGGATGTATAGGGGAGTGCACATGTTTAAGTATCAATGCAGTGATTACAGGGGCTTATGGGCATGGGTCTTCCTCTCCACGAGTCCCTAACCCACCCTCAAGACGGCTTAAGCCGCCTCTGTGCTAGACGACTAGGTTTTCCTATGCTAGGCTGCCAGGTGATGATGGTCTGGAGGCTGAATTTTAAAGGTGTGATTAATATTTTTATTGGGGTGGGGGGGTCGGTGATCACTGGGGTAGTGTGCGGGGGTCTGTTTTATGTGTTTGCAGTGCTTATCTGGTGACTTTAGGTGTTCTGTTGATCCTGGGTTGTATAACTTTCGGTTATACATGCTGTTCGACTAAGTCTAAGCCGGCCCATGTCCCACCCAACTCCCGCCCTCGACACTCCTCTTGGAATGCCCCGTTTAGCTTTGGTCGTTCAGCGGCACTATGAAGGCCTAGGTCATTTAGAAATACATCCAAAACATGTTTTTATTATCGGCACTTGGACGTATTTGGACAGTGTTCGTCCAAGTGCCAACTTAGGCCGGTTTTTGGACGTTTTTCTCTTTTGATTATGAGCCCTTTAACTTCTGTATAGCAAAGCATACTTTTATCATTCTCATTCTCATTATTATTTGCACTTGCATCTTCATCTTCTTTATCATCTTTAATGCTGTCCAGTTACAGAGGTTTTCACAAAGTTGGAATCATTGTCTATTGTTCTAAAAATGTTTCATCTGCTGGTAAACTATCTGAATATTTTTGAGAGCTGATGCAAGAACAGTAAATGTGTGGGAGCCCTTTAGTTTTAAGGCCAGACTTCCTCTCTAAAGACTCTCCAGTGGACAGGTACCCCAATGTAAAATTTTCCATTGGCGACCAGCAGTCTGTTGTATAGAAACATGTCTGTTCACCAAGAATTGCTAAAAGCTTCAGTCTCATCTCCGCTTCAAAGTGACCCATCCCATCGCTATTCAGTTTGGCTGGAGATCAGTGAACAGTTCAAAAAACACAGGTAACTCCACTGTTCTCATTGGATAAATACCTCTGTACAGCAAAATTTAAGATGAGATGATCCAACTGATACATGACAAGGTTTGCTATAGCAAAATCCTGTACCCAGTATTGCTGTTTCATTTAGTTTACTGAGAAATTGTCAATTTATATCTTGCTTATACTTTTTTTTTTTTTTTTAAATTTTTACTGCAAGCATCAGATATAACTAAGTAAAAGTAGCAAAAAAAATGTGGCAAAATTATTACTTCAGTAAAAGTAAAATGTTATCCTGTACTTCTTTACAAGTAAAAGTAACAGAACTTTACTTAAGCACAGTAACTAGCTCCATTTACTTGAGACAATGGGGTTTATCTTTCAAAGGCTAGTCATGTATTAAATTAGTCCAGGAATCCCCCAAAGTTTTCAAAAGAAGGGCCACGACACAATTTCAAATCAATGAAAAGAGTGGTAGGGAGGGGAGTCCTCTGCTGGAGTTTGCTTAGCATCTATTGAACAATTCATAATTCTCAATTTCCAACATTCATTCAGTTATATAACCATCATTCCCACAGTTTTTTTTTCCTGGCGCTATGGCGGCTGTTATTAGATAGTTCAGGAAATCATTTGAATTTGCACTCCCATCCTTGATAAAATATTTTGAAACGCATCGGCAAGGGGAGTTATCAAACTAAGAAAATTGAGATAACTAAGAAATAAAGCTAAGTAGCATATGTTCAATATGAAATTAATAAACTAGAAATAATAGAATGAATTTAACATTAAATATTAATGTCGTCGGGATTAACCCTAACCCAGCCATAATCAAAACTTTCCTATAGGGAACTTAGTCACTTAGTCATCCCCCTGATATTCTGTACCGTCCCTGACATCTCCGCCCCCACCCATATCCCCTCAGCATTCCTGGGTCCCCTCCCACATCCCTGTCCCCCCGTACCTTTAGAAGAGCAAATAGCAGGAGGAAAGCTCACTCCCTCCTGCCTACAGTGGCAGGGGTCAAAGGACCTGATTGGCTCAAAATCACCATTTTGAGCCAATTAGGGCCTTCAGCCCCCCCTACTGCATCAAAGCTATGAAGGGGGCCCAGGAATGTTGGGGGGATGTGTGGGGGGGGGGGCTGAGATATCAAGGGAGGTACAGGATATTAGGGAGATGTCAAGATTTGAGGGGGGATATCAGGGGGATGTCGGGATGTGAGGGGGGTATCAGGGAGAGGGGTGTAGGGCTCTGTGGCTCAGCTGATCCTGTCAGGGGTAATCAGCTGAGCCACCAGGAATCCTCTGAAACTGGCTCAGCTGATAGGGATTCTTTCTGCTGCGATCAAACAAGGTAGTTGGTGGGTATGTCTATAAAACTTGCTTTTCTATGTTTTCCGCGTGGACGTTGTTATTTTTGAAAATGGGCAAAAAAGGTAGACATCCTAAGGACCAAAACTTATACCTTGCTCATTTTCAAAAATAAAAGATAAGATGTTTGGCAGCTTTGAAAATGGACATTTTTTCCTGCTGGGTTTGTGGATGTTTTGCACAAAACATCCAACCTCAGACTTAGGCACATTTTTTTATTATGACCCTCCACGTCTACTTTGGCAAAGAGAGCGCTTCTCCCTGCAGACTCAACCATCCTAATGGTAGAGTCAAATGACTCGTTCTGTACTGTGCTGTCAGTACGAGAGATGAAATCATTGGACAGATTGGCCTGTTGAGTATGACAGATTCGATATCGGCCTAAACTTACCTGGTTCCTTCTGAGGGAAAATACGGAATGAAAAAAGTAGAAAATCGCTGGACTAAGTGTAGAGCCCTCGATGGAGACTGCTCTAACTTTGTTGGTTGGGCTGACAACTTTTCAGTGGCTCCCCATACTACAGGACCCATATAAAGTTAGCAAGCACCTACCGGGACTTGAACAATCTTCTGATGTCCTGCACAGTGCATTAAGCCTCTCATCCACAATGTCTGCCCTTACCTTGTATAAGTCAATTATATCAGGCTCTTATATTTGAAACCCCTCCAAATATTCAAAGAATAGCGTGGTGGTTAGAGAGGCTCTAAAGTCTCTTGACCCACAGACCTCAGAAATGCCTCGGGGTATGTTCCTATATAAATAATTAACATTAGACCTATGACGACTATGGGTGCCACTTGTGGTGTGTATGTTCTCTGAAGACTTAGGAACATACCCCGAGGCATTTCTGAGGTCTGTGGGTCAAGAGACTTTAGAGCCTCTCTAACCACCACGCTTACCTTGTTTAGCCATTTCTTGGTTTTGTTTGTTCAAATGCCTATTTTCTGCCTGTTTAAATTGATCGAAATATCTGAATACAGTTTTTCAAATGGCAAAAACCTAGTTAAAGATATAACTGTACTATGGAGTGGGGGGAGGGGGGAGCAACATTAATTGTAAACTAAAGTATTTAAATAACAAGACAAACCACACATGGCTTAGCATTTAGATACATCCATTTAGGTCAAGGAAAACCAGGCCCAAATGCCTGTGCATAACTAGTGTGCAGATCAGGTGTATTCTATAATACAGTAAATTCTCAGTTATCCGGCACCCATGGGGACTGGTAGATGTCAATAACTGTAGTTTCTGGTTGCTTGAGAGTTACTACAAAAATAGTTTTATCTCCCTTCCCTTAACTGATTCAAGCACAGTAGTCTTTGTTTAATATAGCCGCAGGTAGTTAAGTTCCTACCTTGAGGAACAAGTCTCACCCATGTTGTTGATGCTGCAGGAACAAACTTCCCGATCAGGCTGCGGACACCGTCAGGAGAGCACTGGGCTCTGATCAGCGAATGCAGACTCGCAGCTTTCCTTGCTGTCCTCGGGACAGGTTATGTAGGCTCAAACGAGGTGAAGCTTAAGGAGGAACAGTCTGTTCACCTGTCTGGGGCAGTAGAGAATATGGCGCTGGTCTGCGGTTTACTTAAATCGAATCTCTTGAGGTAAATAACGCAATATGTCAGTGGCAAGCACAATGCAAGAGGCAAAATTGGCAATAACAATTATTTACAATGTCTCTGATGCTTGATGCAGCTAACTCCAAAACCCAGAGAAACCTCTAAGCTCCTCTTTCTTTTAAATCCTGCTACTGTGGATAGCAGGGCAATGTAGTTCAGTTTTATCTCCAGCTACAGTTCTGATGTTAGTTGCAATGAGACTCGGATGGAAGTCATATGCAATCAGGATCAACCAAGTTGGATTGTATCCTCAGGAACTCTATTGATTATACTGACACTTCTTTCAGCCCAATAGATGTTCATGAACCATCAGTAGATGGAATGGTCCACTTTGCCTTGGATTGGAAAATACAATTATAGACCAAACTCTCCTTTCTCCTCTGTTACTCAGATGGGCTTTCAAAGGTTCTCTGTTACCTCAGTCATCCAACAGTGCAGATGCTTAAGTAGTTTCTGTCACCTGTTCATGCCTAAATCAGTCCTTGGCTTAGTTTAGCACAGTATAAAGTCTGTAGAGTTCTGTGATATACCATATTTTTTGCTCCATAAGACACACTTTATTTCACCCAAAAGTGGGTGGAAATCTCGGTGCATCTTATGGAGCGAAGATACCACCCCCCTGCACCGTTTTAAAACACCTACTGCCTCCTCCCCTCCTTTTTTAAAGCACGCCGCCGCACCTTTTAAAACACCTGCCATCTGGCCACCGCCATCATACCTGGTGGTCCAGTGTGTATCCCTCCCTCTCTAGCAGTGCGGAGTTCAGGCGCAAGCTTTCCGCGCTCCCACTTGGGCCTGCACCGCTATCTGAATGGCTTCCATGAGTTCTCACAGCAGCCATTCAGATATCAGCGTGAGGCCAGGCAGGAGCGCAGAATGCTCATGCCTGACCACCACACTCCTGACCTGTGCACCATGGAAATAGGACAGGACAGCCGTCTATTTAAAAAGGAGCCGGAGATGAAAAATTTTTTGAGCTGCCACTGTGAAAAGGAAGGTGGGGGGGAACCGGGGAACCAGAGATGAAAGATTTTTCTGCCCATCCTACAGTCGGGGCTGCCACTGTGAAAAGGTAAGGGGGGGGGGAAGAGCCAGAAATGAAAGATTTTTCTGCCCATCCTACGGTCTGGGCTGCCTTTTTTTTTTCCATTTTTCCTTTGTTTGTGTCAGGGGTTTCATTTCCTCTCGTTTCCTCCCCCAAGGGCTGGAATCTCTCAGGAACCAGGGCCTTGGCTAGTTCCAGCATTGATGCCACATAGATGTGTTATGGGCATGGGGGGGATTTGGAGGGATTTTCTTGTTGCTTTTGGGGGGCAGGAGATATTGTAGTTGGAACGTTGTGAATACTTGATGATATTATGATTGCCACTTTTTTGATCTTGTTACTAGCGTTGTGTATTTTGTATACTGTTCTTCTGCTTGTAATTTTTCTCCTCAATACAAATTGTTTGATCATAAGAGAGGGAGAGAAGGGTGGGTGGGATGGAGTTGGGGGTACTTCCTTTAACCTCTGCTGGATGATTTAATATATTCTTGCATTCTTTATATTCTATGTTTTTGAATTTCTAATAAAAATGATTTAAACTTAAAAGTACTGGGGGGTACGGGGAGATGATTTATAAAGGTACTTGGGGTGTGTAAAAAACTGTTAGTCAGCTGGGTCGGATCCCTCCTGTCCCGGCCTACCACTAGACCACCACAGGGGGGACAGGGTACAGAGCCTGGCAGGGAGGGGGGACAGGATGCAGAGCTTGGCTAGGAGTGTGGGGTTGGGTGCAGAGCCTGGCAGGGAGTATTTGGTTAAGAATGTTTTTTTTCTTGTTATCCTCCTCTAAATCTGGGGTGCATCTTATGTCAGGTGTGTATTATGGAGCGAAAAATACAGTATATGACTAAGGCTTAGGCTGAAAGGACTCTTCCCTAGGGGGTATGGAAAAAGACCAAATATATAGTAGTTAAGAGGACATGAAACAATGGGGGTTTCCTACCAAACTATTCTCTCCCTCTGATTATAATGCAGAAATACTAGCTACAAGTACTCTCTCTTTCTGGAAGAGGCTAGAATGTCTACAAGGAAGGTAGTGTTCTGCCTGATAATCACTGTCAGACAGAAAGCAAAAAATAGTCTATACAGGCACTATTGGGGCGGGGCTGCACACTAATAAGCCTGGCCCCGCCATTAATATGGCGGAAGGAGGAACGAGCAGTGCTCTCCCACTTTCTTCTTCCTAGCAGCCTGGGTGTTACTAGGAGAATTCCCACCATGGTTGCCAATACACGCATGCATGTTGGTATACTTAAGTGTGGGTTTTGGGGAGGTGGCAGGCTGACACGGAGGAACAAAAGGCAGTCTCACCCATGAGGAAGTCACACTTCTGGTTGAATGCACCTTGACCAAAACTGGGGACTGTTTCCCATAGACAATGTAGGCTGAAGAAATGGCCTTAAGGATACATCTAGAAATTGTGGCCTTGGAAACAGGCGTGGCACACTTAGATGAATGAGTCAGAACAAATAGATGGTTGGAGAGCCTAAACTCGTTAGTGACCTCGAGATAGCAAAGAAGCACTCTTTTTACGTTCAACATCATCAAAATGCGGTATTGCTTCCTAGAACAAGTTCATTAAATGTTGATATACCGCTTTTACAAACCAAAGCCATTTACATCTTTACAATATAAAAAAAAAATTAGTTAAAAATCAGGGGAATAGACAAACACAACTATAAGTAACTATTGACACAAAAATTGAAACGAGGGGAGAGAAAGGATAAGGATACAATATTAAAAATAAAAGGGAGAGGTACAGGGAAAAACATCAGGTTGAAATACACACTGTAGGTTGTAGGTTGAAATACAGGCAAACAGACTTCCTGATTCACATGAAATGCTGAAACCACCTTTGGAAGAAATGAAGGAATAGTGTGCAAGGAAACTCCAGTCTCTGAAAGTCTGAAGAAAAGCTCTCGACAAGAGAGCACCTGGAGCTCCAAAACATTCCACACCAATGTCACTGTGACGAGGAAAACTTCCTTATGTGTCACGTCCACTGAGCATTAGTGAGGCCTTTGGGAATGGTAGCTTAAGTGGTGGTCTAACGCGGAAATAATAATAACTTAATAATAACTTTTATTTTGTATACTGCAATACCAGAAGCAGTTCAGAGCAGTTTACAGAGGAAGAGACTATACACAGACAGTGAATGTTGTACACAGACAGAGAATATTGTCAATTACATTGGTAGAGTAGTCGGATATGCAATAAGTATATCGGAGAACAACAAGGCAGGGAGGAGTCAGAGAAATTTGTCAAAGAGGTAAGTTTTGATTGATTTCCTGAAGGCTTGGTAGGAAGGTGCGTTAGGAATGAGGGTGGATAGACATTTGTTCCATTTGCCTGCTTGGAATGACAGTGTTCTATCAAGGAATCTTTTGTAGATACAGCCCTTCAGGGAGGGGAAGGCAAACAGGTAGGTATTACGTGTGCGGGAGGTGCCTGGAAATACAAAGTGGTGTGACAGGTAGATCGGGGATGAACCTGTAATGGTTTTGAAGCAAAGTCAGGGGAACTTGAAGATGACCCTTGCCTCCGTTGGCAGCCAGTGACGTTTTCTGTAGAATGGACTTACATGGTTCGATTTTTTGAGACCATAAATAAGGCTGACAGCAGTATTCTGTATGATTCTCAGACATTTGATGGTTTTCTTAAGGGAACCCAAGTATGTGATATTACAGTAGTCTAAGGCGCTTAAGATTAGTAACTGAACCAGCAATCGAAAGGAGAGGAAGTCAAAATAGTGTTTGATGGTGCGGAGTTTCCAGAGAGTGCAAAAGCATTTTTTAATCTGGGCATTGGTGTGCTCTTCAAACGTCAGGCATCGGTCCAAGATGACTCCTAGGATTTTGATGGTAGGGTTGATTGGGTAGCCTGTTTAATTTCAAAGAGAGGTATTCGTTATCTTGTGATTGGGACTTGCCAGGAAAAGCTCAGTTTTTTCTGGATTTAGTTTTAGTTTGAATTGAGTGGTCCATTGCTCCAGTGGCGTACCTAGGGTATGTGGCACCCGAGACCCATCAGTTTTTGACACCCCTCCATGCAAAAAAATATTTTTTGTAATGACCATGAAACAGAATAAATGGTCAGAATAGAAACAGGCAGTGAAAATTTTCTTTTATTGAACCTCATATATATAACCATTATTCCAAACATAACATAACATAAATTATGTCTGAATTGTCATGACATCAGAAGTACATATGGAGTAGTTGCAGGTGATGCTTGGGACAGTTCTGATTGTGTTAGTTCGGTTTTATGTGTTTTTTTGAATAGAAGGGATTTTATTTCTTTTTTGAAGGTTTTGTAGTCTGTGGTCGAGGTCAATAGGTTGTAGAGTTGGGGGTCGAGTGTTGCAGCTCGAATGGCTAGGAGGTTGTCGAACAGTTTTTTTCTTTTGATGTTTTTGGTTGGAGGGTGTGTGAATGGTGCGTGAGTTCTCCTATGTCTGATTGAGGTGGATTGAATTATTTAGCTGAAGAAATTAGTTACCCCCCCCTCCCATTCCACACACATTAATTTTCTTCCATTTTTGTTCCCATTATAAAAAACACTGATAAGTTCCCAGAAAAAAAGTACATTAAAATAAGAAGTGAAAACAAAGGCCCCTACAGATGAGAACATAACATAAGAATAGCCTAACTGGGTCAGACCAATGGTCCATCCATGCCCAGTAGCCCATTCTCATGGTAGCCAATCCAGGTCACTAATACCTGGTCAAAACCCAAAGAGTAGCAACATTCCATGCTACCGATCCAGGGCAAGCAGACACTTCCCCCATGTCTTAATAACAAACTATGAACTTTTCCTCCAGGAATTGGTCCAAATCTTTCTTAAAACCTGCTACACTATCTGCTTTTACCATAACTTCTGGCCACTTCATTTTTAAGTTTAGATCTTTCCTTCCAAACAGAGACCTTGCTAGATGTCAAATACAGCACAAGGTAACTTCACACGGACTTAGCTGTGCAGGAAATGTGAATCTCCTCATACACCCACCATATAGTGCAAAAATGTGCAAAGGTCTGTTTTTTTCTTTCGATCACTACATAGCCTAATGCCACACAAGCAGCGCTGTTACAAACATATTCTGAAGGTCAATGCTAAGGTTAACAAAGTTTCCTTCCTTGGACCAGAAGGAGATACTGATAAACCACTGGAAGAGATCCCAAAACAACTACCCAGGAACAACACCCAAAGACCCACTCAGTGTGTGAACCAGTTGAGTGGAGTGGACTAACTGGGGGATGGAAATGGGCCTGGAGTTTGCTCAGCAGAATTTCCCAGACCACCACCTCTTCCTCTCAACACATTGACACGCTGCCACCACCACACTAGGAACACCTCACCGGGTAGGCCAGCAATGCTATAAACTTTATAAAACACATTATTATTATATTTTCTTATAAAACACATATTTTAACTGAACTCTCTGACATCCTCAGCCTTTCCATTCACAAAAATAGAAGGAAGAAAAGTTCCCATTTCCTGCTGTCTCATGTCCCCGGCCTATACAATATTTTTCTTCTGCAGACCCTTCAAATGTCTGACCAAATCCTCATTTCACTTGCATTATAAAGTACTGAGGATGCCATCTCTCCCCAATCCCAGGTCCTAAAGTCTAAGACAGTAGCGCAAACTAGTGCTGCCAGATTCAGGGAAAAAAATTTCGATTCGATTCAGCCTATTGAATTGGTTTATCGATTCGATTTTCCTGCCCAATTGGGTGTATTTTTCAAACATCCTGGTGGGTTTATTTTATAGCTTTTTCACCCCCCTTTGGCTTCTCCTAACCACACTGGCGCTGTGGTATAAATAAAATAAAGAAACAAAAAGGACTTTTCCTCTCTCTGTTAAATCCTAGCTCACGTTTGCGGTCTAACACCAGCTCTGGCAGGATACACATTTCAAATCTGACATATTGTAATCACAAAACAGAAAATAAAATTAGTTTTTCTACCTTTTTGTTGTCTGGTTATTTTTCAAATCTTGTTGGTCCAAGGCTCTGGTTGTCTTCTGATAACTTGCTTGCCAGGGTCTCCTTCTTTCTTCTTTCTCCGTGCTAACCATCCATCTGCCATCTCTGTCCTCCCCTTCCATTTCCCTTCCCTCCCCCGGATGTCTGGCATCTTTCCTTTTTTTCATCTCCCTCCACAGATCCACCTTTTCTTAACTACCCTTTCATCCAGCATCTCTCCCTCCTTCCCCACCACCCCAGGGTCCACCATCTCTCCCTTTCCTTTCCCAACTACCCTCCTAACCAGTATCTTTATCCCCCCTCCACACCATCCCTTGTGTCCAACTTCTCTCCCTTTCTGTTCCTTCCCTCCCTAAAACCCATGGTCCATCTTCTCTCTCCCTCTCCTCTATTTTCAGACCCATTATTTCTTCCCACCCAAAGTCCTGCATATGCATGTGTCTTTGAACCCCTCCCCCTTCCCTCCGTGTACTTCTACACCAGGGCCCCACTCCCCTGAAGGCTTGTCCCCCCCTTAAAGGTCTGCATCCCACCCCTGAAGGCCTGTCCCCCCCCTTGAAGGCCTGCCTGCCTGTTCCCCTTGAAGGCCTTTCCCCCCATTGAAGGCCTGCCCCCCCCTTGAAGGCTGTCTCCCCCCCTTGAAGGCCTGCCTGCCTGTCCCCCTTGAAGGCCTGTCCCTCCCTTGAAGGCATGTCCCCCTGAAGGCCTGTCTCCTTCCCCCCCAAGGCTTGCCTGCCTGCCCCACCCTGAAGGCCTGCTGCCCCCTCCGAAGGACCACTCACGCCCCCCCACCACCTCGAAGGATTGCGCGCCCCCCCCACCACGAAGGACTGCTCATCCCCCCGGCCTCTTCGCATCATTTACCTGGGGAAGCAGCCTGCAGCAAGATCGCGATGCCAGCGATCTTTGCGCTGCTTTGGCTCTGTTTCCTCCGCCGCGGTCCTGCCCCTCTTCTGACGTCAGAGGAGGGGTGGGACCGCGGCGGAGGAAACAGAGCTGAAGCAGCGCAAAGATCGCTGGCATCGCAATCTTGCTGCAGGCTGTTTCCCCAGGTATATGGTGCGGGGAGGCCGGGGGGGGGGGATCCAGACGTGAGACCCGGATGTCGGGGGCTGAACCGGGCGCAGGGGGGGAACCGGATCAGGAGCATCCCCTCAGGGCTTGCACCCGGGGCGGAGCTCCCCCCCACCCCCTTGGTACGCCACTGCATTGCTCTATCTTGGTGAGAACAGAAGAGGTGAGTTGTTCAGCCTCTTGTGCCAGTGAGGTTATGGGGATTATGATTGTAATGTCATCTGCATAAATGTATGATTTCAGATTTACATCAGATAGCATATGTACCAATGATGCCATGTATACGTTGAACAGAGAAGGAGAGAGAGGGGAGCCCTGTGGGACTCCGCAGGGGTTGCTCCAGGATTGGGAATAGGTTTCTTCGCTGTGGACTTGGTGAGTGCGGCTTTTTAAGAAGCCTGTGAACCAGGTTAGTACCTGTCCCGAGATGCCAATAGAATCGAGGCATCTGATCAGAATGTCTGATCAGAATGTCACCCTTCAGAAATCTGGCAATGTACAGATGAGACACCAGCATAGCACCACGGTCCTGAACCCTAATACAAGATAGCCTAGCAACCTGGACTCGAAATGAAGCCATGGTGAGGCCCTTATCAAGACCCACCTGGAGAAAGGCAAGCATCACCGAAACTGGAGCCGAGAATTACTGCACACATTCTTGAATGCACCAGTGTTGGAAAGTTTTCCACACCTTAGCGTAGGCAGAAACAGTAGACAACTTCTTAGACTTGAGAAGGGTGACAATTACCATTTCTGAATAACCTTTACATTCTAATGCTTCGCATTCAATAGCCATGCCGTAAGAGCAAAGTGATCCGGATCCTTCATGCATACTGGACCCTGTGAGAGCAGGTCTGGAAGCATCTGCAACCTGAGGTCTTGGCCTGATCGAAGCCGCATATGATCTGCATACCACGGTCTGCGAGGCCAATCTAGAGCTACCAAAATGACTCTTCCTTTATGAGCTTCTATCCGCCAAATGACCCGGCCTATCATGGGTCAGGGAGGAAAGACATACAACAGGACTCCTGAGGCCATGGCTGGACTAACACGTCCAACCTGTCACTTCTGGGCTCGACTCTTTGACTGAAGAATCGGTCTGTCTGTCTTGTTCTTTGCTGTTGCCATTAGATCAAAGTGAGGATGATCCCAGTGCTGAACAATGACCTGAAACACTGCTGGAGACAGCGCCCACTCACCCAGATCCAAGGTCTGTCTGCTGAGGAAGTCTGTCTGCACATTGTCCACTCTCATTACATGCCTGGAGATAGAGCTCTGCCCAGTGGAAGAGCTGGTGGGCTTCCAGACTTAGAGATGCACTCCTGGTGCCTCACTGATAATTGACATACACCATTGCTATGGAATTGTCGGAGAAGACACTGACTGCTTGACCTTCGAGTCTTCTGCAATTTTGCAAGGGCCAACCGAATGGCACGCAGTTCCAGCCTGTTGATCAACCACTTCTTTTGAGAGGGCATCCAACGCCCTTGAATCAGATGACCGTTGCAATGGGCTCCCAAGCTCAGAAGACTGGCATCTGTCATCACAACCACCCAGGAAGCAATCTGTAGAGGCATGCCCCTGGAGAGGGACTGAGGCCAGAGCCACCAATCCATACTAGCCTGAACCACCAGCATCCAGGGCAGACACTTCTGTAATGCATCCATCTGTGGGGACCAACAGGAGAGTAACGCATGCTGGAGAGGACACATGTGAGCTCTTGCCCATGGCACCACATCTAATATGGCTGCCATGGATCCCAGGACTTAAAGATAGTTCCACGCCAATGGGGCTGACTTGTTCAAGAGGAAAGAAATCTGGAGCACAGCTTCTGTCTTCGTGCCTCTGATAAATGGATGCAGCCAACAGTCATGTCGAACAGGACTCCCAGGTACTCCAGGGATTAAGTCAGCTTCAAATTGCTCTTGAAGTAATTCATAATCCAACCTAGATCCGCCAGGACTCAGATCACCTGATCTACTGTGCGCTGATCCTCTGACAATGAGGGGATCCTGATCAGCCAATCATCGAGGTAGGGATGTACCTGCAATCCCATATTGCACAAGTGAGCTGCTACTACAACCATCACCTTGGAGAAGGTGTGAAGACCTGTAGCCAGGCCAAAGGGTAGAGCTAAAACCTGAGAAACTTTCTGTGATCTTAGAAAATGAGAATATGCAAATAGGCTTCCATCAGATCCAGAGAGACTTGGAACTCCCCTGGGGCTACCGACATTATGACAGATCAAACTGTTTCCATGCGAAAATGAATTCCTTAGCCTATATCAGTTTTTGGCTTTCACGTCTAGTAGCGCTATAGAAATAAATAGTATTACTCATGTTAATGTCATAACCCAAGGCTTCCCAAGTCTATCCTAGTGACCTTAGGGCCAGCCAGGTTTTAAAGATACCCACTAGAGAATGACACGGGGACAAATTTTCCCCTGTCCCCGCAGGAACTCAATTTTCCCATCCCGTCCCCATGAGTTTTGTCACTGTTCCTGTCCCATTCATGTAAGCTCAGCCTTAACCACACAAATTTTGAACACTTATGATTTTAAAGTGTTTGAGGCTTGTGCAGATGAGGACAGAGCTTGCAGGAATGGGGCAGGGACGGGAAGATGAGTTCCAGTGGGAACAGGGAAAAATTTGTTCCCGGGTCATTCTATCTAATATCCACAATGAATACACATGAGACAAATCTATGCACACTGGATAAGCAGCATATGACAATGTAGCTTATGTGTATTCAGTGGATATCCTGAAAACGTGATTATAGCTGTTTTATGGAATATCAAAGACCCAGGAAACCTTACCATAAACCTCTTCCTTGGAAAACACCCTTTGGCCCTTTACTAAAGAGTGGTAAAATCTGGGTTTTACTGCATGCTGAGCCCAAATTTTATGAGAGCTTTTTTTGTTGTTTATTTGCAGATTGTGCACTAATGTTTCCAATAGCGTGCAGTTCCTGCAGAAAGTTAAAGTGGAAGCACTCAGAACCTCCTATTTAAAAGGCACTATGGCCCCGGTTCTATACATGATGCCCAAAGTTAGGCGGCTAGATCGGCGAGCCTAACCAATCTAGGCACTTAATTATTTAGGCTTAATCAGCACTGAATTAAAAATTAGCACCTTGCAATTTGTGCCTGGTACAAGGCGCCTACCAGAAAGTAGGCGTGGTTAAGGGGTGTTTTTCATGTAGAGGTGCCAGCTTTGGACCTAGGTGCTGGTAGGCGCCTAACTTAGGCACACTTAGGCCAAGGAAACCTTGCTGATGCCTAAGCCCACTTTAGGCGCTGCTAGTCGTGATTCTATAAAGTGTACCTAACTCTTATGGAATGGTACTTAAGTGCCGTACTACTTGGTGCCTAATTTGTAAGTGCCATTTATAGACTTGGGCCTTAAGTGCTCCTGCTTTAAATCTGTGAATAGCCAGTTAGGACACGCTAATCTTAACGCACTAGCTGGTTAACATTTGCACTCACATGCTGCTCCACTTCAGAGAAAAATTCTTAAAAATTAAAAATAAAAAAAGTTCGGTTTAGTGCACAGAAACAAGAAACATATCGCAAAGCATTTTAATGCATCTATGCAGTAAGCTTTTCCTCGCATATTAGCTGTGCATTAAGGGCTTAACACCCTTTTGTAAAAGAGCACCCCCCCCCCTCCAAAGTTTATCTCAGAAGCAGTAGAGCAAATCTAAAAGAAATCAGTGTGACACAGTTGCCCACCATTAACTTTACTGGGTAAATCTTAAACCTCCGGGCTGTCCTGAAGCATCTGAATGTATCGCTACTCCAGAACTCTCAAAACAGTGCTACTGCACCGCTAATCTGAGATATTTAGACCAGGAAGTGCTGAAAGCTTCAGACTGTGGGGAGGCCATTGTCTACTGTATGCAAATAAGCAGTTTAAATTTGTATGAAACCATTTAAAAACTACACTGGTGGCTATAATGTTTTTTTGAAAGCCCAACTACCAGTGTTTTCCATTAGTCTGAGTAGATGGACTTTGCTAATGACCTTTGGTGATGATGGGTGATTATGCAGGGGTAGCGCTCTCCATTCTGAGACATAGGGTTGGAGTTTCTGGGTAAGGGCTCATTTGCCACAGCAAACATCTCACTATTGAGTTACTAAAGTCCCCAAACAGTAGTCTTCATTAGATTGCAATTAGGGTGTAATCTGGTTGAATATCCTTAATGGCCTTGGTGATTCTTCCTGAGGTGTAGCTTTTTTGCTTCAAGGTTTCAGGAGTATGGGAGGTTAATCAGAAAAGCCCTTTTGTGATTGATAAAAATTAGCACAGTGGGGTTTCCAACTAATTAATAAGAATGAGGGTCATTTGCAAACCAATTGCCTTCTGGCCTTGGCTTCCAGGGAGCAGTCTGGAGGTGAAGGATTTTGTATATTGTCTGTCTGATTTGGATACACAGAGGTGTCAAGGACTTCTCATTGCTATTGCAAAACTGGTGCACAGGAGCCTCTTTTTGCATTTTTCCCTATGGATGTTTGGACCAAGGGAAAGCTTTTCTTACCCATAAAGTTGATGCTGGAGCCCAGTCACCAGGACTCATCAGTTGCACTTGCCCGGATTGTTTCACTAAATTGTCTTTGCCTGGAGGAAAACATGTAGATAGGAAGATCCAAATGTTTTCAGAAAGGGAGCTTATAATCACAAAGAGGTCCATAATTAAAGGGTTTGTCTAGCTAATTATTGGACAGGGTTCAACCCATTCCTAGATGAGCCTAGGCAGTCATCTGTATTGCCAGGATACTCTTTTAATGAAATACAATCTCAATTATTTTCTTATTGATTAAACAATATATATGACAAAAGCAAAATCAAATTCAAACTGAAATTTAGATCAATTCAATCTAAATTAATATTAAAATAAAATCAATGCAATTTAAATCAACTTCCGTGAGACGGAGAGTGGAGGACTAGCTTAGTGGCCTGAGAACTAACAGAACTGATTTCAATTCCCAGTGCAGCTCCTTGTCACTTGGGGCTAGTCACTTAACCCTCCACTGTCCCAAGTACAAAATAAGTACCTGTACATAATATGTAAACCACTTTGAAACCACAGAAAGGAAGAGCATAGCTACCCCCTCCTTAATGTTCGATCCACTGCTCTTCTTCTATCCTATTCTCAATTGTAGTTCAGCCCTCCCTTCCTTTTGTTCCTGTAGGTCGTGTTATGCTTTGTGTCTTCATTTTATTCCCCCCCAAATTTTATTTTTTTAAACTTTTAATATTGTAACCTTGTATACCGCTTATTCAGCTATTATAAGCGGTATATCAAATTTTAATAAACTTGGACACTTAGAGGTCGTTTTACTAAGGCGTGCTCGTCCAGGAGAGGGGTCCTTTGGACTCCTTTAAAAGAGCTTTAAGTCACAGTATGCAGTCCAAGGTCGCGAGCCTGGGGCTGTGAGTCTGAAGGGGCATGGCCAAAGGGGCGACACGTCCCTTTTGGGCCCCTTCGGAGCCAGGAGAAGCAGGGGATTCTGTCCAGATAACATCATGGTCAAAAGGAAAGGCAAGACTCCATTTCTATCACCAGTATCTGCCATGGGGGGGCTGATGGATCGCCATCTTAGGCCCGTGAATATGTCCCCGCTGGAAGAAAAGGTAACTCTTTCCTCCCAGTCGGTCTCCCTGTCCTCTTGGGAACCGTCACTTTCTCCTCAACCTACTGCTATATTCTCGAAGGTAGAAAGCACATCCAAAGTTGGGGCTGTAACTCCTTCTGAACCCTTTCTGGAACTAATTGAAAGTAATGATCCTAGTCAATCTCTTTCATCAGGGGCATAGTCTCTGACTCCTGTTCAGATGATAATGGAGTCAGATAGTATTGCGCTACCTGCAGACAGGGTAATTACCTCGAATGATGTCTGGTTGACAGTAAAAAAAATACTGAGTGTTCATTACAAGGTACTGTACAAAAATTGTGTCAATTTTCCTCTGATGTAACCTTAAAAGTGACTGACCATGAAACTTGCTTGTCTGATAGGGGGGAAGAAGCTGGATAAACTTGATACTTCAGTAGATACTCTTCAAAAAACAGCAGTATCCAGTATTAAGGATCGTTCATTGCTTCACACTAAACTGGAGAAAATGGGAAATTTAATAAGAACGAAAAACCTTCGTTTTTTTAATTTTCCAATTTCTCATTACCTGGCCCCCCTGGAGCACTTGAAGATGTACTTTAAAGACATTTTACAGTACAGTCAGGTGGACATGTTCCAACCTTTTTTTTAAAAAAAAATAATTCTTTATTGATTTTCAAACATTAATAATGCAATACAAATAATTAAAGCATAAACACTAGAGAAAACGCACTTTAAATACATAAAGAATTCAAAATACAATAATTTCCTCCTCCCTCCCCCTAATTAAAACAAGAAGTACATATATAATTCCAATAATATTGATAACTAATTATAACAAAACAATAATTGCATTCATAAGAAAACCATAATATCCCTCCCCACCCCCTCCCTCCACCTTGAATGTGCATATTTAAGGGGAAAAAATTATTTTCAATCTGTACAGTACTGTATCTTGTTAATGGCTCCCAAATATCTTGAAACTTTGCAAAATTCCCCTGCTGCATAGCTAGTACCTTTTCCATTTTATATATATGACATAATGAATTCCATCAAAAGCTATAGTTCAGCCTATCACAATTTTTCCAATTATACGTAATCTGTTGTATGGCAACCCCTGTCATAAGTAGAAGCTTATTATTATTAGAAGAAATTTGGCTCTTAGCCCTCATTAACATGCCAAACAAAATGGTATCATAAGATAATGCATGCCACTGGATTATCTAGCAAATTATTTATTTGACCCCATATTGATTTCCAAAAAGCAAGTATCAATGGACAATAGAATAACAAATGATCTAATGTCCCAGCTTCAAGATGACAGTGCCAGCATCTATTAGACTTAGAGATATCTAACTTCTGTAAACGAACCGGGGTCCAAAATACTCTATGTAACAGAAAAAACCAAGTTTGACTCATAGATGCAGACACTGTACATCTCATTCTCCAAGCCCAAATACATGGCCATTCAGATGCAGTAATTTGATGCTTGATCTCAATGCTCCAAATGTCCCGAAGACCAGTTTTTTGTTTCTTATTCAGAAATCCAGATATTAATTTATACCACTGAGTGGCCTGGTGACCCAGGAAGTCCACCTGAAAACATAAGATCAGCATACTATACTGATTACTAAGATTTTTCCATTCAGGGAACCCCACCTGAATGGCCTGCTTCAACTGCAACCATCTAATTTTGTGATTTATTAAGACCAAATTTGAGTTGCAATTGTGAAAAATCAAGCAGCTTACCATCAGAAATAACATCATCCAAAGTACGTATACCAGCCTTCATCCAATACTTCTAGATGACTTTAAATCCACCAATTTGAATCATGGAGTTCAGCCATAGGGTCTGATGAGTTGACATGTCCAACCTGATAACTTATATTATTATTCTACGGAGCTCTAGGGAGACAGGTGATAAGGGTGAAATTGACAGATTTGTGTCTCCAGATAGCTTAGACATTTCACAATTTTTGGAATCATCATCTAATATAATAAATCCCTAAGCGCGCATGCACACTCCCACCTGCGTGCTCCCGTTTTCCGTGAGCTGTAGGGACCCGCAGGTAGGAGTGCGCATGCGTGTGGCGGCGTGGAGCCTGTTGGACGCGGCACCTCTAGCAGTCTGAAGGATGTGAACTGGCCAGGGTGACGTCAGCGGGGGCCAGAACGGACTTTAATTGCTGCCTCCCAGGCTTCTCCTCCTGTTCCGGCTGGGCCTGCGTAAAAACAAAACCAAACCCCAGAGCTCACTTCGGGTCTGGCAAGGGCTGCGGGTCCTGAAACCTTCCAATTCAAGCAGCGTCTGCAGCACTCTATACACGCTGCTTCGGGGCCTTCGACTGAAGGCCCCGAAGCAGCAGTATGTAGAGTGCTGCAGACGCTGCTGGAATCGGAAGGTTAGTCGGGACCGCTGGAAGGGATAGGGGGGGGGGGGCGGTAAGGGACTAAGGGAGCCGGCCAGACCGCGGGAAGGGAAAGGGGGGGTAGGGGAAATGCTGCTGCTGCACAGGGAAGTGTTGTAGGGGGAGGGAAATAGAGGGGGAGGGAATGCTGCTGTGGCTGCTGCACAGGGAAGTAGTGGGAGAGAAATGCTGCTGCATAGGAGGCAGGGAGAGAGACAGATAGAAAGAAAAGAAGAAAGACACAGGGGCAGGGAGAGACACAGAAAGACAGAGGGTGCCAGGGAGAGAGACAGACAGCGGGAGGGAGAGAGAGACAGAAATAAAGACACACAGACATATATTCTAGCCCTGTTAATGTAACGGGCTAAAATGCTAGTAAGATATAATTGTTAAACATGCTACTTTGATAGTGGTGTTTAAAACTGAAATTGAGAAGCAGGCTATTCTAAAACTATATTTTGAAAAGAAATGGGTCTTGTTTTGTGGTCAAAAAGTGAATGTGTTTTCTGATTTCTCAAACCCAATTTAGAAGAAGGCAGTTCCTTCAGCTGAAGCCAAAGGCCTTGGATGTAGGAGCAACCTTCTTCCTCAAATTTCCCTGCAAGTGTTTGATAACCTATGCAAGTGACCTATGACTATGACTATGACTATGACTTACCCCTCCCTCATGTACCTTCCCTAAATGTTTTCCCCATCTATACATTATATTGTAACTTCTAGCCCTTCTCTTTCCTATGTGTGTCTAGTATTGTTAAATTTGTCATCAGTTTTGTCAACATTCTTTAATGTATTAATTTTTTATATTGTAATTTTATTATGTACATCGCTTTGAATGTAGATAAAGCGATTAATCAAACCTAAATAAACTTGAAACTATGCAAGTGATAAATATGTTTATGGATCCCCTTCAATTAGAGGAATTTCTTAAAGATAAATCTGAAATGAAATAATTATGAGTTTTTTCTTTTTGGCTGAGGGTAATTAGTGACAAATGGAAAAGAATGGCCAATATGCCTGACCTTGATGGGATATTGATTGGTTGATTTGTCTTTTTGTTTTTATATATTTTCACTGTTGGTGTTTACCGAGCAGTTCCTATAATGTGGACTATATCACTGAAAAAGAGATATTTTATTTTATTCTTTCCCTTTTTTTTTTTGTTTTCCTATATGGTTGGATATTCTTGCATTTTGTTATATACTGAATGTAACAAAGGTTAAATAAAGAAAAAACAAAACCAAAACTAAGGCGTGCTAACCATTTTAGCGCTAAATATTAGCACGTGTTAAACGCTAACGTGTCCATTATAGTCTATGGATGTGTTAGCGTTTAGCGCTCGCTAAAACGGCTAGCGTACCTTAGTAAAAGGACCCCTTAGTGCAGTGGTCTCAAACTCGCGGCCCGGGGGCCACATGCGGCCCGCCAGGTACTATTTTGAGGCCCTCGGCATGTTTATCATAATCACAAAAGTAAAATAAAACAGTTTCTTGATCATATGTCTCTTTAGCTATAAATTACAATATTATTATTAAGACTTGGCCAAAAGGAAAAATTTATAAACTATAAAGAGTTTTACCTCATGCAAAATTGTCATTACTTTAATAAGACATTAACTTTTTTTTTCTGAGGCCCTCCAAGTACCTACAAATTCAAAATATGGCCCTGGAAAGGGTTTGAGTTTGAGACCATTGCCTTAGTGTATGAAATCCCCTCCATTTTCCTTTCCATCAGCCACAATGCCTTTCATATCCATAAAACAGTTATAATCAAACTTTGAGCCAAAAGCCATCATATGATCTCCTTGCAATATTAATGTTTTGAAAAATCTTCACTTTGCAAAAATCTTAATGCATTTAATTCCATCTTCTATAGTCCATGATACAAAAGTATCTCAGTTCCAAATCCTTCTTGCCAGTCCATCTCTTTCTGCATTGGGCGCCTGCAAAATTCTGTGTTCAAGCTGCGCTAACCCCGGGCAATGCCTTGTGGCACTTTTCTGAACTGAGCTCTATATTAGGGCAAGAGAGAAAGGAGACAGAAAAAAAACACATAGTAAAACACAGGCACACGCACACCATCCAGTGGTCAAAAATGGTCAGCATTTTGGGAAAGGAAGGGAAACCTACAAACAATGACAAGACCATTTAAGGTTTTCCATCAGTTTGTCAACAGAAGTCAAAGCTGTAAAAACAAAAGTGACTAAACAGACGTGTTTGTTAGTCAGAAGGAGACCAGCGCTGATAGATCAGGCACTCCTCAATCAGCGGCTATAATTCAGTCTTAATCTAGTTTTTCCCAAAAGCTGTCCTATGTTTCAAAAGGAAAGGGAAGAAAAGAATTTGTTAATAATCCATGAACCCTTTCAATGGAGCTATCCAGCTCACTGTGTCAGCTTTCTGCATGGCACACTGGGTGGTCCCCTTGTTGTAATGTAGCCAGCTTGTAACACAATTTGTACCACTCATTCAGGCTTTCTCAACAACCCTCCAAAGTCTACAGATAGCCAAGAAAGGCCATGACCTGCTAATGAGAAGCTTCATGCTCAATAGAGTTGCTACAGACCAACCCTGATGATTTTCCTTCAGGTACAGAGGGCAACATGTTGCAGCTTTGGGGGTGTGTGTATGTATGCATGTGTGAGTACAGTTGCCATGGACATCAGGCCTTTGTCTATCCATGCTCCCAGTTCATTCTAATGTGCTCCATTTCCAGGTCTTTCCTGCACCTACCTGTCCACTTAGATTGATGAATTAACTGTGCTATCTTCTTGTATGCACCTAAGCAGAACTCAGAACTTGTGGCATATCCTTCAACTGATCAGCTCCTGGGAAGTGTGCGGGTTTTCAGATAGAAACATAACATTTTGCGGGTTGCTTTACAATTGGTGTCATCCATCTCACAATGCTCAATGGAATGGAATTACAGGGGATTATTATTAGGCGATCAAAGACCTCTTGTAGAACAAAATGTGTTAAAGCCACAACATCAGTTTGTATAAACAGTATCTCTACACTGACGGTCAAAAAAAAAAAAAATCAATTTTGAAATATTGGACTGAGGAAGAAGCCCCACCCTGGCATTACTGGATTCAGCAAATGCAGGAGGTTATGCATAATGAAATTTGCTCCATAGCAGGCAGTCATAAGACAGAGAAACTATGTTATAAACAGCTTTTGAACACTGGACTTTGGTTTTGGACATTGTTGCTCCTCGCCAAAATGTAATAGCCCATCATGTACGATATACTTTTGACGTGCTACTTCATGTGCTTGGCAGGCTGACCTGGATCCAGAAGAATGAGTGTGTAAGAAATGATATTGGGTTGTATGACTGGAGGGTATGAGTGGGTGAATGAATGGATAGGGGTTTAAAAGGGGGGGGGGGGTGGAATTTGGAAAATACCATGCATCAAAGATATGTGCCATGTGGGATCTGAGCTTTTATATATAGTACTTAGTTCATTGCCTATATCTAATATTAGATGTTGTATTACTGTTATTTTTCTACTGAAACTGTTCGATTGAAATATGTTCTTTGTTGCATGTGCAAAAACAAACTATTAAAAAATAACAACTCTGTGGCATAGATATATATTTGCACTGAGTCACTGCCAGGCCATGCTCCTGGCAGCGACATTGTGCAAATCAAAAATTAAAGGCAACTTTTAAATTATGTGATAACCAGAACAGAGATAGCGAAATGCAATATATGTACTCGTACATTGCCTGTTGGATAGTTTGTCCACCCACAGTGCAGGTCTCAGCCTTTAGTCATGTGGCAGCCATGAGGTCAGAAACATGGAAGTTTCATTGCAAGATTGTACCTTCGCAGAACAAGGTGCAGTAAAGCGCTTGGACAGAGGGAATGAAACCTGTGGATATTCACCATTGGACATTGACTCAGTATGGACATAGCACCATGAATGCACAAAAGGTTTATGAATGGGTAAAAAGGTTTAAGGCGGGAAGAACAGGTGTGACCAACAACGGTCACTCTAGTTGCCCATCAACATCACCCACACAAGAGCACATTGACAGGGCAGATGCCTTAATTACAGAAGACCGATGGATAACAATGTCTCATTTGGTTGCAAATTTGGGATATCAGCTATGGATCTGCATTTTCTATAATGCATGATGACCTGAGATACAGGAAAGTCTGCGCACAAGCAACAGCGCATGGGGGTTGTGACCCAGTTCCTGAGACAGCATGAAGCAGATCCAAGTATTCTGGAGAGAATTGTCACTGGCCAAGTTTCCAAGTTTATTCAATATTTGATTAATCGCTTATTCAACATTCTAAGCGATGTACATAGTATAATAATAACATACGTTAATAGAGGGAGACTGACAATTGCATATAAAAAAAAATGAGAACAAAACACTTAAGACGACAAGACATAGGTGAATTACTGTGACCCAGAGAGCAAAAGACAAAACATGATGAAGTAAAGGAAGCAGTGCTCACCTGGCTTTGGAAACAGCCAAAAAACTTCTTATCTACAGGAATGCAGAAGCTAGTTGAATGATAGCAACAAATGCATCATCTTGAATGGGGATTATGTGGAAAAGTGATATGTTTAATTGCTCACAGTTAATTCTATAAAAGCCATTATATGTATTTTGCCTTTACTTTTTCATTTACTTTCATATTATGATTTTTAAAAAGTTGTAATGGTGAGCCTTTCCCCTCCCAATGCATCCTGGGATGCACTGGGAAGTGCCTAAGGTCCTGATTGGCTCAAATGCCTAAGGCCCCTGAGTCATTCAGTATATCCCAGGATGCGCTGGGCAGGGAGCCTAAGGCCCTGATTGGCTCAGACACTTAAGGTCTCTCCCAGGGGGCATCTGAGCCAATCAGGGCCTTAGGCTCCCTGTGCATCCCAGGATGCATTGGGAGGGGAAAGGCCCACCATTACAACTTTTTAAAAATCATAATATGAAAGTAAATGAAAAAGTAAAGGCAAAATAGAGGCGAACCTGCCCGCAGGAGGGACTGGGCATCCCTCCTGCTATCTTCTTTGTACGAGATATGGGGATGGGTCAGAGAGCCAAGTGGCTGAGGCAGGAGGGAGTGGGCATCCCTTCTCATGATTTTTTTTAAAGTACAGAGGTCAAGGGTTGGTTGTGGGGGAGTGGGTCCTGGCAAGGGGGTAGAGGCATCGGTGGGAGTCATGGCATTGGGGGGTTAGTTCCATGGGGGCACCTGGCAGCAGGAGGGAATGGGCTTCCCTCCTGCCTCTCTTTTTTTTCAGGGACCATTGTGGCATACCTGTCAGTAATTTTGGGTCATTTGTAGCAGTTATTAGATTTAGTGCATGCCTAAGTGATGTTAAGGCATCAATCGGGGTGCTTGTTTTAATACTAATGAGGCTGTTTGCATGTTGGAGGCTACAACGAATGCATGGAAAATCCCGCAGTGAGCCATTGTGTACATCAGTTGCTAAAATAAGGTCAACGCTAAACTGGCTCAACTTGTTTAGCAATGATCTTTAGATGCACGGTAAGTTTAGTGCATTCGGGCCTCAGTGTTGAAAAAGTAAAGTGCCTTGTGTTATAGGGACCTTAGCCAAGTAGTCAGCTTCATCAGTCCCATCTCCTGTTTGTAGGAAGTGTGTGTAAAAACCAAAACTGATTGGACCCATCCTCTAAATATTTTGCTTCATGCAGTACCGAATCCATAAATTCAGAGAGAACAGCAAGGAGAGAAAAATTCAGATGCCTAATGATATCATTACCACAATCTACACGTGAAGCTTTCATTAGAGTAAATGTGTGCAAGGAGTCAGAGAAATCAGCAGAATGAGGCACATAAATCATGAGAAAATAATCTCCTGAACAGATGGAATACAGTATTTCCATCTTTTGAAATGGAGCAATTTTTAATTCAGGCACCAGGGGGTGCCATTTATCCATTAATGTGACTGCAGCTTTAGCACAGCCTGTGATTAAAAAGTTCACGCATGTTGAAATGTATCTGTGCAGAAAACACATCTGTTCCTTGAGAGGCAGGCGACCCTGTGCCAGCTATATGCTGGGCGGGAGGCTCCCTGTCATTGTAATTTAGTCCCTTGTAGCTTAACAATGTCATGGATTGTCAATCTGGAAAAGGGTCACCCGTCCTCTGGTCACTCACTTGTCACAGCTGGAAAGGCTATTCATTGAATCCTGAGGGTGAGCACTACTATGAACCAGGAAATAACTCAGCTTGATCCCTGCCCAGAACAGCTTGCCTTCTAAATGGGTGATGAAAAACAGTTTTAAATATTTATAAAACTACAGCCTGAAAAGAAAACCTTTCAAACATGTACAGAAATAGAATGAAAAGTTCAGCATCTCAAAGCTTTTCATGCCAACCCTTCTGTATAGAAATATAAGAGGGTAGCATTGTATGTGCAGGATGGACAGGCAGGCATGCATGCATTCTGGGTGGGCAATAGTATAAGTCCCAGTCTTGTCACATTCTACAGGCCCTGGCTACCTCCCTCATTCCCATGACTTGGTTGCTCTTTCACTGTGGCTGCATAGGGTGCCATCACTTCAAGAGCATAATAATGGTTTTGAAGGGATGTTTGTGACCATGATATGGGGAGGAGGGGAGGGTTGCAATTCTAACCCTAACCATAGAGAAAATCTTGTTTGGTGCTCACACAGGACATCATTGATGCTAAAACCGGCCCTCTTCCCTCTATTAGCTCTGGCTTTTATTTTGAAGGTTGTTCTCTCATTTGCCTCTCATCAGTGGGCATAGACCTCAGGTAAGACTTAGTCAAAGTCAAGTCTGCTATACATTGGTTCTGCAATTTGGTTTGTGCAGTCATATATAGATCTGTACTCTTGATCAGTATCTTTACTTATATTCTGAGTGGATCTGGGGTGGGGAGATTTTTTTTGTTTGTTTGTTTACTAATGATTTTGCTAATGTTTAATGTAAGTGCACTATTCTATGACTTGCTTCAGGAATAAAAGAATGTATGGCTCTTATGTTGTCCCATTTGGACATCCACTGGCAGGCAGTTGATGGAAGGAAGAGAATGATGAGAAGATGAGGAAAGCAGAAACCAAACAACAAAGGTAGAAAAAAATAACAAAGGTAGAAAAAAATTTCTATTTCTTTCTTTTATTTATTTATTTTTGCTTTAGGATACAGTAGTATTGTAGCTGGGTTGATAAACATTTATAAATAGAAAATGGAAATAAGGTGATCCTTTTTAATGGACTAATTTTAATACTAGGAAGTGACATCACAGAGAGAGAGCGCAAAAGCCAACTTGGGCTGAAGTTAAAAAGGTACTGTATTTTGTCTTATTTTTTTCTTGGTTTATTTATCTTTACACATCCAGGGAGGGTGGGGGGTTGGGTGGTTGGGAGGAAATATTGATAATGATATTTTAGGTAACTTGGTTTCATATTATATTATTTACTTGGTTCTTATGTTATTACTATATGCAAAATAATGTAATTATTGAATGATAGTTCTGTTATCTATATAGATATTAGTGTTATGACTGAATGCAATAATATACTGTTCTTTTATTTATATATCACTGTTCTTGTTTAAAAATCAATAAAGAATTATTAAAAAAAAAAAAAGGTACGGGGAAAGGGCGCAGGGCAGAGGAAGGGCGCCACTGCCCTGGGCGCTGCTCACCCTCACTATGCCACTGGGTGCAAAAGGCCTGAATCTATAAATGGCGCCTAACCATGCCTAACTTTTAGGAGCCAGTTCGCATGGTTGTCAATCAACTGCTAGGCATCCTTTATAGACTCATGCCTAGATGTCCTTAGGTGTCATGGAGGTAGGCGCCAGTATTTTAGGCCAGGTTTTACCTGGCCTAAGTTACTGGTGCCAATCTTGGATGCCTAGCCTGTTGTCTGCCCCTAAACATGCCTACTTTTCTGATAGAGGGCGTCTTGACCTAGGCATCGTTAGGTGCTATGCGAAATTCTGCTAACTTTTGCTTATTTGTATTTCTTTTAAAATAAAAATCAATGGCATGGTCAATTACCATGTCAGTTAAGCATGTTAATTCAATTTGGGTTGCGCACAGAATTTAGTTAGGCGTTACTAGGCATCTGTGATTAGGGTTCCTAGCAGCGCCTAACCCAGGTACCATTTTTAGACTCTGGCCCAGAGTGGGCATTCCTGCACTGATCAGCACAGCTACATTACTACATGCTAATTGGTTAGTGCAGGATTATCATTTAAGCCCTTAGGCCCTGATTCTATAAAAGGCACCTACCGCTCAAGACACCTACCTTAATTTTTTTTAGTTGGTTTACTTGGCACTGATAATTGAAAGTGCCCATTAAAAGCTGATTAAAAACAATTAAAAAATTAATTCGATGGTAGACGCCTACCTCCTCATGGTTGACGTCTACACCATGGCAACTACCAGTGCCTATATAGAAAGTAGACATGATTAGGAGTGGAGTTTGGGTGTGAATTAAGTTAGGCACCAGTATATTAGGCCAAGAAAACCCTGGATTAATATACCAGCACCTAACATTATGACGCCTATAGGTGCTTTAGTTATGTATGTTATGTTAATCAGATTTTCTATTCTGCCTTCACCTATTCAGTTCAAGGTCAGATTACATTACAAGAGGCTGGGTCAGTTACCCAGGAAGTTACAATGGAAGTTGTCTAAAAACATCAACGCTGACCAGTGCAGAACAAAGCGCGATTCTATAAAAGTTATGCGCCATTTATAGAACTATGCTCAATGCCAGTTATGCATCATAACTTTTAGGCGTACCCATTTAGGCTATGGAAAATCTAGCTTAAATGCCAGAGCCTAAGTTGTGCACATATTGGGGCTAAGCTGAAAACTTGCACACACCTTAAAAGAGGGTCCTTGAGCACCCCCTAACCATGCCCCCTTTTAGATTTGCATTACACTTTGAGCTATGCACCTACCAAATTGTGTGCATAATTTTCAATTAATTCCAATTAGTGTCAGTTATGAGGTAGTAATTGCCAATTGTTGCTGGCAATTAGGCCTATTAAGCAATTAAGATGTGCACATACATCGGCTTCATGCACCATATATAGAATTTGGGGGTATATGCATAGAAAGATGTTTAGGTGCATTAGGGCCTATTTTTTTTTTTTTTAAAAAAAAACCCCAAACCAAAAGTTCTTCACAAAATGGTTCATTTATGAGCAATTTCTCCAATCAGGTTTCAACTTTTATTCTCTGGGAAAATGAAACAAGGAATCTGATTGGTTACTATGAGGGTAAAAGGGGATGGGACTTGATACAATCAAAGCGGTTTACATATTTTAGACAGGTACTTATTTTGTACCTGGGGCAATGCAAAGTTAAGTGATTTGCCCAGAGTCACAAGTAACGGAGTAAGTTCTCCACTTTTGTTATAAAAACAGGAGAAAAAAAAAGTTCTCCTGTTTTATAAATAGGCCCCGTCTATTGTACATTTTCACATAGTTTGTAAGAACACTACAAAACTTGTCATGGGGCCAGACAGTCTATATGAGTGAAATATCCCAGGTCACGCTAACTGTGATTTGTTCTTTCTGCCAGCTGCAATGACTTGTATTTGTTATGCATGTTGCCAAGTTAGTTAACTGTTTAATAATAAATTGTCCATTTCAAAAACTCCTCCGATAGGAGTTTGCAAGCACTTAGTTGAAATTTGTTCACTTAGGGGGTACTTGGCTTGAAGAAGTTGGGAAGCTGATCTAGTCTGCCCAATAAAGTCTACTCCATGCAGAACCTGCAGTTTATATGAGAGTGAAATATTCTATAAGTTGTACACATGTACCTCCCTTTACAATTATACCACTTACATGCTCCTTACAGAATAGCGCCTGAGCACACGCAACTGTAGGAATCCTATATAATAAAACCCTAGCCGCACATGTGCACTCTTAACTGCATGCTTCCATGATCTGTAGGTCTGTGGCCGCAGGAGTGCGCATGCGCGCTTAGGGGTTTTTCCCCCTCCCTGTAAGACAGTTCGTCTTCGGCATCTTTGTCCCCCCCTCCCCGGCACACCCGAACCCCCGTGCAGCCTCCCATCCGACCCTCCCCGCAGTCTGGCCGGCTCCCTTAGTCCCTTGCCGCCACCCCTCTTCCCTTCCTGCAATCCCGACAAACGTGCAGACTCCAGCAGCGGCCGCAGTGCCCGACACGGCAGAACAAATCAGGGCAGTAGAAGGCCGTGAAGCAGCGTGTTTAGAGTGCTGCAGCCGCTGCTGGAGTCTGCACATTTGTCGGGACCGCGGGAAGGGAAAGGGGCGGGGGGCGGCAAGGGACTAAGGGAGCCGGCCAGACCGCGGGGACGGTGCGTGGCAGCCTCAACAGCGTGTAGGCGGGTGGCGCGTGAAGGAGTTTGAGCGGTGGTGGCAGTTTCGCTCAGAGGAACGGCTGGAGGGTATGGTGCCGGTGCTGCAGGTGTCCCATGCAGGTAAAAATTCTCAAAGGAGGGGGAGGGGGAGAGGGAAAGGAGGTTGCTTTGGGGTAGGGGTATGCTGAGCGGCAGACAGCTTTGCTTGGGTAGGGGAGACAGAAGGGGGCCACGGAGAGACAGTCAGGGAGGAACTGGAGGGGGGGAGAGGGAAAGGGGGCTGCTTTCTAGCACCCGTTAATGTAACGGGCTTTAACACTAGTATAGATATAAAATTGCCCTTAAAGTGCTTTCTTCCAAAACTGAACTATTCCACTGCAACCAAACGAGGTATATTTGGATGAAGCATTTGAACAAAAGAGTACCGGAATAGATCTATTATACCTTCTTTGACAGCCCCTAGCACAAGAAATATTGTACAGGTGAGAGGAAGAATGGCTTCAAATATACATCTCTATCACTGATCACCTTAAATAAATATAATATGTATAATAAAATTACACTATCAAACTGGCTTCAAAAAGTGCCATTAAGTGAACGCTCAAACCCACAGCCTGAACTCTAGTGATTTTTCACGGAGCCAGTTGCAAATGAGACCATTATAGCATGTTCACTGTCTCTGCCACCTGCTTCTCATTACGCCTAAAAAACTCTACATAGATAAGAAGATTGTTACTTATCTGTATTGCATGGTGGCAAAACTTCAGCTCTGCAACTGCTCCGGGTATATTCTTAAATTCTAAACTGCTGTCATACTTTCTATGACCCCCCCCAACCTAGGTTTCACAGTTGGATTCTTCAGGAGGGGACACGGATAACAGGACTCCTCCACCCAGCTAACAGACAGCTCCAGCAACTCCAGTTTGATAGTGTAATTTTATTATATATATTATATTTATTATTATCTATTTATGGTGATCAGTGATAGAGCTGTTAGGGAGATTCAAATTACCCAATGGTGATAAACTATTATATAGTGTAGTTTTCAAATATACATCAACATATCCTAGAAACCCCCAAGCAGCTTGCGATAACTTACCACATACTTCCAATTCAGGAAGGCACTGAAAACACATCTATTCTCTTCACTGCACTGACATGTTATAATGTATTCATGTATATGTGGTCTATACCTCTGTATCACTTCTAATATTATGTAAGCCACAATGATTCCTAGTCGACATTTGCGGGATACAAGAATCCGTATGGTATGGTATGGTAATGTCAGTGAAGCCAGTGAAGATACTGAAGGAAATTGACATACTTCAATCGACCATGAAGTGCTAAGATGAAGGTTTTGAAGTGGAGGAGTAGTAGTCCAATGGTCAATGCCATAGGCGTCAGAACAGGGGAGGCCACAGGGGCCATGGCCTCCCCAAAAATTGGTGGTCAGAAAAGTCACTTATGGCTTAACTTGAATATTACTTAAAATCTGTGAAGAGATCCAAGACACACAGTGCATGCAAGGAGAGCATGGAAGAGTTGGGTATAAATATTCTAAAAAAAAAAAATGAACATAAAGACTCTTAGCTGGCTATGGGAAATGTTCAGAAGCTGTTATTTCTGCCAAAGGAGGTGTTACAAAGTACTGACTGAAATGGTGTCCAAACTTTTGCATTTGCCATATTCACTGTTTTATTATTTTGAATCTGTAAAATGCTGCAAATAAATTGTAATTGTGCATTAAATTTACAGAAATATGTAATTAATTTTAGATCGGAAGTAAAAAAAAAAAAAAAAAGGCATGCCACTAGAAAACTATTTAAAACTTAAGGGGGTAATTAATAACAAGCATTAAGAGAATAACGCATGATTTTTGTCTCTTACTGTGCATTAAGTAGCAAAATCATACATTATTTTATAGTAATGCACATTAGTTTAAGATACTGTGGGTTACATAATGAGATGCAAAGCATGCAAAACATTGTGTAAATCATGCAAATGTATGTAAAACATTATGTAAATCAAATAGCACAGTTTACATTGAACTTTACAAGCTGGTTTATTCCAGGAAAATAAAAGCTGGCATTATTTTTCTTGAATAAAAGCATTGAGAACATCCCAGGATGCAACAGGAAGGGGAAGGCACACCATTTGAAAAGATGGGCATCCCTCTGACTGGCCTTCCTTCGTCAAAGGTATGAAGGGGGTGGGGTGGTCTCAGGGGTGCAAGGGGGGTGTCTGGATGTTTGGGGGGTATCGGGGGTTGAACTTTGGAGGTTGTCACTGGTTGGGGGGGTAGCAGCAGGAAGGAATGGGCATCCCTCCTGCTGGGCAACTTCAGGGAGGTTTTGGGAGCTCTAGAGAGGTTGCGACAGGAGGGAGTGGGCATCCCTCCTGCCAGGATACTCTCAGTGGGTGGCAAGGCTTCCGGGAGGGTGGCGGCAGGAGGGAGTGGGCATCCCTCCTGCCAGGATATTTTCTGGGCAGGTGTTCTGGGTTCAGGGAGTCCCCTGCTGCAGCCACTCAGGTGATCATGGCAGGGGTATTTCTCCCCTGATCAGCTGAGCCAACAGGACTGCCCGAAGCTGTGGCTTCAAGGAGTCCTGCTGGCTCAGCTATCAGGGATTCCCTTGTCGTGATCTGCTGAGGCTACCACGTCTACTGCCACTGCATGCAAAATCTTATGAATATTCATATGGACATCCCGAAAACCTGTCTGGCTGAGGTGCCTCCTGGACCAGGTTTGGGAACCATTGCCCTAAAGAAATGCTTCTCAACACAGTCCTTGGGGCACCCAGCTAGTTAAGTTTTCAGGATATCCACAATGAATATGCATGAGTGAATATGCATGAGAGATTTGCATACCAAGGAGGTAGTGAATACACATTTATCTCAACCACACTCACTGTGGATATCCTGAAAATCTAAATGGCTGGATGTGCCTCGAGGACTGGGTTGAGAAGCATGTCTTAGAGGAGAGACAGTGGCGATATGATACTGATATTTAAATACTTGAAAGGTACGTTCGATAGATTGTGAGCCCACCGGGACAGATAGGGAAAATGCTTGAGTACCTGATTGTAAAAACCGCTTAGATAACCTTGATAGGCGGTATATAAAATCCTAATAAACTTGAAACTTGAAACTATTAATGAGCAAACAAATCTTTTTTGAAAGACAGGGAAGCTATGGAACTAATGGAACTACGGGACTTGAAATGAAGATGCAAAAAGGTAAGCTTAAAATCAACATTAGGAAATAGTTTTTCCAAGAAAAGGGTGGTGGGTACCCAGAACTCCCTCCTGATGGAAGTGGAAGGGACAAAAACAGTGAAAGAATTCAAAAAAGATGCGCGATAAATACAGAATCTTAAATTTGATGTGGTAGCTGACCGGTAACCAAAACATGGTCAAGCAAGCTCTACATAAAACTCGAATAGCTTTTTTATAACTGACTGTGGATGCTTTACAGCAGTGTAAAGCAAACAAACTGTGTGCCGCCCGAGATTCCAGGTGTGCCATGAGATGCTGGGGAGGAGGAGGAGAAGCACCGGTGCTGGCTGTTTGCCTTTGGGACAAGCCTCTTACGGTGAGAGGCACATCCTGTAAGCAGTTAGCTGATGCCAGAACCTCTCCTCTCCGTGCCTCTTCCCTCCCAGCGCCCTCCACTGGCAGCTCAGGGCCACATCTGGCGGGCCTTCGCGCATGCACGGACATCGACGTGATGATGTCATGCATGCGTGATGACATCACTGCATCGACATCCGCACTCGAGCCGCGACCACCATGTTTAGTGTGCTGCGGCTACGCAAAGTTTGCACGACATTGCTTTAAAGACTATTGAGGAAGACCAGCAAATGTAATATTAAAGTAATCCAAACAACTCTTATTGATCAATGTTTTTGCTGTATTATGCTTATGGCAATGTTATTTCCTCTATTATCTGTTGTTCGTTGTATTTCTTTGTCAAACATCAATAAATATATATATATATATATATATATATAAAAAGTAATCCAATCGTGAAGTGACTATCATCTGAACAACTGTTCTTTGATCCTGTTCAGACAGAAGTGATTGCACTGATCAAAACTGATGCACAGTGAAACAAAAACACTTTCTTACCAAGAAATATATGTCAAAAGGTCGAGTGCACCTAAATACCTAAATGAGTTGAGCAGTTGAGTGTCAGAACCTGACATCATAGTCAAAGAGAAGGTCTCAAAGTTCTATCAGTGAGCCAGATAACAATTGACTTAGATGGATTCAAAATAAAAAAAATTCTCAAAAAGCCAGGAAGAGACACAGTCGAGAGAAGACTGGAGAGAAGAAATAGCAGGAGTCGGTGAATCTGTGGAGTGAAGAAGAATATTACCTGTACTAGTTTTTTAGCCGTTACATTAACGGGTGCTAGAATAGATGCGTAGACTTAGGCATTTCTTTCTGCCCCCTGTCTGTCTTCCCTTCTCCCTTACTTTTACCTCCCCCCTGTCCAGTAGTACCCCTTCTCCCTTACCTGCTCACTGTCCAGAATCCACTAGGCTGGGCAGCCTCGGGGCTTTTGCTAGCAAATGCCCCGCAGCTGCTGGTGCTGCTGGTCCGGGGGTGAGAAGGAGAGGCGTCGTCAGAAGTCAGCCGGCATCGGAGATTGGGGAACGTTGCTGTGGAGACCGCTGCACGTGTCGCAAACTGCCGAAGGCTCCTACTGCACATGGGGCGACACGGAGCCATGGATTAGGGATAATGGCCACAAGGTGTTTTCAACTGCGCATGCGCGCTAAGGGTTTTATTATAGATGATAATATCAAGCACTGATTCCAAAGCAGCAAGGGGACTCAAATATATTAAACAAAAATGAAGAAAGCACTTAACCCTGTAGAACATCACAGTATAGACTAGAGAGTAGACCAGGGGTGTCAAACTCAGTCACATTAAGGGGCTGAAATCCAAAACACAGGCTAAGTTGCGGGCTAGGCCCTGCCCAATCTCCGCACTAGACCCCGCCCCCATAATAATACTAATTATAACACCATTTTTTCCATTCATTTTTCATATATACACACACAATATAATCTTATTAACACATAATGGTAACGGTTAACCACAAAATTAAACTACACAAAACACAGTGTGGCTTGGATTCTGTATAGGATGCCCGTCCCGGGTGTCCTATATAGAATCAGAACAAAATCCGCCAAAACTAAACCCAATTGTGTAACCAATGTCCATGTTGCAGACGCCAGTTACAGAATCGGGTTTGTCTAGATGCGGCCGCTATACTTAATCGTGGCAAGGGATCTCCCTGCCACGGCTATGGCTGCCAGTTTCCCCTCTCCCTCCAAAGATCGCCAGCAGGAGGGTACCTAACCCCTCCTGACGGACCCCCCCAACAAAACACCCCAACCCACCTCCCCGGACCCCCCCAATGAAACCCCCCACCCCAGAACCCCCCCTCGGGCTTATCCGAAAGTTGGCCAGACGGTCCTCACACGGTCCGGCCAGCAGGCCCACCTCCATCCAAATGAGGCGGGCCCACCCCTCCCCTGCCCAACCCACAGGATCCTAGGGCCAGATTGGCCCAGGTGCTTAAGGCCCCCCCTAATCCTAAGTGGGTTACAAAATCACATACACAAAATACAGATAATATATAAAATACATAATAAACATCTGTTAAGGGGGGGAAGGGAAGATGTATCTTCAAGGAGTTGTGGAATACATATAAATACATATAAAAGTTTCTTTGAACAGTTTTGAGACTGAATTTATGAGATTTCCACATAGTAAGACTGCTTTGCAGATTTAATTGCAAAATGTTCTTCAGAATGGTGTATTAAGCAAAAATGTAAATGCAAATGTAAATGTAAATAAAGATGTCTCCAGGATCGCTCTGCTTTGCTAATTTGTCATTTAAGAATATGTACACTACGATAGACAATGCCTGCCAAAGTGAATACGAATGAGTATGAAAGGAGCAATAGTGACAAGACCTGTCGAAAGAGAAGAAACTGTATCTGATAATCATAAAGAAGTAAAATGACTTGGAAACAACAGTTGAAAGGGAGATAGATTAGAAGGATTGATGGGACACAAGTGCCTGGAGCTTAAAACCAGGGCTGTGAAGTTGGAGGTAATTTTGGGGTTACTGGAGTCGGAGTTGGTGTCAGTGAAAATGTGCTGACTCCAACTCCTAATAGAGTTAAATTGTATGTCATGCAAATATTATAATGCTTACATTTCTTTTCGGGATATGTTTTGATTTTAGAATTTATTTTGATTTTAGAATTTATTTTGATGATTACAAAATGTAATATATTTTATGACATTTATATTAGTGAAAGTGGCACCCTATGAAGATAATCACAAAGGCAAAAGGAGTATCAACAAAGTTGGCTGTTTTTGTGAACACTTCACAACAGATGGGAAGCATTTTGTATGTCAGTGTATTATAGAAGATGATGATAGAGAAAAAATATGCCATGCAAAAATTAGTGGCTTTAGCAGTTCTGGCAAAAATGCACCTACAAGAGCATCAAATTTAAAAAGACACTTGCAGCATTTTTATCCTAAAGTGTTAGAAGTTGTGAATCAGAAAGATAACAGTACGTACTAACATTCCATCTTCTTCAGGGCAAAAGAAAGAGCAAATATCTACTGGAGGCCAAACACAAGTACAGTAAAACCTTGGATTGCAAGTAACTTGGTTTGCAAGTGTTTTGCAAGACAAGCAAAACATCTTATTCAATTTTAACTTGATATACAAGCAATGTCTTGCAATACAAGTACTTACAGTATACACACATCACAACTGAGCCGATGGTTCTTCTCCCTCTGACGCTGCAAGAGTGTAGTGACTGTTCTAAACGAGCAAAGTCTTGCTATACGAGTACATATAAATGTACAGTCTCTTATCCTGTAAACCGCTCTGAACTGTTTTGTGGTATTGCGGTATAAAAAAATAAAGTTATTATTATTATTATTACATACGGTATACACATATCACAACTGAGCCGATGATTCTCTCTCTGACTGCAAGAGTGTAGTGACTGTTCTAAACAAGCAAAGTCTTGCAATACAAGTACGTATAGTATTTTGTATTAAAGTTTTTGGGTTCTGGAATGAATCGGTTGAGTTTCCATTATTTCCTATGGGGCAATTCGCTTTGATATACGAGTGCTTTGGATGACAAGCTATGCTTCTGGAACGAATTATGCTCGCAAACCAAGGTTTGACTGTATCAAGATTCTTTGCATCAGACAAAGTTACTGTAACAATAACACCAGGAAAGTTGAAAAACCAAGCATTGAAATTGCAGTGAAGAATAGTGCACCCCCTATCCTTTTTTTTCCCTCTCTCAGTGGTAACAACAGAACCTTTAAGAGATTTAGGGCTCCTTTTACGAAGCCGCGTTAGTGGTTTAACGCGTGTAATAGCGAGTGTACATTTTGGAAACTGTGTACATTTTGGAAATTAACTATTTCAGTCTACTTTTTCTTGTCAAATTTATGTATTATGTTTTACATTATTGTAAACCGAGTTGAGCTCCTCTTGGTTGATGGCTCGGTCTATAAAACTAACGGCCTATTTTACAAAGCCGCGCTTGCGGCTGTGTTGCGCTAACAGCCCCGAAGCCCATAGAGATTTAAAGAGCTTCGGGGCTGTTGCCGGGTGGCTTTGTAAAAGAGGCCGTAAGTTTTAGTTTTAGGTTTGTTTTTTTAGCCACCCTTTTTAGGCTTAGTTGGAGAAATGGCTAGAAAATTTGGAGTTTTTCTAAAAAGAGGAAGTTTAAGGAGAATGATGATTGAAGAGGCCAAATGTACGAAGAATGAACTTCAAAAGAGTTTGAAGGGTTGCTTTGTCTTTATTAAAATGGATGCATGCACATGTGACAGAGTCAATTATTTTGCTATTAATGCTAGATTTGTTGATGAAAGCAATTGTGTGACAGATATTAGGAGTAAAGGACAACCAGGCACATCACACCAGTGAATATCTTCAGAAGTTAGTGGAAGATATTTTAGAAGATTTTTATATTAAAAAGGAACAGTCCTATGTATTGTAAACAGAGAATGCTTCAAATTTAAGCTCAATTGAAAAAATGAAAAAAAGTTGATGAAGAAACCACACAAGTTTTAGAAGAAGATAACATTCCTGCAAATGATCTACATATTAAGGCAAAAAACAAAATATGGAGGAAAAATTAAAAAGAGAAAAAAACGTGAAAAAAATCACACTGAATACATTACATAATCACGTTTTTCAAAAGCATTTTGTTATTGAAATGGAAATCAATCAACAAACAACTATAACAATTGTCTAATTAGAGGGTTGTGCTCAGAGATATGGAGGAAAAAGGGGAACTTGTTCCCAAAAAAACCTCACCACCCAATCATTGCTTTACCCTCAAAATATAATGAAATGCTATTGTGCAAAAGCATCAAAAAATCAAACTGGAACTTATCTGTTAAGCAATGTTCTTTGGCCTCGACGTGCCATGTTTCAATATTTCATCAGGAAGCCAAATAGTGAGTTCAAAAAGACTATGTTTTTCAAAAGTGTGTTAGTCTCTATTAAAGCTCAAAAACTTAATGAAGAAAAAAATCTCCCACACATCAGCTCACATCTACATGTCCTTAGTGCCACCAGTGCCTCCTTCCCATGTCCTTAGTGCCCCCAGTGCCTCCTTCCCATATCCTTAGTGCCCCCCAGTGCCTCCTTCCCAGGTCCTTAGTGCCCCCAGTGCCTCCTTCCCATGTCCTTAGTGCCCGCAGTGCCTCCTTCCCATATCCTTAGTGCCCTCAGTGCCTCCTTCCCATGTCCTTGGTGCCCTCAGTGCCTCCTTCCTATGTCCCTCTCACTACCTTCCAGACTTTGTCCCTCCCCCACCCCTGAAGCCAGCCTGCCTGCCTGTCTACCTCCCTCCCTCCCTCCCTGGCCAAAGCCAGCCTGCTTGCCTACCTACCTCCTTTCCTTCCTGCCGTGCACAAAAAAAAAAAAAGCCTCCCTCCTTCCTTTCCCCCGATCTGCTGCTATCTTACCTCCCTGCTGCTGCTAATCGCCGACACAAAGTCTTCTTTCCGACGTCAATTCTGACGGAGAGGACGTTCTGGGCCAGCCAATCGCTGCCTGTTTTTGAGGACTGGTTAGGGCAGTAGCTGGGTGGGATGTGGGCCGACCTAGTCGTCCTGCAACAATAATCAAAAGTTTAACGAGACTGCCTAGATGGAAGGCTTGTCCCCCCATCCCTGAAGGCCTGTGCCACCACCCCTAAAGGCCTGTCCCCCCCCCCTTGAAGGCCTGCACCCCCTGAAGGCCTGTACCCCCGTCGTCATCGTCCCCCGGAAGGCTTGCGTGTTCCCCCTGACCTCTCGTGCATCCATTTACCTAATTTCAGCAGCCTTCAGAGGATCACCAGTGCTAGTGATCTTTGCATGCTGCCATAGGTCTTCGTAGCTGTCTTCCCTCTGCTGCAGTCCCGCCCCTCTTCTGATGTCAGAGGCAGGATCGTGACAGAGGAAACAGCTCTGAAGGCCTATGGCAGCTTGCAAAGATCACTAGCACCGGTGATGCTCTCTGCAGGCTGCTGAAATTAGGTAAATGGATGTGCGGAAGGCCAGGGGGGAAGCCGGACACCAGCACTTCCCAACTGACCCTTCCCCCTTGCCCTCTAAAGCAGTTGTGGCAGCGGCTAGCCAGCAAGAGGCAGAGCTGCCGCTCCTGCTATAGGGGACGAGGGGGGAGGGTCAGTTATCAAATCGGGAGGCCAATTTTTTTTGTTTTAAATTGATTCGAATCGATTCACCCAAAGTGAATCGGTGAATTGATTCAAATTGTGAATCGGGCAGCACTAGCACCTGGGCTTTACTTCCATTGAAAGCAATGGAAGTAAAACCCGAATGTCTCAATCTGTCCTTTTTCTGGAGCCATATGGTAACCCTACTAATGAATGAAATGTGGCACCTCTGGATATCCCAGTTCCAGTCTAATTTCCCCATATATCCCAAAGGCAGCGTTGTCCAGTGTATGCCCACAAAATAAGCATTTAGTCCCTGAATGATATCATAAAACAGATGTATTTAAAAGTTTTATTATAAAAAATTCAAAGGTTTAATTGACCAAAATACAAGGGGCCACTGAAAAGTTCTTAGCCCAACCAAGTGAATGATGTGGAGCCATGAAACTGACAAGTTATTCCATACTTTTCGTTTTTCATATCATTCTCTTCTTGGTTGGGCTGAGAACTTTCCAGAAGCCCTTGTACTGGATCAATGACGATCATGGTGCATGATTTCCTATGAAAACGAAAGAAAGGGAAGAGGTAAAACGCGGACCTTACGGACCTCGCGGATCTAAAACCACACGTCCTTAAAAATCTGAGGTCCATGCACTGACAAGCCCGCCTTTTAGCTTGTTTTACCCAGACCCTTATTCCACCGCTTTCCCTGCAGCTCAGGCCCCAGGCTCCACCTTCCCTAATGGCTAAGGAGGGAGGAGGTGCACCGTGGCTTTTGCTAATTAGTCCAATAGTCCCTTCCTCCAGATCTCTCTCTCTGCACTGATTCTGAGAGCCCCCGCGATATGACATTGGATGGCAAATAGCTGGGTTGGGGGGGGGTTTAAAAAAATGTGTGGAAAGGTCTGCAGTGCAACTGACCTTACGGACCTCATGGATCTAAACTGCACGATGCACATCCTTAAAAATCTGAGGTCTGCGCCACAACAGACCTGTATGACATTTTAGTCGCTGACTTTTCCCTCCCTATGCTGAGACTAAAAGTGGCACAGACCTCAGGGCAAAAGTTTTGCCGCTAGTCTCAGCATAGGGAGGGAAAAGCATTAGGATCCGCCAGAGCTAAAATGTCTTCGAGGTCTGTCAGAGCCAGAAACTACAAGTGGCAAGGGCCTCAGATTTTTAAGGACGTGCGGTTTTAGATCCGCGAGGTCCATAAGGTCCGCGTTTTACTCCTTCGCCTAAAGAAATTGTTCCTGGGAAGTACTTCTGAAGATCCAACTTCCAAATTACTCTTGGACGCAATATTTATAAGAATCATTGGGAGGTTCACTATGTAGAAGTGAGTTATTGACTCCACTGAAGAATTTGAGTCCCCTGCAAATCCTGCTATTTTACCAGGATCTCAATACAAGTCAATGAGGATTCTGGAGATCTTGGAACTCCTGGTTTTACTATGTTCCTACTATACAGAAAAAAAACAAACAAACTTAGCACACTATAAATAAACATAAAGGTCTAAATGCAGATTCATTTACATTTGTAGACATATATAGGAGGGCCTCTGGCGTGGGGAGGGAGCCTAGCTCTCGATCCCTTTCCTTTTGTTGCTGCCTTGCTGTAGTCAGGGCCGCAGGCGCCGCTTCCCGTTGAATTCTAGGCAGGGGATTTGTCAGGTTATTTGTGCTCAAACCGCGGATTTTGGCGCCTTAATCCAAGCTCTGGTTGCAAAGTCCCGGCTGCCGCGTGCGCGCGAACCGCACGCCAAACGTCTCGAGACGAGCCCGCGCATCGGTTGAGCAGGAGGTTGGCGCTTTGCACGCCAATTGCCCTTCAGTGACTCTAATCCTTGGAACTGAATGGGGGTTTTAACTCTACGCATTATTATCTATTGATTGACTTTTAGAAAGGCTAAATATGTAAACAGAATTCTGCTTGGAGGGATTTGCAGTATGATTGCTTCATCTCGCCAACTCTGTGTCCCTGAGCCGGCTGTGGCCGTGAGAGAAGGGGGAGCAAACCTGCAGGAGTCTACTACGCCTGGCTAGTGTTAATGTAAAGTGCACAGATTGAGAGGAATTTGATTTTGCTGTTGCTTATTCAGAACTAAACTACCTTAGACCTGAAAACTAAACTTTCATTGCACGAATCTTAATGTAATGCTATTCATAGGAGTCAACTTTTCAAAATGATTGGGGGTCAGTGGCATAGTGAGGCGGGGATGGACTGCGCTGAGCGCAGTCTTCACAGGGGTGCTGGCATCTCTCCTCCTTGTCCCCCCCCCCCCCCGCAGCAGCAGCATCCACCTTCTGCTTGTGCTGGCCTGGGCTCCCTTCTGACATCACTTCGTGGTTCAGTTTTAAGTGGCTGTGGGACTAAAATGTTGGACAGGTATGGTCAGACATGGGCCTGGATTCCTGTAGAGATTTCTGGTGTAGAGAGGTAGATCTGGGAGTTGTCTGCATAGAGGTGGTATTGAAAATCATGGGAGGAGATGGGAGTATAGATGGAGAAAAGAAGGGATCCCAGGTCAGAACCCTGGGGTACCCCAGCTGATAGTGGGATAGCAGTGGAGGAGGATCCACCATTGCGTACACTAAAGGTGTGATGTGAGAGATAAGAGTAGAACCAAGAAATAAAAGAGCCTTGAAATCCAAGTGAAGACAGCGTGTCAAAGAGAAGATGGTGGTCTACAGCAGTTTTCTCAACTCAGTCCTGGAGTACCCCCTTGCCCAGTGGTGTACCAAGGGCGAGGTGGGGGCGGTGTGTGGACTGCCCCTGGTGCCAACCGATCGGGGGTGCACAGCCAGTAGGGTCCGGAACCTCCCACGCTGCTCTAAACGGCACCTCAGCGCAGCTGCCGTACTTATTCCAGAGCAGAGTTGACAGCTGTGCTAAAGTGCAGGAAGGTCCCGCGATGACTGCATCTACCGCCTCTGCTCCGGAAGAGTAAGTGATGTCGGAGGGGTTGGACCGGCAGCCGCAGTCATCGTGGGACCTTGACGCAACTCCCTGCTTCTGCTGCCCCCCCCTCCGACGTCACCTACCTCTTCTGGAGCAGAGGCAGCAGAATCAGTCATCAAGGGACCTTGCTGATTTGGATGGAGAGAGAAAGGAGCATAACAAGGTGGTGGAAGGAGAAAAAGAGGGTCAGGCTGGTATGGAAGGTTGGAGAGAGGAGAGAAAGGGGGTCAGGGTGGTGAAGAGTCAGAAAGGGGTTCAGGGTGGTATGGAAGGGTGGTGAAGGGTGAGAAAAGGTCAGGGTGGTATGGAAGTGTGGTGAAGGGAGAGAAAGGGGGTCAGGGTGTTATGGATGTGTGGTGAAGGGTGAAAAAGCGGGTCAGGGTGGTGAAGGGCGAGAAAGGGCATCAGGGTGGTATGGAAGGGTAGTGAAGGGTGAGAAAGGGGGTCAGGATGGTATGGAAGGGTGGTGGAGGGTGAGAAACGGGGTCAGAGTGGTATGGAAGGGTGGTGGAGGGAGAGAAAGGGGGCAGATGCTGATGGAATTGGTGTGCAGGGAAAGGGGAGAGAGACATAAGGGGAAGGATATTGCATGGAATTGGGTTGGAGGGAAAGAAAGGGGGCAGATGCTGATGGAAGTGGGGGAAGGGAGAGGAGAGAGTGAAATGCCAGATCATGGGGTGTGGGAGAGGGAAGAAGAGGAGAGGAGAGAAATCCCAGATCATTGGAGGAGGGAAGGGAAGAAGATGGATGCCAGACCAATGGGGGTGAAGAGAGAGATGGAAGGGGGGCGGCATAAAGTTTCTGGAAGGGGAATAGAAGGAAAGAAGATGCCATATAGAAGGGGCAGAGAGAGGGTAGACAGTAGATGAAAGTAAGAGAGTGACATGAAGATGAGGAAAGCAGAAACCAGAGAAGACAAGGTAGAATATTCTATTTATTAATTTTTTTGCCTTAGGGGAGATGCATTGCTGTTTCTGTGGTGCTGCATTGTATGCAGAGTCCAGCTTCTTGGTGCTTCAGTTTAACCTTTGTCTACTAGTACAGATCAATCCTACACAGTCAGTCCTAACAGAAAACCATGTCTTTTGGATACAAAGAACACACCTTCGCCTAGTATGGATGATGTAATCACAAACTAACCCCTCCCCCTTTTACAAAACTGTAGAGCGTTTTTTAGCATTGGCCATGGTGATAACAGCTCTGATGCTCAGAATTCTATGAGCGTCTGAGCTATTACCACCGTGGCTAAAAACCACACTACAGTTTGTAAAATGGGGAGGGGTTAGTTTGTATACTGATGTTGTATTGCTCACTGCAGTATGTAAGATGCTGCCTTTTCCTAGGTACACTCTTGTGTGACTTATGGATTGTTACTAAAAATCATGGTTTTCATACAGATGGGGGATGTCAAAAAATGATTGGCCCGGGTGTCACATATGCTAGGTACGCCACTGCCCTTGCCAGTCAGGTTTTCAGGATATCCACAATGAATATGCATAAACTTGATTTGTATACACTGCCTCCATTATATGCAAATTTCTTTCATGCATATTCATTGTGGATATTCCAAAAACCTGACTGACAAGGGGAATTGAGAAACACTGGTCTACAGTGTCAAAAGCAGTGGATAATTCAAGAAGGATGAGGATAGAATAGAGGCCTTTGGATCTGGCCAGGAACAGATTGTTGGAGACTTTAGCAAGGGCTGTCTCCATAGAGTGCATGGGGGTGAAAGTTGGATTGGAGTGGTCAAGAATAGCTAGGGCTGACAAAAAATCAAGGCAATGGTGGTGAACAGCAAGTTCAAGTAGCTTGGATAAGAAGGGGAGGAGAGAGATTGGGTGATAGTTGGAGGGCAGGTAGGATCCATTGACATTTTTTTGAGGAGAGGTGTAAATACAGCATGTTTGAAGGCATCAAGGACAGTTGCAATGGAAAGTGGATTGAGGATGTGACAGATGGAGGGGATGACAATAGGAGAGATAGTGTTCAGTAGATGGGTGGGAATCGGATCAGAAGAGCAGGTAGTGAGTTTGGAGGAAGGAAGAACATGTGCAGTTTCTTCTTCAATGGAACAGTCTCCTGGAAGAGGTTGTGGAGACGGAGACTGTTTCTGAATTCTAGAAGGCCAGGGATAGGCACGTAGGATCTCTCGGAGAAAGGAAGAGATAATGGTTACTGCGGATGGGCGTTTATCTGCTATCATGTTTCTATGTTCTCAGGGCAGCAACTATCATCTCTTCCTCTAAGAGATCCCATCCTTTCTTGAATTCATACACAGCCTTGGTCTCCACCACCTCTTCCAGGAGACTGTCCCACGCATCTGCCACCCTTTCTGTATAAAAGTATTTCCTTAGATTACTCTGAAGCCTATCACCTCTTAACTTCATCCTATGCCCTCTCATTCCAGAGCTTCCTTTCAAATGAAAGAGATTCATCTCATGCACATTTACGCTACATAGGTATTTAACCGTCTCTATCATATCTCCCCTCTCGTGCCTTTCCTCCAAAGTTTACATACTGAGGTCTTTAAGTCTGTCCCCATACACCTTATGATGAAGACCACAGACCATTTTAGTTACCTTCCTCTGGACTGACTCCATTCTTTTTGTATCTTTTTAAAGGTGCGGTCTCCAGAATTGTACACAATATTCTAAATGAGGTCTCACCAGAGTCTTTTACAGAGGCATCAGTACCTCCTTTTTCCTACTGGCCATACCTCTTCTTATGCACCCTAGCATCCTTCTAGCTTCCACTGCCACCTTTTCAACCTGTTTGGCCATCTTAAGATCATCACATACAATCACACCCAAGTCCCGCTCTTCTGTTGTTCACCCCCTAAACTGTACCGTTCCTTCAGGGTTTTGCAGTCCAAATGCATGTCTTTGCTCATAGCATTAAATTTTAGCTGCCAAATTTCAGACCATTCTTCATGTTTCGCTAGATCTTCATGTTATTCACACCATCCAGGGTGTCTACTCTATTGCAGATTTTGGTATCATCCACAAAGAGGCAAATCTTACCTGACAGCCCTTGAGGTAAGATTTCATGCTCTCTGAGTCCCTCTTTCTCTGCCATCTCATAGTTGCAGAGAATCTCCTCCCTTTATCCCCAGATTTTTATAAGAAAAGTTAGAGGAGCTGGATTAATTTCTCCCTGGTGGTATCTGCTTATCTCATTGTTCCCATGTCTGGTTATAGGCAAGGCAGACTTAACAGCAGTGTGTTACCTTCTTTTTTCAGACCTCCTGAAAGGGTCTGGAGAGAAAGATCATATTTTCTTGCCTGGTCTCTACTTATTTGCCTGCTCTCTAAATGGTTTACTGTGTACTAGATTAGCACATAAGCTAATTAATATGCCATGATTTTCACTGTAAATGAATGTTTTGGGGTTTTTTAAATAAATAAATAGATAGAAAGAGAGAGAGAGATTTCTTCTTACTGCTTTTCCTTAGCCAAATAGATTCTAAGAGCTAGCAACTATTGGCTAGATTTACTAAGCTCATCGATCATGTCCCAACCAGTTTGTGAGTGTTCCCCGACCCCAACCTGATTCACTAACCTTCTGGACGATCAATCTCCCACCTGATCCGGCCATGCAAATGAGGGGAAATGTAATACATAAGTAAGAAGGCAGCGATTCACTAAGCAGAAGAAGAAACATCAATTGGGTTTGCCGATCCAAAAGTAAGCGAATGCTGAGGACCAGTCGCTTACTGTCCTTGCTGACTTTCCTGCTCTCTGCCGCCATGAAATCCTAGTATCGAGATTACAAAATAACCCTCAAAATCAAAAATAAAGCTGTACATTACTTCCCATATATTCTGCAAAAAGCGCAGTGCAGTACGAGCCCGTGGTTTTAACCCAAGGGTTAAAAGCTTGTTCTGTTCCATAATCTGGCTAAATTGTGTTCTGTTCCTTTACCAAATTATTACTAAGAAGAAGCATTAGTCCAAAGAAGGGCAAAAGGCGGGATGATAACAGTAATGTATTTTCAAGATTCTTACACTTTAGCCCAGGAATTAAAAAATACTTAAAGTTAACGGCAAACAAGGAAGCACAAGCAAAAGAGCATTTCTCAACTCCGGTTCGAAGCTCTTCTGCCTGCGAGAGACTCCAACCCGGGCTGCTCCTGCCCACGCTTACCTAGGGGGTTTGATGGATTTCTCCTCCGCTTGTGCTAGCAGGTTGAATACACACTCCACCAGATATATTTCCGTTATCTGTGTGGCGAAGAGGAGCTTCTCGTAGCTTTGCTCTCTGGTAATTCCTGGATACCATCGCTAGGCAATGCCGGAGAGAGGGATATACGTCATTTCCGACTGGGGCATGACTTCTGCTTAGGAAAGGTTGGTGGAGGAAGACAAGTAGCGCGTAACAAAAATGTTTTGTCGGCAGGTCAGCTTAAATGCAAATTTGTAATTGTATGGCGGACCAAATTTTATTACACCACAGGCCAGTTTTGGCCCGCGGGCCAGAGTTTGACATGTCTGTTCTACAGCGATCCGTGAATTAGTAGCCCGACAGAACTTGGCCATGAATCGTCCAACAATCACCCAGATCAGTGAGTTTAGTGAATCTAGGCCTATGAGTTCTTTATATTTCCTTCAGCTGGAATGCTTGCTTCTATGCAATTCTTCTGGTGTGCTTACAATATAATGCAAACAAAATTTATATTCTGCAAATTACCAAATATGGCCTTATGTGGATCACAAAGAGGAAAAACTAGACATGTCTAAGATAATACAATCATTTTTAGAATATTTTAGAATAAACAAAAAATTTACTTAAACAAAAGTGTCATATATAGGGGCCCTTTTAGTAAGCAGCGCTAAAAAGTGGTTCATTCTAGCCCAGCATGGGTCATTCTCATGTATGGCCAATTTTTTCAATAATGACCATGCGCATGTGAGCACTTCCCAATATCTATTTTGCAGGCAGTAAGGACTCACGTGCAAATCCTATGCTAATGAGCTAGCAGGAGGCAATCTCCCTGTGCCAACCAATTAGCATAGCCACACCCACGCTCCACCCTCAAACACACCCCTAGCATTAAAAATATATTTTATTTTTTACCACATGGGTAGCTCACACAAATGCAAAAACTACCACAGGATGCTTGAGCGTATAGCACAGTAGTGCATTTTAACCTGTGGTTAAGCACACATTAGTGCTTACTGCAGCTTAGTAAAAGAACATAAGAACTGCCATCACCGGATCAGACCCAAGGTCCATCGAGTCCAGCGATCCGCACACGCGGAGGCCCAGCCAGGTGCACACCTGATGTAGTTTTAGTCACCCGTATCCCTCTATGCTTCTCGTAAGGAGATGTGCATCTAATTTGCTTTTGAATCCTAGAACGGTGGATTCAATAATAACCTCCTCTGGGAGAGCATTCCAGGCGTCCACCACTCGCTGCGTGAAGCAGAACTTCCTGACATTTGTCCTGGTCTTGTCCCCCCTCAGCTTCAGTCCATGTCCTCTTGTCCTTGTCACACTTGACAAGGTAAATAATTTATTTTCCTGCTCTATTTTGTCGATGCCTTTCAGTATTTTGAAAGTCTCAATCATGTCCCCTCGCAGCCTTCCTCTTCTCAAGAGAGAACAGTCCCAGTTTCTTGAGTCGTTCCTCGTATTCCAAGTTCTCCATACCAGTTATTAGCTCGTGTCTGCACCCTTTCCAACATTTTATATCCTTCTTTAGGTTGGGAGACCAATGTTGGACGCTGTATTCCAAGTGTGGTCTGACCATTGCCCTATAAAGCGGCATTATAACTTTCTCCGACCTACTCGTGATTCCCTTCTTTATCATACCTAACATTCTATTTGCTTACTTTGCCGCTACCGCGCATTGTGCCGACGGTTTCAGGGTTCTATCTATCATTACACCCAGGTCCTTTTCTTGTTCGCTCTTACCCAGAGTTGCACCTGACATTCTATACTCGTATTCCTTGTTCTTACTGCCTAAATGTATTACTTTGCACTTTTCCACATTAAACTTCATCTGCCATTTCTCCACCCATTTCTCTAACTAACACAAGTCACTCTGGAGTACCTCGCTGTCTTTCTGCAATCCTTCCCCTCCCTAAAACTAGGCCACTCCAAAAAAATTCCTTGACAAAACCTTCGCCTTCCAGGCTGCCAAGCTAAACCCATGGCTAGCCCAAATGGTCCTCAAGGCCCCCAACTACCTTGGCTTTAGAAAATTACTCAAAACCCACCTCTTCCACGACCAGGACCCTTAATGCCCCTTCTTAATTAACCAAAACCTCTCCCCCTCTTCTACTGTACTACCTCACCCCCCCCCCCTCGACCTACTCTTTCCTACTTCTTTCAACCTCATTTACTTCATGGTCCGCAACTTCGATCAATTGGTATTGAACCGCTTGTAACTCTGTTTAATTGATGTGAACCGCCTAGAACTCCCTGGGTATGGCGGTATACAAAAATAAAGTTATTATTATTATTATACTATGGTTATTCTGATATTTAATTTTGAATGGCAATATATTCCCAGTGAAAGTCTGAGAAACAACTTCTGTATACCTAATCTCTTTTGTATCTGGAAAATGTAGCAGGTGGTTTCTTCGATGCAAGTATTTCAAAAAATGGTGAGAAAGATAATAAGTGACTTTAAAGATAAAGGGCCTGAACTTGAAGCAACTTGAATATTAAACAATTTGGTTTAAATATAGCCCTAGAGATGACTGGTAGCCAATGCACTTTACAAAGCTGTGAAGCAGCTTTCTCAAATTTAATCACATAACATAACAATCTAGCCACAGTATATTTGAGAATTTGTAATTTGAACATAACGTTTTGGGCACAATTTAGATGAAGACAATTACAATGATCAAGTTGTGTTAAAGTACATGCTTGGATCAATATTTGAAACTGGCCCTGATGGAAGTAATATTGAACACTTCAAAGTTCTCTCATCTTCCAAATACCCTTTTAACTAGAACATTCACCTGATGTTGCATTGTTGAAAATGAGTCTCATAAGATGAAAATCTCCAATATCAATCCCTTTGCTTAGTCATTCTGGATAATGTTTAACTATCCAAAGTTGAGTCTTTTCCCTATTCAGATTCAAAAATGAGAAGCAACATATTTTTCGACTATGGTAAAAAAAAGGAAAAAAGATAATCATCCCTGAACAGTCTCTAATGGAGAGAGACAAAGGAATAAGCAATATGACGCTATCAGCATAGCCATAATAAGATATACTAATGGATTAGCTAATGGATCCTCTTAAATGCCAAACCGCTCATTCTGTTCTTATGGGCAGCTCCGCATTTAGCATGCATTGCTTGGTAGTGCAGCTTTGTAAAAGTCCACTTAAGCTTCTTCCCAAAGATCTCAAATAAATATTAAATAAAATTGGTGATAATTAGGAGCCCTGTGGATCACCACAATTGACGAGCCAAGGCCCAGATGAATCTTCCTTCATTTTAACTCTGCATATTCTACAGGGGAGTGTGTGGTGCAGTGGTTAGAGCTATAGCCTCGGCACTCTGAGCTTGTGGGTTTGAATCCCGCTCCTTGTGACCCTGGGCAAGGCACTTAATCCCCTGTGCCCTAAGTACATTAGATAGTGGGAGGCCACCTGGACAGTTAGAGAAAAATACTTGAGTACATGAATAATTTCTAATCCGCATAGAATTGTAGGATATACGGAATATAAATTTTTAAAAAAGGAGAGAAATCCCTTGAACCATTATAATACTGAACCTATGATCCTGAGCTCATCCAGCATAGTCAACAAAAATGTGTGATTTATAAGATCAAATGCTAATGTTAACTCAAATTGTATAATAACAGATATCGATCTTTCACCAGAAGTAACCTAGCATTGGCTGTTAGAGCAGCAAGAAGGGTTTCATCACTAGAGTAACTATGAAAACCAAATTAGTATGCTCCCAGTTTTGACTGAAGGCACATAACACTGGCTGAGCCAGTAAGTTTGTTAGGGTAGGAAGGGCAAGGGTTAATTTAATTTAGTGAGGAAAGGTGGTGGAGTCGGGAGTGGAGGAGAAAAGGTCTGGGATTGGAAAAGGAGGTGGTGGGCTTAGCTGGATTGGTGGGTTAGTGAGGAGGTAGGTGGGCTTTGTGTGTGGTGAGAGAGAGGATTGGTGGAGGTTTTTGTGAGGATTGGGGATATAGGGATGATTTTGGCGGGATCGTGGAATTTTTGATTTGGGAGGGAGGTTGGAAGGGTGAGGGTTTGAGGGAAAAGTTGTTTCCCGTCCCTCCCCTCCCCTTCTCTTTTTGGGAATGGGGTTTTGGTTATGGAGGGTGGTCTGAGTGGTTGCAGTTTTATTGGCAGAAATATGATGTTTTAGGGGCAAGTTTTGGATCAGGGTAGCTTTGGAAAGAATGGGGGGGATCTATTTTTTTCAAGCTGCTCATGTGCAACACCTCCATGGGTGGCGGCAGGGCTCTGCGGCACCGTAAGCCTTGCTGGGATGGGGAATTGGAATTGTGGGACATTTTTGTGAAGGGAGCTATTTCGTCACCGAATAGCTCCAGGGGTTGTGATTGTTGTTTTGCTACACTGTCTTTTCATGTTTGTTATCACCAATGGATTTATGGAACTGTTGAGAAAAGATGAATAATGCTGCGGCCCAATTTTTGCCACTAAGTGATTGGTGTCATTATTGTGCGATGGCAGTTATGATAAAATAGTGTGAATGACAGTGTTATGAGGCATCTAATATATTGTACTTCTCTTAGGTCAGGGGTAGGCAATTCTGGTCCTCGAGCCACAGGCAGGTCAGGTTTTCAGGATATCCACAATAAATATGCATGAGATAGATTTGCATCTCAAGGAGGCAGTGCATGCAAATCCATCTCATACATATTCATTGTGGATATCCTGAAAACCTGACCTGCCTGTGGCTCTCGAGGCCCTGTCATAGGTATAAATCATGAATCAGAAAATAATGGGTATACATTGAAGGATCTAAAGCCAGTACTGGTCAGACTTGCACTGCCTTTGTCCCGTATATGAACATTCAGTTGAGGACGGGCTGGGGAGGGCTTCAATGGCTGGGATGGTTAAGATGGGCTGGAGTGAGCTTTGATGGAGACTCCAGTAGATGGAACCTAAGAACACTACCGGGCAAGGCTCTGGGTTTCTAGCCCAGAAATATCTAAGAAAAAGGACCATTTAAACTAAATAATTAATTTATGGAGCCTTTATGGTTGGGCAGACTGGATGGACCACTCGGGTCTTTATCTGCTACTATGTTTTTTACAAAGTTGTGCAGCCGAGTGCTGTGCGGGAAATGATATAATAATGCCCATTTAATTCCTGTGTGCATTGAAGCACTTACCGCAGAGGCCCTCACTGACAGCTTTTGTAAAAGAAGAGTCAAATGCAGGGAGGTGACACCCCTAAAGGTTTGACTAGTGGGGTGGGGGTTGCAGCATGGCTAAAGGATCACCCAGAAAGTCTGATACATTTGGATTGACCCTGAGGGTCTTCTTGTCTTAGCCATACTAAACATGCTGAATATTTTTAAACAAAATATTTCACTAGCATGAAATATTTCACTAGCAAACTCATTTTGTTTGCCAGGTTTATGAAAATTGGCAGGCTAAAGACTGCAGTTATATAAATAGTCTGAATGCAGAGTCAAGCAACAGGAATATCAGTGCATTTCCATTTGTGGAACTTTCATGGATATTATGTAAGCTCCAAAAAACAAGCTCAGTGGCAAAATTCACACTTTTCCAGGAAACTCACACTGTTCTTTGCATTTCATCAATATTTACCTAGGTGAATAATCCTTAACAGTGTGGTGAATTTTCATGAGTTTCGTAAATAAAAAAAAAACATTACCTGCTCACAATACCAGATCACCCCTTCAGTAGAAAAGGCACTTTAAAACACAATGGACCATGTTGGCTAATGAGCATCTCCTTTTTTGTCTCAGGGAAAACTGCTTCATAGTGAACTCAACTTGAGTGGAGATTGGTAACATTTGATTCTGATATTTGTTTGGGGGTCAAATCAGGGAGAGACCCTCACCCTACCACTCTAACCTATCTGCCTAAGCTCTAAGAATGCTGTTTATAACCAGTACAAGATTGGAGCAAAGTACAAGGTAGGGTAGCATGTCCACTGAGGCAGCGTAGAAGAATTTAAAGCATTTTTAAAGTAAGAATCATTTTGTTGTAAATTCATAACAATTTATTGTAACTCAAAAACTTTCTAATTACGGTGAAAATATGTCATAAACTACTTTTCAATATAATCCTCATTGACGTCCAAGCAGTTTTGAGACCAGGAAAAGAGCTTGACAATCCCTTCATTGAATAAGTCTTCCGCCTGTTCCTTGAATCAGTTGTTGACAGTTTTGTGAATGCCGTCATCGGTGCATGTGTTCTCCGCCCCAAAATTCCATTAATTTTGGGCAAAGCTGAAAGACCAATGGCGCCAGGTCCAGGCTATATGGAGGATAGAAACATAGAAACGTGATGGCAGATAAAGACCAAATGACCCATCCAGCCTGTCCATCCGCAGTAACAATTATCTCTTCCTCTCTCTAAGAGATCTCACGTGCCTATCCCACACTTTTTTGAATTCAGACACAGCCCCTGTCTCCACCACCTCTTCTGGGAGACTGTTCCAGGCATCTACCACCTTTTCTGAACCTCTCACCTCCTAATTTAATCCTATGTCCTCTTATTCCAGAGCTTCCATTCAAATGAAAGAGACTCGACTCATGTAGGTATTTAAACGTCTCTATCATATACAGGGTCATAAATATATCCTTTTTCCTACAGGCCATACCTCTTCCTATGCACCCTAGCATCCTTCTAGCTTTCAATGTCACCTTTTCAACCTGTTTGGCCACCTTAAGATCATCACATACAATCACATCCAAGTCCTGCTCCTCTTGGGTTTTTGCAGTCCAAATGCTTGACCTTGCATTAAATTTTAGCTGCCAAATTTCAGATCATTCTTTAAGCTTCACTAGGTCTTTCTTCATGCTATTCACATCATCTAGGGCAGTGATGGCTAACCTTTTTGAGCCCAAGTGCCCAAACTGCCGCACAAACCCAAAGAATTTCCTCAAAGTGCCAGCACGTCAATTAAACCTTAATAACAAGATTTTAGTATCTAAAAACTCTTTATAAAGTTGCCTGAACTATGTAACATCATTTTTAAAGGTTGGAATCTTTGTATTGTCAGAGAATCAATTTGATTCACAATCCTTTGGTTTTCATTTCAATTTATTGGCAATTTATAATGTTTTAATGATTTAATTCAATTTAATGAATTTAGGAAGAATTTGACTCAGTTACACAATATATTTTAAATGTATTATTCACATAAAATGTCAAATGTATCCTGAGTAAAAAAAAGATAAACTTCTTAAAACTGTTAACTGTGTCAAGACTCGGTGTGTATTCCCAAAGAGTCTATACATGTTTTTTGTAAAATTTACAATCAAATTAGAAAATAGTTAAATCATTACATTTCTAATAATATGATGTAAAGAAAACAAAAGAGCTTTCAATTAAACCAACCGTTTTTTATTGGAAATTCCAGATTGGAATACAACAGGGCCATGTAAAGTCCCTTTTTTAAATAACATCTTTAAATAATATTTAAATAACTTAGAAAGTGTCTTAACTGCAAACTGAAAACACTGCTTCATGTAAACATATGCATTGGGCATGCTCTGAAAAAAATTAATGTGATTTTTGTTGTTGCATGCATGCTGATAACTTGTCAATCCTTGGCTCATAGTGTGTTAATTTCAGAGCAACACATGCAGCACTCATGTCATCCGTTAATCTGTTTCTAGCATCAGATTTTATATGATTCAAAGCCGAAAACAGCTGCTCACAAGCATAGGATGACCCAAAGTAAGAAGAGCAATCCCAAGTGCTTTCATGGACTTAAAATTGTCTGGCAGAGAATTCCACGCTTTTAGGATTTCATTTTCATTTCACATTCATTTTCATTTCACACTCAATACGTTCAAGAGCCGCACGCAGGTCATTGAATTTACTTTTCCAGATAGAGCTTTCTTGAAATTCCAGTAGCTCCATTTCCAAATTTTGAATATCCAACCACTGTAAGCAGGAAAGATCAAGATCTTCAAATGTGGACTTTTCTGGGGAAGTTATAAATGAAAGGGTTGTCTCCATCTTACGGAACTGAGAAAATCTTTTACTAAAATTCTCCTTTGCTTCGGCTACAATGGTGGAATATGCTTTGTGGATTTCCTGGTGTTTTTTATGACTGTCCACAAATGTTGTAGAATTATCCAAATGTATTTTTAGGTTGGGAAAATATTTTAGCTGTCCACTCTCAAGGTCTTTTTCAAAAACATGCAATTTTCTCTCAAAAGCTTTGATGTCACTAAACATGCTTTCTGCTGTTTTTCCCTTGCCTTGTAATTTTTTGTTTAGTACATTAAAGTGGTTAGTAAAATCTGTAAAGAACATGAGGTTGGTAAGCCAGGCCATGTTGGTGAGTTGAGGATAGTCTTCCCCCTTTTCGTTCATAAATAGCCTAACTTCTTCCAAGCAGGTCACAAATCTCTCTAACACTCGTCCTCTGCTCAGCCACCGGACATTATTGTACATCAGTAAAGTGTTATATTGTGCCTGAACTTCATCAAGAAGGGCATGAAATTGTCAAAAATTAAGAGCACACGCCATGATGAAGTTCACCATTTTTGTTACATCTTTGAGGACATCGTCAAGTTTTTTGCTGCTTTCTTTGGCACAGAGAGCCTCTTGATGTATTATGCAGTGAAATTGAATCAGTGGATGTTTTGCTTCCTTAGCAAAGAAATGAATGAATCCTGATGTTGTCCCCACCATGCTAGGTGCTCCATCGCTAGTAACTGAAACCACTTTTTCTGGACTTATGTCTAGTGATGAAAAAGCCTCCATCACAGCATTGTGGATATCTATCCCTTGTGTTCTTCCAGGCAAAGACAGCAGTTTTACCAGCTCTTCTCTCATGATGTCACCAGTAGCATAACGCAAAATGAGCACTAGTCTTGCATGGTTAGTAATATCTGTACTTTCATCCAAGCACATGGAGTAGAAGGGTGCTTTTTGTAAGTCGCAAGTAAGCTGTTGACTAACATCAGCAGCCGTTCGCAGAACCCTATCTTTTGCAGTATTTCTGCTTAGCGGCATCTCAGAGATGCGCTGCACAATTTTATCCTTGTTTTGGAAATCATGGAAGAGTGAATTACTCCCAGCCAAAATTGCCTTTTTGATAAAATCTCCATCAGAGAGGGGCTTACCATGTTTTGCCATGCACAGTGAAATTTGAAAGCTGGCAACTGTAAGATGATTAGTTTTTGAAAGATAGTTGCTAAAACTAAGAGACTGGGAGTGATATTTCTTTAATTTTCCTACAAGGAACTCTTTTCTTTGAGCTAAACCAAGTTCAGCAACACTGTTATGGTTGGTCTCAAAGTGACGTTTGACACTTGATGTACGAGACACAACACTTTCATTACACATAATACACAATGCTTTCCCACTGCGTTCAATCACTCCATATGTCTCTGTCCAGGCCTCTTGGAATGGTCTTCCACTATCTGTTTTTGCTTTTTTTGCTGTACTCATTTTCTTTGTTCAAGACTTCAAGTCTACAAAAAGATAAAATTTGTATAATAAAAAAAATCTAATGAAGTGCTGTATACAAATCCGTCCCCATAAAAAAATATGTGATTCGGGAATTTTACTAATTGTAGACATCCGTTTTGGTAAAAAAATATACTGTCTCACAGCCCCGCGGCGGTTCAGGCAGCTGCGAGGAACACATTGCCAGGCAGGGTCGGACTGGGACAAAAAATAGGCCCGGGCATTTTAGGTTGAGCAGCCCAATCACATGACCTCATGCAGGCCCCGCCCATTGAAGTCCAGGGGCAGGGCTAAAATGCAGAAGCACACTTGAGAGGCACGGCCAGCCACTAATAAGAAGTGACTGCGATTCCCCAAATAAAATGACCTGCAAACTGGATTAATCGCATTAATGACTATACAAAATTGGATTCATCACAATAACAACTAATTAAGAGGTGACCTGAGTGTATGGGAAAAGGACTTTTATTTTTCATTATTGGAGCCTTTGTTATTTTATTATGATGTTTACAAAAGCACTGTGAAGGGCCACATATACACTTTACTGTTTTTTGCTATATTGAGTTTTCCATAAGGTACAGCGCAGAGGATTAGTGTGTTGGTTGTTCACAGAGAGCCCAGCCCTCCTCTCAGCTTACTGAACTTCTCTATGCAATCATCATAAGCAGCTTTTTTATTTCCTCGAATTTAGCATGTCCCCCATGGAAGATACAGAGGTTTTTACAGAGGAGCACATTATTAGACACATTAACATCCCCCCATATCCTCACCTCTCTAGCATGGGAGCACTAGGAACTGTTCCTGATTAAAGATGTCACATGTGGAGTCACACTACAGCCTCACTGAGTTCCTGTGACAGACTCAGTGTGAAGCTTCTCTTCCTCCCCCCACTTCCCCCTCACACACTGCCTGGCTCATAGGATACTAAGGGGAAGACAGGCAGGCTAAACATCCACTCACAGGACTGCAGCCAGCACAGGAGGATGGGCCGCGGCCCACCGGGACAATGCCCGGTCCTCCCAATGGCCAGTCCGGCCCTGTTGCCAGGTGAGCTGCAAAGCAGACACCGGCACACTCGCCTCCCGCCGCGCCGTATATCTTAATTGCGGACCTTCCCGCGTGCCAGCTGCAAGGCCTTCGCGTGCCACAGCTGGCACGCGTGCCATAGGTTCGCCATCGCTGATCTAGGGTTTCAACTCTATTGCAGTGTTTTTCAACCTTTTTTGGGCAAAGGCACACTTGTTTCATGAAAAAAATCACGAGGCACACCACCATTAGAAAATGTTAAAAAATTTAACTCTGTGCCTATATTGACTATATATAAAGTAATTATCTTGAATAGGAATCAAATAAACACAAAGAAAGTATTTTATAATTACTTTATTATGAAATATTAAGTAAACAGAATAGTGAAAAATTATAAAATACTTTATTCAGTGTGAAACCTGGGCCTGTTTGGCTGAACACAAAGCTGATATTCTGGCTGGAATCGAAGAAAGACACACACGTAGCTCTTCGTCAACAGCTCTCAGTCTCTCTCTGTATTGGGTTTTTATAGCATACAAAAATAGACAAATATACCCTCCATCCTTTTTATTAAACCACAATAGCAGTTTTTAGCGCAGGGAGCTGCGCTGAATGCCCAGCGCTGCTCTTGACGCTCATAGGCTCCCTGCGCTAAAAACCACTATTGCGATTTAGTAAAAGGTGACCATATTGTAAAATATAGACAGCAGATATAAATTCAGAACTGTGCATAGTAAGTGAAGGGAAGTTTTCATCTCTGGGAATTTACCCAGTTAACTATTAAGTTATTTGGGCAAATTCCTTTGAAAACTGTGGTAATACTGCCTCCACTTTGCTAAATTTAAAATAAAATAATTTTTCCTACCTTGTCTGGTGATTTCTGGTTGCACTTTCTTCTTCTGACTGTGCATCCAATCTTTCTTCCCTTCTATCAGCCTGTATGCTTTCTCTCCTCCACACCTCATTCCCTCCCCCAACTTTTTCTTCCTCTCTCCCTGACCTTTCTTTCTTTTTTTCTGTTTCTCTTCTTTCCTTCTGTTTCCCTGCCTGCCCCCTTTCTTTCTTTCTCCCTGCCGTTCCCCAAGCCACTGCCACTGCCGCTGCCATCGGGGAACAGGACCCACCAATGGATAACAGGCCCCAAAGCCGACGCCGACGCATGCTCTCCCTGACGTCAATTCTGCAATCGGAGAGGAAGTTCTGCCCAGCCAGGCAGTGATTGGCTGGCCCGAACTTCCTCTCCGACTGCAGAATTGACGTCGGGGAGAAGAAGACTTATCGGCTCGATAGATTAGATCGCCAAGACAAAGTGAGTCCTGGGTGATCGACTCACTTTGCCTTGGCGAGCTACTGGCGCCCCTGCCTCGGGCCCCCTGTCAGCTCTGGGCCCCTGAATGCAGGACTGGTAGTACTGCCCTGATGGCGGCCCTGCGGCACACCAGGCAACATCTCGCGGCACACTAGTGTGCCGCGGAACAGCGGTTGAAAAACACTGCTCTATTGCAGAGTTTGGTATCATCCGTAAAAAGGCAAATCTTATCTGACAGCCCATCAGCAATATCGCTTATAAACATGTTAAAAAGAACAGTCCCAAGAACAGAACCATGAGGCACCCCACTGGTAATATCCCTTTCCTCTGAGCGATCTCCATTGACCACTACCCTCTGTCGCCTTCCACTCAACCAGTTCCTGACACAGTCTGTCATTTTGGAACCTATCCCAAGGGCACTCAGTTTATTTATTATCCCAGGACAAGCAGGCAGCATATTCTTGACTGATGGGTGACGGCACCGACGGAGCCCCGGTACGGACAATTTTAGAGTGATTGCACTCTAAGAACTTGGAAAGTTCTAGCAGGCCGCACCGCGCACGTGCGAGTGCCTTCCCGCCCGACAGAGGCGCGCGGTCCCCAGTTTCTTAGTTTCCGCGGAGCTAAGAAGACGCACTTTCAACGGCTGTTGAAAACTTTTTTCTCATTCGCCTTCCCGCTCGCGTAAACCTTTTCGGAATTTGTATTTCCCTTTTTTCTTTTCTTTTTTTAATAAAAAAAAAAAAAAGAATTTTCTTTTTTTTTTCCTCTCTTTTTTGGGTTCGCCCCGGCGGGGCCTGCTGCCACCATCGAGGCCTCGGCCTTCGATTTGGCAGAAGCCGTTTTCACGTTCATGCCCCCCCAACCCGGTTTTAAGAAGTGCCAGCGGTGCGCAAGGCCCATTTCCCTCACTGACCCGCACAACTGGTGCTTACAGTGCCTGGGTCCTGACCATCGGGCGTCCACCTGCACCCGCTGTGCCACTCTCAAAAAGAGAACGTTAAAAAACCGCCAGATCCAACAGCAACTTTTATTTGGTACCGAGATGTCAGATTCGGCGGCACCGGTCCCGACTTCGGCTCCGACACAGTCGGCACCTACCTCATCGACGCCGCGCGACACCGTGCCGGCGTCGCATCCCTCAGGTAAGCCGGCTAAGAAGCTTTCCCCGCTGGAGCGTCCTCCGGTCTCAGTGGCAGCGAGCCCAATCCTGCCGACCTCGAGGCGCCCGCGGAAGCGCTCCGCTCCGATTGAGGTTAGCCCTTCGACCTCGGGTTCCTCTTCGGAGTGTAGAGCGGCACCAAAGGTACCGCAGAAGAAAAAAGCGGTACCGGTGCCTTCGCTGGACGAGCGAATTGCCGCCGTCCTGCAAGTACAGCTCAAAGAGCAATTGCAGCAGCTCCTGCCTGCTCTTCTGACACCGAGCCTTCCAGTCCTGGTCCGGTCTGAGCTACCGGTACCGGCAGTGGAACAGCCTCTTTTATCGGCATCCACTTTGTCGGTACCGGTACAAACAGCTTCCTCGGTATCCATGCCAGTTTTAGCTCCGGAACCGAGGTCTTTACACCAGGCGGTGCAAACTTCGGCACCGGCACGCCCGATGACATCGCCCGGTACCGTTTCTCAGAGGTCTGGTAAGTCGACTCACAAAACTTGACACCTAGAACCCTCCACACCGGAGTCACGGGACCGTAGCTTTCAAGTGAGGGACCCTGATCTGTGGGGTGATTCAGAGGAGCCTTTCCTCTCTGAGGGAGAGTGTTCGTCAGGGGACGAGGATCCTTCTGGTTTAGATCCATCCTCCAAACCTGATGCAACTTCTTTCACCTCTTTTCTCAAAGAGATGTGCGACTCTCTCTCTATTCCCTTGGAGGCTGAATCCAAAAAAATCCAAGGCATTTCTCGATGCACTGGACTTTGACCAGCCTCCAAGGGAATTCTTAAAATTGCCTCTCCATGATATTTTGCGAGAGACTTTCTATAAAAATCTAGAGACACCTTTGACCATTCCAGGAGCTCCTCGCAAACTGGACTCCTTATATAAGGTCATACCTATTCCGGGCTTTGACAAACCACAACTCCCCCATGAGTCTTTACTGGTAGAATCTACTTTAAAGAAATCCACGGGGGCTAGTGTGTACGCCTCTGTCCCTCCTGGCAGAGAAGGTAAGGCCATGGATAAGTTTGGCAAACGGTTGTATCAGAATGCGATGCTAGCTAATAGATCTGGGAACTATGCTTTCCATTTTTCGTTCTACCTTAAGCATCTCATTCAAACTTTGTCAACTTTTGAGAAATACCTCCCTGACCGTAAAAAATCTGCCTTTCGCCAAACTTCTTCATCGCTTTTACAACTTCGTAAGTTCATGGTCAGATCAATCTATGATACCTTTGAGCTGACCTGTAGGGCCACGGCTATGTCAGTGGCCATGTGGCGACTGGCATGGCTTAGAGTTTCAGAACTCGATGTCAATCACCAAGATCGCCTGGCCAATGCACCTTGCTTGGGGGATGAGCTGTTTGGAGAATCCATGGACTCCACTACCCAAAAGCTCTCAGCTCATGAGACTCGGTGGGACACTCTCCTTAAAACGAAAAAGAAAACCCCACCTACCAGGCCTTTTCGCCAACAGTCGGCCTACCAGCGTAGATTTGTGGCTCGTCCTTTACCACAGGCCCCGCAGCAACCCAGGCGTCAGAGGCAACAACAGAGGCAAGCTGCAAGACCAGCACAGCAGCAACAACAGGTGAAGCCTCCCCCTTCACAAAAATCCACTCAACCCTTTTGACTTGGTTCTCCAGGACATAGCCAGTCTCCATCCTGCCGCCCACCTTCCGCAGCCCATAGGAGGACGCCTTACTCTTTTCATAAGCCGTTGGGAAACCATCACCTCGGATCAGTGGGTCCTCAACATCATCCGCCACGGCTACTCTCTCAACTTTCTGACACTTCCTGCCCAAAGTCTGCCAAGAGAGTCTGATTTGAACACTCCTCAGGTTTCACTCCTTCTTCAGGAGGTTCAATCCCTCCTCCTTCTGAACGCCATAGAGGAAGTTCCTCTAGATCAAAAGGGGCAGGGATTCTACTCCCGTTATTTTCTAGTTCCCAAAAAAACAGGAGATCTCAGACCCATCCTAGATCTTCACGATCTCAACAAATGCTTCGTCAAAGAGAAATTCAGAATGCTCTCTTTAGCCACTCTTTACCCTCTTCTCAATCAAGGCGACTGGCTATGTTCCCTCGATCTCAAAGAAGCATACACTCACATACCGATCAATCTGGCCTCCAGACAGTACCTACGCTTCATGATCAATCGTTGTCATTACCAGTACAAGGTGCTACCCTTCGGTCTTGCCTCCTCTCCAAGAGTGTTTACCAAATGTCTGATTGTGGTGGCTGCTTTTCTACGTTCCCACCACCTTCAGGTGTTTCCTTACCTGGACGATTGGTTAATAAAGGCCAATTCATCTCAGACAGTACTCCAGGCCACCAACCAGACCATTCTATTTCTACGTTTGCTGGGGTTCAAGATCAATCTACCCAAATCTCATCTCATCCCCACTCGGAGACTTCAATTCATTGGAGCAATCTTGGACACAGTCCTCATGAGAGCGTTTCTGCCGTCCAACCGTCTTCAAACGCTTCAATCTCTATGTCAGCAGGTGCTTCCACAACGTTCCATCTCTGCCAAGCAAATGATGATACTCTTGGGTCACATGGCCTCCACAGTTCATGTCACACCACTTGCACGTCTTCACCTGCGCACTCCTCAGTGGACCCTAGCTACCCAGTGGTCCCAAGCGATGGATCCTTGCTCACGTCAAATATCTGTAACATCATCTCTTCGTCAGTCTCTACAATGGTGGTTGATATCCTCAAATCTCTCCAGAGGTCTTCTGTTCCATCTACCTCCTCATCAACTTATCATCACCACTGACACCTCCCCTTATGCCTGGGGAGCTCATTTGAACGAGTTTCAAACTCAAGGACTTTGGACAGCTCAGGAAATGAAGCATCACATCAATTTCCTGGAACTCAGAGCAATGTTTTATGCCCTCAAGGCCTTCCAGCATCTTCTCTTTCCTCAAGTCCTCCTGCTGTGCACAGACAATCAAGTTGCGATGTACTACATCAACAAGCAGGGTGGGACAGGCTCTCGCCTCTTGTGCCAAGAAGCCCAGAAGATTTGGGCTTGGGCCACAAATCACCATCTATTCCTGAAAGCTATCTACATTCAGGGAGAACAGAATTCCTTGGCGGACAAGCTCAGCAGAATTCTCCAGCCTCACGAGTGGACACTCGATCCTTTAACTCTACAGTCCATCTTCGCTCATTGGGGCACTCCTCAGATAGACCTCTTTGCAGCTCCTCACAATCACCAGCTGCCCCTATTCTGCTCCAGACTCTACTCTCCCCACCGTCTGGCAGCAGATGCATTTCTCCTCGATTGGTCCAATCTGTTTCTGTACGCTTTCCCTCCTCTGCCTCTCATGTTAAGAACCTTGTTCAAGCTCAAGAGGGAACGAGCCACCATGATTCTGATTGCTCCACGGTGGCCCAGACAACATTGGTTCTCCCTTCTACTTCAACTCAGTTCCAGGGAACCCGTTCTTCTTCCACTGTTTCCTTCTCTGCTTGCACAACATCAGGAGACCCTTCTACATCCCAACCTCCAGTCTCTGCACCTGACAGCTTGGTATCTCTCGGGCTGACTTCGACTGATACTCTTTTGTCTCAGCCCGTTCGCTCCATTCTGGACGCATCCAGGAAACCGGCCACTCTGCAATGTTACCTTCAGAAGTGGACTCGATTTTCTTCCTGGTGTCTTCTTCATCATTTTGATCCCACTTCCCTTGCAGTGGAGACGTTGTTGGATTATCTTCTTTCTTTGTCTGACTCTGGCCTCAAGTCTACTTCCATCAGAGTCCACCTTAGTGCTATTGCTGCTTTTCATGAGCCAGTCCATGGAAAACTCCTCTCAGCTCATCCCTTGGTGTCCAGATTCATGCGGGGTCTTTTCAATGTGAAACCACCTCTTAAAGCCCCTCCTGTTATCTGGGATCTCAATATAGTTCTTTCCGCCTTAATGAAGCCTCCATTTGAACCTTTGGCTACCGCTTCTTTCAAGTTTCTCACTTGGAAGGTACTTTTCCTTATTGCTCTTACCTCTGCCAGGAGGGTCAGTGAGCTACATGCACTAGTTGCGGATCCACCTTTTACAGTCTTCCATCATGACAAGGTGGTTCTGCGTACACATCCAAAGTTTCTCCTTCATCGGGCCCCCCTGAAATAGTCAGGGGGGCCCGATGAAGGAGGGCATCAACATTGTTTTTTCCAAACGGTGATGGGCCCCTCCAGCATCGATCGCCAACACGTCCCCTCTCCCCCCCAGATTGGCAAAGCGGGCCCCACCCCGATCGGCAACGCGGCCTCCCCCCGACGGAAAGTAAGACAAGCAAGCAACGTGGGTAAGAAAGGCAACGGGAACTGTAATTGTGCAAGTGGTACTGCTTGCACAAAGCTTCCCTCTAACGCAGCTTCCTGTTTCCGCCTGGGCGCATGGTGGGGTGGGCCGGGGCAGGGGGCCCAGTGTACTTGGGTGCCTAGGGGCCCTCGATGAATTAATCCTGCCCTGCCCCTGAGCCTTCTCTTCTCTAAGCTGAAGAGCCCTAGCCACTTTAGCCTTTCCTCATAGGGAAGTCATTCCATCCCTTTTATTATTGATAACACCCATTGATCTGTTGTTATTTTTGCCCATTGGTTGAGAATTCCATCTCAACCAATCTATTGTTCTGCCTGTCTTCTTTCCAAAACCTCACTCGCATTCTGGAGAACAGGCTGCATACTTTGGACTGTAAGCGGGCTCTAGCTTACTATTTAGAGCGTACTAAGCCCCACAGATCATCTCCCCAACTCTTTCTGTCCTTTGATCCAAATAAATTAGGACGTCCTGTTACTAAACGTACGTTGTCAAATTGGCTTGCAGCGTGCATTTCATTTTGTTATGCTCAATCCGGACTGACACTGGAAGGTTCTGTCACGGCCCATAGAGTTAGAGCTATGGCAGCATCTGTGGCTTTCCTCCGTTCCACGCCTATTGAGGAAATCTGCAAGGCTGCTACATGGTCCTCAGTTCACACTTTTACATCTCACTATTGTCTGGATGCATTCTCCAGACGGGATGGACACTTCGGCCAATCTGTTTTGCAAAATTTGTTTTCCTAATGGCCAACCTACCCTCCATCCCTCTTTTTGTTAGTTTGGAGGTCACCCATCAGTCAAGAATATGCTGCCTGCATGTCCTGGGATAAAGCACAGTTACTTACCGTAACAGGTGTTATCCAGGGACAGCAGGCAGATATTCTTGCGTCCCACCCACCTCCCCGGGTTGGCTTCTTAGCTGGCTTATCCTAACTGGGGACCGCGCGCCTCTGTCGGGCGGGAAGGCACTCGCGCGTGCGCGGTGCGGCCTGCTAGAACTTTCCAAGTTCTTAGAGTGCAATCACTCTAAAATTGTCCGTACCGGGGCTCCGTTGGTGCCGTCACCCATCAGTCAAGAATATCTGCCTGCTGTCCCTGGATAACACCTGTTACGGTAAGTAACTGTGCTTTATACGCCTGTGTGGAACACTGTCAAAGACTTTGCTAAAATATAAAAACACCACATCTAGCACACTCCCTCCATCCAATTCTCTGGTCACCCAGTCAAAGAAATTGATCAGATTTGTCTGACAAGACCTACCTGTAGTGAATCCATGTTGCCTCCGGTCCTGTAATCCACCGGATTCCCGAAACTTCACCATTCTCTGTTTTAAAAGTGTTTCCATTAATTTGCTTACCGGCCTGTAATTCCCTACTTCTTCCTTACTTCCACCTTTGTGGAGCGGGACCACATCCACCCTCCTTCAGTTCTCCAGTACCACTCCCAACTCTAGAGAAGCATTGAAAAGGTCAGTCAGCAGAGCCACCAGAACTTCCCTAAGTTCCTTCAGCACCCTCAGATGTACACTATCCGACCCCATCACTTTGCCTACCTTTAATTTAGCTAGCTCCCCACGAACACAACCCTCTGAAAATTGATCAGGGTCTACCACTCCTCCATCCTTATTCGTGTTTGTCTTCTGTGGTTCCACTCCTGGTGATTCAGCTGTGAACACAGAACAGAAATATATTGTTAAGCAATTCAGCCTTTTCTTTATCAGCTTCTACATATTCCTCCCCTTCACCTTTGAGTCTCACAATGCTACTTTTGCACTTCTTCCTATCACTAATATATTTAAAAAATGTCTTGTCTCCCCGTTTTATCGTGTCAGCTAGTTTTTCTTCCATTTGCATCTTTGCTTTCCTGAGTACACGACCAGCCTCTCTTAACTTTTCCAGATATTTTTGCCTGTCTTCCTCTTTCTGTGATCTTTTGTAGTTTATGAAAGCTAACCTCTTATTCCTTACCTTCTCAGCTACTACTTTTGAGAACCAAAGCAGCCTTCTTATCCTCTTACTTTAACTTGAACAAGTTCCTGGAGGAAAAGTCCATAGTCTGCTATTGAGACAAACATGGGGAAGCCATTGCTTGCTCTGGATTGGTAGCGTGGAATGTTGCTACTATTTGGGTTTTTGCCAGGTACTTGTGACCTGGATTGGCCACCGTGAAATGAGATACTGGGCTAGATGGACCATTGGTTTGACCCAGTAAAGCTATTCTTGTTCATATAAGTGAAGTCTGAGAAGAGCATGAGTGAGACTCATACATACAGACATAACTTAGAGAATATTATAAGTTATATGTATATTTTTGACATTTCTAGTATACATAAATCAATGTAATCTTTAATCTTTTGATATCTCCTATTATTCAGGTAATCAGATATGCTTTTCCATTTCATGATCACTTTAAATCATCGGAAGCATATGAACAGTTTAGGTAATAATTCTTTTTTTTTAACATAGTAACATAGTAACATAGTAGATGACGGCAGATAAAGACCCGAATGGTCCATCCAGTCTGCCCAACCTGATTCAATTTAAATTTTTTTATTTTTATTTAATTTTTTTTAATTTTTTTTCTTAGCTATTTCTGGGCAAGAATCCAAAGCTTTACCCGGTACTGTGCTTGGGTTCCAACTGCCAAAATCTCTGTTAAGACTTACTCCAGCCCATCTACACCCTCCCAGCCATTAAAGCCCTCCCCTGCCCATCCTCCACCAAACGGCCATACACAGACACAGACCATGCAAGTCTGCCCAGTAACTGGCCTAGTTCAATATTTAATATTATTTTCTGATTCTAAATCTTCTGTGTTCATCCCACACTTCTTTGAACTCAGTCACAGTTTTACTCTCCACCACCTCTCTCGGGAGCGCATTCCAGGCATCCACTACCCTCTCCGTAAAGTAGAATTTCCTAACATTGCCCCTGAATCTACCACCCCTCAACCTCAACTTATGTCCTCTGGTTTTACCATTTTCCTTTCTCTGGAAAAGATTTTGCTCTACGTTAATACCCTTCAAGTATTTGAACGTCTGAATCATATCTCCCCTGTCTCTCCTTTCCTCTATGGTATACATATTCAGGGCTTCCAGTCTCTCCTCATACGTCTTCTGGCGCAAGCCTCCTATCATTTTCGTCGCCCTCCTCTAGACCGCCTCAAGTCTTCTTACGTCTTTCGCCAGATATGGTCTCCAAAACTGAACACAATACTCCAAGTGGGGCCTCACCAATGACCTGTACAGGGGCATCAACACCTTCTTACTTCTTACTTAGCACCTTCTTACTTAGCACTCCTCATGGCCCCCTAATTTTTTTTTTCAATTTCACAATTTATTCTTATTTAGAAATGTTAAACTATTAAAATTAGAGGTATTTATCTGTGTGCTCTATCTTCTATGTTGGCTGGGGACTCTCTTCACCTGACATATTTCACCAAATGGCTGTTTTAAGCATGTTCTCTACAACATATATACCATAATGTTAGATCTACAATTACCAAATAGTACATAATATCTATCCTAAATATCTATTTCTTTTTTTATATATTAAAACTGCTTACCTATGATCACCGTTCAGCCTGAATCTCTCTGCATTTAGTAGAATTCAAAATGGCTGCTGCGTTTTAAAAAAAAAAAGAAATTTTATACTCATCCTACCACAGTCAGGCAATCCAATTTAAAACTGATTAATGTCAGACCTGATCTTCAAAATCGAAGTGTTGCCTATTCGATTTTGAAATTTAGATCATTAGGAGTCACTGTATTAAGACTGTATATCCAGCATTGCTCATTATAGTTTAATATGTGCTCATGATTACCATCCTCCCACCTTACTATCACTTGATCTATAATTCACCATCTCATATCATCTGTTGAGCGTTTTTTCTCTTGCCAATATTGCCATAGTTGGTCAATGATGGTTGCTAAGCAATGATTAAGAGATAAGAAACATAGAAACATGATGACAGATAAAGGCCAAATGACCTATCCAGTCTGCCCATCTGCCGTAACCATTATCTGTTTCTCTCTCTGAGAGATCCTATGTGCCTATCCCAAGCCCTCCTCAATTCAGCCACAGTTTCTATTTCCACCACCTCTTCCAGGAGCCTGTTCCACGCATCTACATAAGAACATAAGAACATAAGAAATGGCTTCGCCGGATCAGACCCTAGGTCCATCCAGTCCGGCGACCCGCACCCGCGGAGGCCAAGCTAGGTGTTCCCTGTTGGGAAACCTTGTTTACTCGTATCTACCACCCTTTCTGTAAAAAAGTATTTCCTCAGATTACTCCAGAGCCTATCACCTCTTAACTTCATCCTATGCCCTCTCATTGCAGAGTTTCCTTTCAAATGAAAGAGACTCGACTCATGCACATTTATATTACGTAGGTATTTAAACGTCTCTATCATATCTCCCCTCTCCCGCCTTTCCTCCAAAGTGTACAGATTGAGATCTTTAAGTCTGTCCCCATACACCTTATCACGAAGGCCACACACCATTTTGGTAGCCTTCCTCTGTACCGACTCCATCCTTTTTATATCTTTTTGAAGGTGCGGCCTCCAGAATTGTACACAATATTCTAAATGAGGTCTCACCAGAGTCTTATACAGAGGCATCAATACCTCCTTTTTCCTACTGGCCATACCTCTCCCTATGCACCCTAGCATTCTCCTAGCTTTTGCTGTCACCTTTTCAATCTATTTAGCCACCTTAAGATCATCACATACAATCACAGCCAAGTCCCACTGTTCAGTCATGCACATAAGTTCTTCACCCCCTAAACTGTACCGTTCCCTCGGGTTTTTGCAGCCCAAATGCATGACCTTGCATTTCTTAGCATTAAATTTTAGCTGCCAAATTTCAGATCATTCTTCAAGCTTCACCAGGTCTTTCTTCATGTTATTCACACCATCCGGCGTGCCTACTTTTTTGCAGATTTTGGTATCATCTGCAAAGAGGCAAATCTTACCCGTCAACCCTACAGCAATATCGTTTATAAAAATGTCAAAAAGAACAGGCCCAAGAATAGAACCTTGAGGCACACCATTGGTAACATCCCTTTCCTCAGAGCAATCTCCGTTGATCACTACCCTCTGTCGCCTTCCACTCAACCAGTTCTTGACCCAGCCCGTCAATTTGGGACCCTCCCAAGGGCACTCAGTTTATTAGACGTCTGTGTGGAACACTGTCAAAGGCTTTGCTAAAATCTAAATTCACCACATCTAGCGCACATCCTCTATCCAATTCTCTGGTCACCTAGTCAAAAAAATTGATCATGTTTGTCTGACAAGACCTACCTCTAGTGAATCTATGTTGCCTCTGGTCCTGTGGATTATAGGACCGGAGGCAACATAGATTCGTTACCTAAGCTGTGCATATGCTTCCAATGATTTAAAGTGTTCAGGAAATGGAAAAGCACATCCGGTCCTGTAAACCACAGGACCGGAGGCAACATGGAATCGTTACTTAAGCTGTGCATATGTTTCCAATGTTTTAAAGTGATCAGGAAATGGAAAAGCACATCTGATGACCTGAATAAAAGGTGATATCAAAGGATTAATTATTACATTGCTTTATGTATACTATCGATGAGTTTGAGGAGTAATCAAGGTAATAGCCTATTTATTTAATTATATATTTATATTTGATTGTTTTTCCTAGGGAAAGTTCCACTATATCTTTTGTAATCCACCTGGAACTTTAGAGGTTTAGATTGCATATATGCACCTGTATTGTATATCTATCTATCTAATTATGGGATCTCTGTCCCTTTAAAAGATTTAATAAAATCCAGTGGGTGGACTGACTTGGAGTAGAAAACATATGAAGACAAAGAATTTCCACCCCCTTTGTCTCCCTCAGCTTAGTAATACAATAAACTTGACATCATTTCAGCAATTTCCTTCTTTTTTTTTTTTTAACCTTTAGTGAGATGCATGATAAAACTGTCCATACCATCTACAAGAAATAGATAAAGCCTCTAATTTTACTTGAAGGCCCAGGAATACTATTTATAGGCAAACTAGGTTCAAATAATCTAAATCTGCTTTGAGAGAATAGACTTTCTCTCAAGGAAGGACTTTTGATTGGAAAATTGTAACTGGAATGCCCCTTAGCTAGCAACACTGCACAATAAAGCAAAATAATATTTTAGTCAAAATAGGCAGACAATGCTCCCAGCGAACTTAAATTAGCATATTGAGGGCAAATATGCAGACAATTTAAGATAATGAGAGCTGATTATTCAATTCAATGAATGTTAAATAGGGAGAGAGGGCTGCACGGCCTTATCTCTCTTCCATTCCATTTAGTTTATTAATCGTTTCACATTTGAACTCTGTGTTCAGTTTGCTCCCCCCCCCCTCCATTATTACCATCCTTTCTGTTTGTAGAGAAATGGTGACCTTATTGGAGGATCATTTGAAAGAATTCAGTTGCTGAGTGCTGCCATTTTGTCTAGGCAGGTTGCCTGGGAGAGCACCTTCAGGTCAAAAGATCAGGCCTTCCTCCCCTTATCCTCCTACTGTTACACAGGATTTCCTTTCTAAATGGTTTTTTATAAATTAATTATAAAAATCCACAGATTGCACATTTGTATAGACAATATAATAGAAGTTTGAGTGTTACCTTTTATCAAACTGAATCATATAGCATTTGGGAAGGTTATTTTCCCATCATTAGTCTTAGATTCCCATCATGGAAGGTCAACGATGGTAAGTCTTTTGACTTTAAGGTTTCTACTTGAAACCAATAACCAAATGCTATTGGTTCTTCTGCAACCTGTGTAGGTGGTCATCCAGCTCCTGGTGGAAAGTTGTCTATATTTTTAAATAACAGCTGAAATATACGAGATTCAGATGACATTCCTTTTTTGAGTTTTGGTAAAATCTATGTGAGTGGCAGCTTTGTTTGAATATCATCGTTCTTAAGACTCCTGAGGCAGGCCTGTTGGCTGAAACATGTACATGTTGAGTCATTGAATCATTGAATGTACTATTGTGACATTGGAGGAATAAAGATCTTCACATTACCAGATGAGTTGGAGACACTTTTTTGGTGCACATCATTCTGATCTGGACAATTCCATTTTGGTTCTTTGCAATCCAATAATGTGACACTGTGAGATTAAGGTATAGCTCCTGTTTTTTTGTTTTAAATTATAATTTTTAATTTTCATCTGGACCTTGTTGCCCTGACATTATGGGATGCACTGGGAGAGGCATAAGACTTCAATTGGCCAGATACCTAAAACTCCTCCCTTGGGAGGGGCTTTAGGTATCTGGCCAACCGGAGTCTAAGGCCCCTTCCACTGCATCCCAGAATGCACTGGGAGTGAGGCATAAGACTCTGGTTGGCCCAGATGCCTAAGGACCCTCCTATGGGAGAGATCTTAGGCATCTGAACCAATCAGGACCCTTAGGCTCTTTCCCGGTGCATCCCAGAATGCACCGGGAAGGGGAAAGCCTGCCATTTTCAAGTGATGGGCTTGCTGGCTGGAGTATGTATGCCTTCCTCTGGCCGGACCTCAGGAGGGAGTGGGCATCCCTTCTGCCTATTGTGGTTAGTTGGGATGGGGGTGTTTCGAAGGGGTTCTGGCAGGGGGAATTGGGCACTGCTCCTGCTGAGGGGTGCTTGGGTGGTTCCGGCAGGAGGAATAGAGCACTCCTTCCACTGAGGTTGCTCGGGGGGTTCTGGCAGGAGGAATTGGGCACTCTTCCTGCTAGGGGATGCTTCGGGGGTAGGGGAGAGGGTACAGGAGGGAGTGGGCATCCCTCCTGCCGCCTGACTTCATGGGGGGGGGAGTCAGGGGGTTCCCTGCCACTGAAGTTGCTGCTGAGCTGATCATGGCAGGGAGATTCCCTTGCCACAATCAGCTCAGTGGCAATGCGATTCTCTAACCGGCACCTGCAACATAGACGCCAGTTAGAGAATCGGGTTGGTTAGGTGGGGTTAGGCATCTGACCATTAGGACAGACGCAATTCTGTATAGGACACCTGTGTGCGATTCTCAAAAGCTGCTTAGGCAGCTGCTGAGACCAGGCATCCTATACAGAATCAGGCCCATAGTGTGGTAGGTGTGCTTAGGAAAGCTATGAAGTTTCTGTGGTTACCTCATATAAGTTTGTTAGTATGGTAATGGGATTGTGATACTTTTTGATATAGAGGAATATATAATAATATTTGGTACCCAATAGTCCATTATTTAGGTACATATATATGAGAGAGGTTTTTTAAGAATCGATGATTTATTACTTTACTCTAATGTTAATGACATCTTTGCCTCACAACTCTTGTGTGTAGGTTAAATTGAAATCAGGAATGTATAAGAAAAGATGACTTGAAGGGTCACAAGTGCCGGTTGAAGGGAGCAATATGGATACAGTGAACGATATAACCATGTAAGGAATGGGAATAACAGGTTGATCCTAGTGAAGAAATCTTATTGGAGAATGAGAGGGCAAAACCCACGCTGCTCCTTGTGACTCTGGGCAAGTCACTTAATCCCCCCATTACCCCAGGTACATTAGATAGATTGTGAGCCCACCGGGATAGACAGGGAAAAGTTCTTGAGTAGCTGAATAAATTCATGTAAACTGTTCTGAACTCCTCTGGGAGAATGGTATAGAAAATTTAATAAATAAAAAAATCTTCAGCAGAAAGTTCAACCAGTATAGCACCCATGGGACCGGTAGAGGATAGATGAGACATGATAGAAAAAAGCTTCTTTGGATGGCTGGCAGAGTTAGTAATGAGCTGCAAGTGGTAGAATTAGTGTTGTTATGTCAGGCCCATGGCTGGTCTAATTGCGGGTGCATAAATGTAAGACATGTTGATATCAATTTACTCTATTATTCTATAAAGGAATCTGGGCACCCAGGTGCCATTATAGAATAGGCTATCACTATGCAGCACTGGCACTCCTAATAGAGGTGCCAATGTATAGAATTGCCCCCACAATGCATTTTTCCTTGTATCTTTATTTTTGTGATTATTATTGTACTCTAGATCAGTGTTCTTCAACCACCGGTCCGTGGACCGGTGCCTGTCCACAGAAAATTCCTGCCAGTCCATGCAGGGCAGGCGAGATCATGAGGAGCCTCTGACAATGGCTTTCTACCTTCCCAGCAGCTCTCGGTACTTGCCAGTGCAGCGATTCACTAAGGCAGCCTTGGAGCTTTTGCTGAGTCGTGGCCACCTCTGATGATGCAACTTCCTCTTTCCTCAGAGGTGGCGCGACCCATCAAAGGACCCAAAGCTGCCTTAGTGAATCCCTGCACTGGCAAGTATGGAGAGCTGCTAGGAGGGGAGAAAGCCACTGTTGGAGGCTGGTAAGCTACTGGACAAGGGAAAATAAATGAACAGCTGCTACTGGACCTGGAGGGAGGAAGAAGGAGAGATGCTGCTGGGAGGGGAGGAGGGAAAGGAGTCTGGGAAGCTGCTGGACAAGGGAAAAAAAGAGATAGTTGCTACTGGACCTGGAGGGAGGGAGAAGGAGAGATGCTGCTGGGAGGGGAGGAGGGAAAGGAGTTTGGGAAGCTGCTGGACAAGGGAAAAAAAGGGACAGCTGCTACTGTACCTGGAGAGTAGAAGAAGGAGAGATGCTGCTGGTAGGTGTGTAGGGAAAGGGAAGAGAGTTACTGCTGGACAGGAGGAGGAAGGAAGGGAGAAGGAAAAAGCTGGCAGGGAGATTAGAGGAGGGGAAGGGGAGAGACAGGAATGAGAAAATAGAGAAATTGATGATGGGAAGGGGGTCAGCAGAGAAGTAAGCAGAGAGGGACAAAGATGCTAGATCTGGTGTAGGAGAGATAAAAATGAAGAGAGCAGTGAAGCTGGAATGAATCATGTAAAAAGGAGAAAGGGGGCACAGGCTGGATGGAGATGGGCATAGAAAGAAGACAGACACCATGTGGAAGGGGGAGAGGGCAGATAGTGGATGGAAGGGGCAGCCGCTGGAAGGAAGAGAGTGAAAAGAAGATGAAAGCAGAAACCAGAGACAACAAAAGGTAGAAAAAATAATTTTATTTCTATTTTGTGATTAGAATATATCAGATTTGAAATATATATCCTGCTAGAGCTGGTGTTAGACATAACTGGGGACTGCAAAGTCCAGGCAGTGGCTTATGGCTCTCTCTGACCAGGGGGGCAGTTGCCCTAGTTGCACTTCCCTAACCCTATTCCTGCTATTTGTGACTGCGGTATTCTGTTAGCATGATATTTCTGTGTAGCATTCTGTAATAATTTGGCTTATTCAGTTTTCTTGATAGTAGAGGGGATATATGTGAAGGGGAGGGGAGACAGGGGTTTTGTTGATCCTTGCTCTGTATTATTTGTATTTATAAAATGACAAGTGTACAGAATATTGTTTCTTTTTATACTTTAATAAAATACATTCAATATAAAATCGTAACTGAGGCTTGTGCGGATGGGATCAGATGGTTTGCGGGGACCGAGCTCATGGAGACAGGGTGGAAGCGGGGTTTCTAAATTTCAGTCCTAGTAGTTTGCCGGCCCACAAAATAATTCTTTTATTTACGCCAGTCCATAGGTGTAAAAGGTTGAAGAACACTGCTCTAAGGGATAGGGACTTGTATACTGCCTTTTTTTTTAGTTACACAACCACACATAAAGTGTTTTACATACAGTGGAGGATTAAGTGACTTGCCCTGGGTCACAGGGAGCAGTGCAGGATTTGAACCTACAACCTCAGGGTGCTGAGGCTGTAGCTCTAACCACTGCACCACTGTGTGATACTGTTTGTTAACTAGCTGGATGCCCATAAGCAGCAAACTTATCCTTCTCATCCCCCTCCCACCCCACTACCATAAATACTGTAGTTGCTTACACTATATCATTTATCTGTCTGTCCCCTTAGGCTCTGTAACTGAAACCTCTAAACCCAATACTACGCTGCAAACTCCCCTGGTGCTCCTTTTCAAGTATCTCGTCCGCCAGCAATGCCAGGCAATTAAACGAGAGTAAAGCTACAATTGTGGGTTAAACAGTACCATTGAAGAGTCCCGTTCATTTGATGCATTCTCTTTGACATGCTTCCCTGTAAGCTGTCACCAAAGTGGGAATTCTTCCCAGTGCATATTTCAGTGGGGGAAGCTCACATAGCTCTGCCTTTGAATTCTACCATGAAATCTGGTATGCTCAATACAATTTCTTCCATATTTTCTGGGTACGATTCCCCTCTGCCCTCCTCTGTACTCTTCTCCTCTTACCAGTCCTCTTCTGTCTTCTCTTAACTCGCCTCCCTTCAGCCCCTTCGCCTTCCCTGCCACTTATCCCCCTCCCTGGCCTTTAGCCCTTTCTTCTGTCTCTTACCTTTTACTGAGGTTCTCATACCCCACTTCACAGAGATGCCATGGGTGAACCATCCCAAAAAGTGAGATTTACCAAGCCGAGGAGCGATATCAAAGACTAAAGAATTATTTAAATGTAGTATGGCTTTGGAAATTAATCAAGGCAGCATTAAATGATATTGGATTTTCTGTGGAGTCTCTGAAAGAATGCAGACAAAGTAAAGAGAAATTTGGGTAAAATCTTGAAGCTGAAATTTGTCTTCTGTCCAGTAGTTTAAAGTATGTACATTGGTTTCAGAGCACATGTACTTGCAGTAAAGGGAAAAAGGACAGAGCAATGGGATGCAGTACGCAGGAAAATGTGCTCTGATTTCGTCCTACTGGTTGGACCCCTTGGATAGTAGATGGCATGGATAGGCAGACTAGATAGGTCATATATCCTTCATATGCCTCAACCTAAGAATTGCCATACTGGGACAGACCAAAGGTCCATCAAGCCTAGTATCCTGTTCCAATGGTGGCCAACCCAGGTCACAAGAACCTAGCTAGATCCCAAGTAATAAAACATATTTTATGCTTCTTATCCTAAGAATAAGTAGTAGTTTTCCCCAAGCCATTTCAATAATGGCCTATGGACTTCTCTTTTAGGAATTTATCCAAACCCTTTTAAAACCCCACTAAGTTAACTAATTTCACCACATTCTCTGGCAACGAATTACAGAGTTTAATTGCATGTTGTGTGAAGAAATATTTTCTCTGGTTTTCATCTTAGTGGGGGTGGGGTCTTCAGACAGGAGGGGTTGGGCTCCCTCCAGCCCAGATCGTGTCAGGGTGGGTGGGGGGGGTCTTTGGGCAGGAGGGGTCGGGCTCCCTCCTGCCTGGATTGTGTTGGGGGTGGAAGGGGTGGGAGGTCTTCGAGCAGGAGGGCCTGGGATCCCTCCTGCCCGATCCGATCGTGGGGGGAGGAGCTGTGTCGGGGCAGGAGGGCCTGGGATCCCTCCTGCCCGATCCGATCGGGGGTGGGGGATGGATCGCAGCAGGAGAGATTGGCTATCTCTCCTGCCACGATAGCTGATCACCCCTCTACCTGAACTGCCACAAACAGCATCTCTCCTCCTTAAAGTATGCAATGCTTCAGTCTTGGTCTGTCTGCTTCCCAACCTTTCTTCTGCCCACTCTTTGCCTAATCAAAGTCTCTACTCTTCCCTATACTTCCACTCCCTGTACTTTCGATTAACTATCCTATATGAACTAAAAAGTCCCTTATGTTTATATGTGTATGTAAACCACTTTGATATATATTCACACTAAAGGCAGTATATTAAAGTGTAATAACTATTTCATTCACTAAAGTAAGGGGCTCGAAATGGGTGCTTTCAGCTAGAGTGCACTGGGAATCAGTTTAGGGCAGTGGTCTCAAACTCAAACCCTTTGCAGGGCCACATTTTGGATTTGTAGGTACTTGGAGGGCTGCAGAAAAAATAGTTAATGTCTTATTAAAGAAACTAGTCTTATAGCCCGTTACATTAACGGGTGCTAGAATATATGTGTATGTGTCTGTCTTTATTTCTTTCTCTCTCTCTCCTTAGCCGCTTTCTGTATTTCTGTCTTTCTTTTTCCTTGGCTGTCCACCTTGCTTGCTCCATCTGTACATCCTCCCTTCCTTTTACCTCCCCTGTGTCCACCACCACTCCTTCACTGCTTTCCTTATCCAGCACCTGCCCTTCTCCCTTTGTTTTACCTCCCCCCTGCTAGAATATATGTCTGTCTGTCTTTATTTCTGTCTCCCTCCCTCCCACTATCTGTCTTTCTCCATGCCCCCTATGCAGCAGCATTTCTGTCCCCCCCCCCTGCAGCTTTAAAAAGATCTTACTTCACCACCCTGGCACCAAGGGAGGGAACCAGGCAGCCTCACCTCCATGGTAGAAATGGTGCTTGGGCAAGGGCGGAGTTTATTTATTTCAGTTAGCATCTTATGACTGGCATCAGAAGGACAGGCTGGAGCCACTCCCCTGTGCTTCCTAGTTCGGCCGGACCGGGGAACCTGCAAGACCTGGAATAAAAGAGGGAAAAGTTGAGGTGAACGCACTCCTAGATCCCCCGCAGGCGACAGCCGCAGTGATTGACAGCTCCCCTCTGATGTCATCGGAGTGCGGCGCCCTGGCATGTGGGGGCGGGGGGAACTCTCTCTGCGTTGCCGGATGAGAGGTAATCCTGGGTCGCCACTGTGCGAGATTTGTCCCAATCCCTTCCCGAAGCTGGAGAGGGGCGGGAAAAGCTCGCGATCACCTCCTTGCTCCGTATTGTGCTTGGGGTACCTGAATTACCTGCCTCCCTGTCTGTGTACGCATGGCAGTTCTCATTTTTCAGTGTGGAGCCCGGGCTTTTTTTAATTTTGAAGTTGCCATGGCGGCTATCCTCAGTCGCAGTGGCGTGAGGTGGAGAGTCTGGCACGCATGCGCACTCCTACCGCCACAGCCCGACAGATCAGGACTCAGGGAACATGCGGTTAGAGTGCGCATGCGCGCTTAGCATTTTATTATTATAGATGACAATTTTGCATGAGGTAAAACTTTTTATAGTTTATAAACCTTCCCCCCTCCCCAAAAGCCTGCATGTTCCCCCCTTCTTTGCAGCGTCCTCCAGTTTCCCCCCGGCCTCCCAGTCTTAGTTTCAGCTTATTACCGCAGCCTGAAAAGAGGATCGCTGGTGCTGTAGCATTCCTTGCAGGCTGCCATCGGCCTCCGCAGCACGTTCCCTCTGCCGTGGTCCCACCCCTCCTCTGATGTCAGGGGCAGGATCACAGCAGAGAATACAGCACCGGCAATCCTCTCCGCAGGCTGCGGTAATTAGCTGAAACTAAGACTGGGAGGCCAGGGGGGAAACTGGAGGACGCTGCAAAGAAGGGGGGCTGCGGTAATTATTTGAAGGTAAGAGAAGGAGGCCGTGGGGGGGGGGGGGAATCCAGAGGACGCTGCAAAGAACGGATAGCACTAGTACAGACCGTGGGCGACAAAATAGAACCTGGTAGGCCGCATGTGGCCCCTGGGCTGCGAGTTTGAGACCACTGGTTTAGGGGAAGGGAAAGTCTAGTTACAGTCTGTGGGGGAAGGTGGGGGGTCCTATCTGCCAGAAGGTCACATATTGTATATCTGTTTTACTCAGGAGGTCCTATCTGTTTTTCACACACCCTACAAAAGTGTCCCTTGTTCTCTTGAGTGTTTGTTTGCTTTCAGAGTTAGTGACTCTTTTGATGTGTTAATTGACAAGGAGAGGAGGAGGAGAAGGTAAGCACATGGAGGGAGGGAAAAATAGAGTTTGACTTTGGTAAGGAGAGCTGCTCTCTCAACAGAGCCTTTTGTAATTCAGCTGCAGCATCTGGCTTCTGTTTGCCTGGTTGCTGGTGAAATCAAAGATGTCCCCCTCACCTAATTATTAGTCTTTCAATATTTAACTGTAAAAATTACTTTTCAGCCTGCCCATAGGCTAGGAACAGAAAAGAAATGGAGAGAGAGATGTCAGATCAAATTATGCTGTGCTCTTCCTTAAATGTGTAATTCAATCAGCATGAGAAAATTAAAAAATGGTAATTAATTAATTATGCTTTTAATTTTAATTGTAAACCACTATCATTGGACCTTGCAATCTCCTTTCATCCAATTAATGTTATTTATTTAACTACAAACAATTGTAATTTAAGGAAAGAACAAATATTACAAAGAGGTTGCTTTTAAAGGCATTTTTTTTTCTCACTGTGCACGGTACCTGGGAAGTGCATTCAAACAGCTGCAGTCTGTTTTGATATCTATAAAATGTGCTGAGATCAAAAAGTTGCAATGGAGGTGTTATGGGGTTTGTGGAGTTCTGAATTAAAGGGAATAGTGTGTGAGGAGTGTGGGGATGATGAAGTATGTTCATTGAGTGGATAATCAAATTTTAATAAACATAAATATAAGGAGAGATAGTGATGTACATTGACTAGAAGAGAGACTTCAGCGTAGTTGTGTCTGATGACTTTAGATTAGCAAAACAGTGCAATAAGACAGTGACCAAAACCCAAGAGATGGGGGAGAAGAGTGCATAGAGAGAGAGAGGCTTAGGGTAGGCACCTCATTTTAGGCGCTTATCTGTAGGTGCTTCTTATAGAATTTCCCCCCTCAGTCTTTAAGGCCCTGCAAAAATACTCACACCATGTACACACTTCTTAGGTTATCCTTTCTTCACTTCTTTGAAACAATTCCACAGAACCCACAGGTCTGTAACAAAACTCTTATTTTATTGAAGACACTTTAAGAATAGTGCAAAACACAGCAGTTCGTTTGATCTTCGGTTCGAGGAAAAACTACCACATCACCCTTACCACAAAAAGTTGCACTGGCTGCCAATGGAGGCACGTATTCTGTTCAAATTTGCCTGTACAGTATTTGTTTCAAGCAGGTCTAGGGTCTAGCGCCTTCCTACCTGCTACCACGCTTCATATTACACAACCCCACACGACCAACCAGAAACCGAAACATCTTTTCGTACCAAAAGATCACAGGCTACAAATACAAATCCTTTTTTGACAGGACCTTCATGTTCCAAGCAGGCAGACAGCAGTCCTGGATGGATAACTACATAAATAGAGCCTGTCTGGACCTACGGCGCATTCCGAAAATCAATTAAAACCGTTCTGTTTGACAAATTCATCTCCTAAACAGAAGCCTCTCCACTCTCAATGATATTTTCCCCCTCTCTCTACCTCGATGTAATTTGCTGTACTCTACCTATTTCTTATGTAACCCTCACTTCTTGCTTCCTGTAATTCGCTGATTGTCCAGCCTTCTTTGAATGTGAACCGCCTAGAAGTCTTTCGACTATGGCGGTATAGAAGAATAAAGTTATTATTATTATTATTTTACTAAAGGTTGTTAATCCCTAATGCATGCTTAGCATAAGGGAAAACACCTTAAAGCACTGTGTGGTAATTTGCATTTTGGGGGGAAGGGTTAAAACACGGACCTGACGGACCTCGCGGATCTAAAACCGCACGTCCTTAAAAATCTGAGGTCCATGCCACTTGTAGTTAGTTTCTGGCTCCGACAGACCTCGGTGACAATTTAGCGCTGACTGATCCGTCTCAGCATAGGGAGGGAAAAGTATTAGGATCCGTCAGCGCTAAAATGTCACCGAGGTCTGTCAGAGCCAGAGACTAAAACCATTCCCCTTAATAGCAGCGCCCTCAGCCTTTAATGCTGCCTTGGTTGTTTTCTTGTGGGAGGGAGGTTCGGGTTGGTGTGAGTTGTTATAACATTTTTTTCACATATATTGTGTGATCCATCAGACAATAATACATAAAACTTGAACTGTTGTACATTTGATTACTTCATCAAAGCTGATTAAAAATGATCACACTGTGTTAGCGCTGGCTTTGAAGCTTATGTGCACAAAAGGTCCGAATCTGCCATTTACAATATTAAAGCAGGCCGACCGTGAAAGCAGCTAACTCAAATTAATTGGGTCTGTTTAGTCTTTTTGGGGGGCTCCACATTTACTACCCTACCCCTAGTGCCCGTGCCTCTCCTCTTTCCAAGACATTCCAATCCCACAATTAGCATGGAAGCAGGCCCCATCTTCATTTATTGGCAACATAATCATTTTTTGGCAAACAGAATAAGTTCTGCTCCAGAGCTACACATGTACAAAATGATTACTTAGACCCGGTAGCTGCTCGCCGAGCTAGCTAAGCAGCAGAGTCCGCCAAATTAACTCCAGCACCGATGCTCTTCCTTGGGAAGGGGTAAAACGCGGACCTCACGAAACTAACTACAAGTGGCACAGACCTCAGATTTTTAAGGACGTGCGGTTTTAGATCTGCGAGGTCCGTAAGATCCGCGTTTTACCCCTTCCCCATTTTTGGCACAAGTTAGGCCTAGATTCACTAAAGCTCACTGATCTGGGCGATCCGTGGCCGAGTCTTGCCGGGCAACCGATTCACTACAGCGTCCTCATGCAAATGAAGTGATCGGACGCACGCCGCTTAGCGACCCCATGGATCGCTGCAGAGCGATCCAGACGCATGCGCAGACTATCCTCTTTGCCTGTAGATGTGATCCGCGCACGCGCCTGCTCTCCGCACAAACTTGAGGTCAAAACGAAAGGGGGAGGGGTGGCTGCATTCACTGGCCTCACGAGAATCAATTTAACAGAACACATTTTGCAGCCAGACTGGAACAACACAGAACAGAACATGCCATGTACAGCCCCTCTTTAAAGCCGCGGGTTAAAACCACTGGCTCGCAGAGATGCAGGTCAGCAAAGAGTAGGGTGCTTTTTGCACAAGGGAGATGTTTTATTTTGATGGTTTTATTTTTGATACTGGGATTTCAGGGCTACAGGGCTGGGATTTCAGGGCGGCAGAGAGCAGGACCATAGGCAAGGACGTGAGCGACTGGTCCGTAGAGGTCACTTCTTTTTGGATCGGCAAGCTCAATTGGTGTTCCATCTTCTGTTTAGTGTCTTCCTACTTATGCATGCCATTTCCCTTTATTTGCATGTGTGGATCGGATCGGGTGCGAATAGAGCAGAAGGTTAGTGAATTGGGTCGGGGGTCAGAGAAGGCTCGCAAACTGGTCAGGACACGATCAATGAGCTTAGTGAATCTAGCCCTTAGTGAATTGTTAAGATTATTTTTTGGAAGGAAGCGTGCTATGGCCAGGTAGCACATTCTGATTAGCGTGTGCTAACTGGTTAACACAGAGTTAAAGAGGAAGAACTTACTACCTATTTGCAGCAGGAGAATTTACTGCTTCCTATTTGCCTCCTATTGTACATGCTAATGGAAAAATTAGTGTGGGACTTGCAAAAGAGAATAAAGCGTGGAGCGGCATAATTAAATTAAAAAAAAAGTCTAAGTCCGTTTTGGGCCTAAGGCGCTAATCGTCCAAAGTTGGCAGCATCTAAAGTCCATTCATGAAAAATACATCCAAATATTTTTTCTTGAGAATCGTCTACTTCTACATCCAGCCATTTGATCGTCCAGACCGCTAAGTTGTCTATCTTTATACCGTATTCTCATCCCCAAAATCGTCCAAGACCAAAACGCCTAGAAAAAGACCATTTGGACGTGGGAGGGGTCAGCAAAGTAATGGACTGGCCACCCAGACATGGCAACAGAGTAGTGGGGCACCTTACAGGTCACTCCTGTGAACTTCACAAAAAGAGTGCCACATAAACTTCTCACCACAATTCCCATGCAGGTCATGGTGAGCCCCCCAAAACACCTCCAAAGCCTACTGTTCCCACCTGTCTACCACCCCAATAGCCCTTATGGCTGTAGGTGCCAGCTATATGGTAGTACAGTAGGGTTTGGGGGGGTGCAATTTTTTTCACCATGAATGCAGTGGTTAGAGTGGATTATGGGCCAGGGTCCTCCTCTCTATGGTTCACTAGCCCACCACCCAGATGACTTAAGCAACCTCTGTGCAGCTTTACTAAGCTTTCCTATGCCAGGCGCTGATGTTCTAGAGGTAGATATGTACATTTTTATTCCAATTTGTATGGCGGTGGGGGGGGGGGGGTGGGGGGGTGGTCAGTGATCACTGTGGGAGTGTGTGGGGGTCTTTACTATGTCTCTGCAGTTGTTATCTGGTCACTTTGGATACCTTCTGGGCACTTAGACCAGTTTTTAGATCGCTTAAGTCACAACGTATAAGTTCCTTCTAGGCAGTCCCGTTACACTTTCGATTATCGCTGCAGGACGACTAAGTGTGGGTCGGTCCACATCCCGCCCACCTACCGCCCTAACCAGTCCTTGAAAAACACCTCTTTTCACTCTGGGTGCACAGTGGCAGTGAAAAGGCCTAAGCTGCTTTTAGATATGTCTAAAACCCATTTCAATTATCGGCACTTGGACGATCTGTCTTTTTGATTGTCCAAGTGTCAATTTAGGTGGGTTTTTAGATATATTTCCGTTTCGGTTATGTACCTCTTAGTGCATGGAAAAGTTCCACATTGAAATGCACTAAGTCCATTTTTTTTAATGGAACAACCACTTGAACATATTTGGTATACAGTATATACAGTTCTTCAAGATATTTAGTAAAAGTGATTTCTCTTTCCTCCTAGGAATTCTTTTCCACAGTATACAACAGGGCTGCCCAAGTCCGGTCCTCGAGATCTACTGGCAGGCCAGGTTTTCAGGATATCCACAATGAAAATGCATGAGAGAGTTTTGCATGCCAAGAAGGCAGTGCAGGCAAATCTCTCTCATGCATATTCATTGTGGATATACTGAAAACCTGGCCTGCCAGTAGATCTCAAGGACCGGACTTGGGCAGTCCTGGTATACAATATACTTGCTTTCACCATATACAGTACTTAGCAATCCTTTCATCCTTGGTCACTAGATAATACTAGGGATGTACCTTAAAAGACAGCAAACAGCAAATGTTTCATATTGTTTTTTACCTGGATCAACAGGGGAAAAAAAATCCAAAATTTTATTTATTTAATTTGTTTTATATCCTGTTCTCCCCAACAAGCTCAGAATGGGTTACAGGTTAGCATACGTAATATGTAGCAAAACGGGTTACAATTTGCCATACTTATAATGCAATGTGTTCATCCTAACTTGACAAAAATAGGATCTAGTTCAACATACATTTAGTATGCATTTCTTATTTAACCTTACGGGCATCCAGCGAGGGAATTAGGTGAAGAGGTAAATTTTTATTGCTTTCCTAAAGTTCAGAAGCCTTTCAAAAGATCTGATCTGTAGGGGCAGTTGATTCCAGTAGCTTGGTGTAAAATGGGAGTAGGATCGTCATCTGGCATTATGGAGTTGGAGGGCATGACCAGGAGGTATTTAGAGTCATGTTTCCTCCTGGGAGCAGAGCAGCCTCTTTGGGACATAAGGAGGAAGCTTAGCTGACATGTAATCGGGTGCCATGTTGTGTAAGGACTTGTATTCTAGCATCAAGCCCTTAAAGACGTTAGAGTTTGACTATGGGTAACCAATGGGCTGATGATAGAGCCTGGGAGACGGGATCATGGGTGTGAAGGTTCCTCGTCCCCTAATTCCAAGGCCTGAACTAATTATACTTTCCACCTTGAATCTCATGTACTGACATAATGTATCTTTATTGTAACCCACCTGCACCCCATGTACTGACAAAACATATCTTTATTGTAACCCATGTACTGACTAAATGTATCTTTATTGCAACCCACCTGTATCCCATACACTGACAAAATGCACCTTGATAGTAAACCACTTGTATTGTAACCCACTTGCATCCCATGTACTGACTAAACGTATCTTTATTGTAAACCGTTTCTATCCCATGTACTGTCAAATGTATCTTTATTGTAAACCGCTTCGAACTTCACGGTATAGCGCTATATAAGAAATAAATTATTATTATTATTTAGAAGTCTGATTGCTGTGTTTTGTACACATTGCAGATGCAGTATATTCTTTGCTGTCAGTCCGATGAATAGTAGTGGATGAAGACATAAAGAAGTTGGGTCAGGTTCAGAGATTTAAGTATCCTGACTGGGTTGTAGGAAATTGGTGTTGGTAGTGCGATGGAGTCGAGATGAGATCGTATTTTGTCTACTTTGTCAGTGAAGAAGTTGGAGATTGTTTTACTGTGTTAAGGTTGTGGCTGTCTCCTTGTGATGCTGTGAATATCTTTTTTGTTAGTTTAAAACAGTTTTTTGATCTATTGGGGATCTTTAGTATTTGGGAGTAGTATACCTTTTTAGTGTTTAGGGTAGGTTGTTTGTATTCTTCTTGCAGTTTCTTCCAGCTGGATTTGTCACTGTTGAGCCTGGATTTGTATGGTTTCCTTTCTGCTTTCCTTAGTTCTTAATTTGTCAGTAAACCAGGGGGAGGAGAGTTTGTGGGCATAGTATTTGATTTTTTTTTTACTGGTGTTAAGCTTTCATAGAGGGCTCTTACTTTGGTGTGCTAGTCTATGGCAGCCTCATCCATGGATTTAGAATTAGGTCTTAATGTTCCCACTAGGTTGGAAAGGCCTAAGGAGAGATCCCCTAAGTTGATAGCATTGTTGTACATTTTCTTAGGTTGGATTTGCTTCCTGGTTGATGGTTGTTTCATTGTGTAGGTGTGGTTAAATGTGATCAGATGGTGATCGGACCAGGGTACTGATCCGATGGAGCAGCTAGGAGTTTCTGTGACAAGTGATGTATCTCTCTGAATAAAGATTGTCAAGGATGTGGCCTGCGGAGTGAGTCGGTGAGCAGGGTCAGATTAAAGGGTAGGCCCAGGAGGCACGTACCTAGGGCCCCAAATTGTCAGGGGGCCCCAGGGCCGACGTTAGTGGGGAGCAAACAGGGCAGCTGCCCTGGGCCCCACAGATCCAGGGAGCCCCGCGGTCTGATCTTCTTTGCTAAACTCCAAAATGTTCCTTTTCAGAGGGGCCCTGACATGGCAGCTGTTCTCACAAGCTGCCGGCGGCTGCCCAGAAGCTTTCCCTCTGCGGCGATCTGCCCTGTTGGAAACAGGAAGTTGCGGCAGAGGGAAAACTGGGGGGCAGCCGCCGGCAGCTTGTGAGAATGGCTGCCATGTCGGGGCCCCTCTGAAAAGGAGGCACTCGGGCATGCGCGGTGCAGCACTTGCGAACTCTTTGAAAGTCTGCTTGCGAGGCTGTCTGCTACAGGGCTCCGTGGATGATGTCACCTACATGTTGAGAATATCTGCCTGCTGTCCCTGGATAATAACTGTTACGGTAAGTAACTGTGCTTTCAAATACTTTGTCAATCGATATTATTGCCATATTTGGATTACTGTAATTCTGTTTACTGTGGAGCATCTCAAAAGGTTCTTAGTAGATTACATTTGTTTCAAAATATAGCTGCTAGCCTAATCTTTTTGGTTAGAAAATTTGAAAGGGCTTCACCTCTTTTGCGCCAATTGCACTGGCTTCTGATTAGATACAGGATTACATTTAAGGTATCATGTCTAGTTCTTAAAGCTTTATTAGGTAATGCTCCAAAACCATTGACAATTCTTTTATGTATTCCAGCTAATTTTATTACTACACAGAATAACTGTAGCTTTAAAATTCAGTTTCCAACAGTTTTTAGAGTAATTAGGAAGTCAACTGGTACGATCATTTTCTTATCAGGCAGTTCAGATGTGGAACAGTTTTCCTTTAGAAATAAGCCTGAATTTGTATATTAGTTTTCATAAAAATTAAAGACCTACTTTTTGATAAATGCTATTCTTTGTACAATAATTTTTATGTATACGTGCTCCCCTTAATGTAGGGTTCTTTTTGTTGTGATCTGCTTTGAATCTGTGTAGTGGCGGCGGCAAAAAGGGCGAACAGAATGCTAGGAATGATAAAGAAGGGGATCACGAATAGATCGGAGAAGTTTATCATGCCACTGTACCGGGCCATGGTGCACCCTCACCTGGAGTACTATGTCCAGCACTGGTCACCATACATGAAGAAGGGGTCCAGAGAAGAGCGACTAAAATGGTTAAGGGGCTTGAGGAGTTGCCGTACAGCGAGAGATTAGAGAAACTGAGCCTCTTCTCCCTCGAAAAGAGGAGATTGAAAGGTGACATGATCGAAACATTCAAGATACTGAAGGAAATAGACTTAGTAGATAAAGACAGGTTGTTCACCCTCTCCAAGGAAGGGAGAACGAGAGGGCACTCTCTAAAGTTGAAAGGGGATATATTCCGTACAAACGTAAGGAAGTTCTTCTTCACCCAGAGAATGGTAGAAAACTGGAACGCTCTTCTGGAGTCTGTCATAGGGGAAAACACCTTCCAGGGATTCAAGACAAAGTTGGACAAGTTCCTGCTCAACTTGAAAATACACAGGTGAGGCTGGGCTCATTTAGAGCACTGGTCTTTGACCTAGGGGCCGCTGCGTGAGCGGACTGCTGGGCACGATGGACCACTGGTCTGATCCAGCAGCGGCAATTCTTATGTTCTTATGAATTAAAAATAGCAGAATATAAGACTACTGATAAGATTAGATTAATTGCAAAAGTAACGGTTAGCTTGTAGTAAGTACAGCACACTTCAGTGAAGGATAAGGTCCACATCCATCTCTGCCTAGGACCTTCCTAGTTACTTTCCTAGTTCCCACACTCTAACACAACATGCCGTTAATGCGTGAATTAGCAAGCACTAGCCTTCATGCTGCCTCTGTAAAAGTGCATTTGTGCAAAAGCTGTTAATATGCTAATTCATCTGTTAACTGCTTAACACTCTTTAATAAAAGGGCTCCTTGGTCTTTATATCAAGTTTTAAAAAGCAAATACATGTGGACTTCCACTTTGAAACTTGTCGCAGGTACAAAGTACCTGTGGACTTTGCACTTCTTCTTTGTTTCCTTAGCAAATAACATCTGTAATGTTAAAAATGTAATCTCAATGCATTGTTTTTCTATTCTGGTTCAAGCATGCATTCAGAAACACTTCCTCCAAATGCAGCTAAAATTATGTGCCTTGTGAAGGATAATTATCAGCTGATTAGTAATTTATGTGGACAAATTCTTATCCCCCTCCCCCCCCACATACATAGCTTTGAAAATGGTCTTCCAGAAGAACTAAGGGCTCCTTTTACTAAATGGAGATAGAAGCTAGAAGGGATGTCCGGGGCGGTACTTGGAGAAACCTCTCATAGTAACATTGTAACATAGTAGATGACGGCTGATAAAGATCCGAATAGTCCATCCAGTCTGCCCAACCTGATTCAATTTAAATTTTTTAATTTTTTCTTCTTAGCTATTTCTGGGCAAGAATCCAAAGCTTTACCCTGTACTGTGCTTGGGTTCCAACTGCCGAAATCTCTGTTAAGACTTACTCCAGCCCATCTACACCCTCCCAGCCATTGAAGCCCTCCCCAGACCATCCTCCACCAAATGGCCATATACAGACACAGACCGTGCAAGTCTGCCCAGTACTGGCCTTAGTTCAATATTTAATATTATTTTCTGATTTTAAATCCTCTGTGTTCATCCCACGCTTCTTTGAACTGTCACAGTTTTACTCTCCACCACCTCTCTCGGGAGCGCATTCCAGGCATCCACTACCCTCTCCGTAAAGTAGAATTTCCTAACATTGCCCCTGAATCTACCACCCCTCAACCTCAAATTATGTCCTCTGGTTTTACCATTTTCCTTTCTCTGGAAAATATTTTGTTCTACGTTAATACCCTTCAAGTATTTGAACATCTGAATCATATCTCCCCTGTCTCTCCTTTCCTCTAGGGCAGTGTTCTTCAACCTTTTTACACCCGTGGACCGGCAGAAATAAAATAATTATTTTGTGGACTGGCAAACTACTAGGACTATAATTTTAAAACCCCGTTTACGCCCCATCTTCGCGAGCTCAGTCCCCGCAAACCATCTGATCCCATCTGCACAAGCCGCAATTATGATTTTATATTGAACGTATTTTATTAAAGCATAAAAAGAAACAATATTCTGAACAATTGTGATTTTATAAATACAAATATACAGAGCACGGACCAACAAAACTCCTGTCTCCCCTCCCCTTCACATATATCCCCTCTACTATCAAGAAAACTGAACAAGCCAAGTTATTATAGAATGCTACATAGAAATATCATGCTAACAGAATACTGCAGTCCCCAGTTATGTCTCTAGCAGGATATATATTTCAAATCTGATATATTCTAATGACAAAATAGAAATAAAATTATTTTTTTCTACCCTTTGTTGTCTCTGGTTTCTGCTTTCATCATCTTTTCACCCTTTTCCTTCCAGCATCTGCCCGTTCCATCCAATGTCTGTCCTCTCCCCCTTCCATATGTATCTGACTTCTTTCTATGCCCCTCTTCCCTGTCCATCCAGCCTGTTCCTCCTCTCTCCTTTTTACATCATTCTTTCCAGCTTCACTGCCTTCTTCATTTTTATCTCTCCTACACCAGATCTAGCATGTTTATCCCTCTCTCATTTCTCTGCTGACCCCCTTTCCAGCATCAATGTCTCTCTACTTTCTCATTCCTCTCCCTCCCCTTCCCTCATCTGATCTCTCCATTCCACCCTGACCCCCCTTCCCCTCCTGTAATCTCCCTGCCAGCTGTTTCCTTCCTTTTTTCTTTCTCCCTTCCCTCCTTCCTTTTTTTCCTTCTCCCTTCCCTCCTCCCTCTATCCAACATTAACTCTCTTCCCATCCCTTTCCCTCCTCACCTCCCAGCAGCATCTCTCCTTCTAACTCCCTTCAAGTCCAGTAACAGCTCTCCCTTTATCCAGCAGCTTCCCAGCCTCCTACAGTGGCTTCCTCCCCTTCCAGCAGCTCTCAGTACTTGCCTGCAGGAAGTTGCCGGTAAAGCACTGTCCTGGCAGTAGGAGAGCTGGTGGGAGGGGAGACAGCCACTGTGAAGGCTCCCCAGGATCTTGCTCGCACACGCTGACCATCTCCCTCCACCTGCACCTGAATCTGCAGCTCTCTCCGTTTTAATCGCAACTTCCCCGCGGCCCTCTTCAGCAACTCGGCAGGGGCGGTGATCAAGACAGGCTGCTGACGTCGGGACCTTCACTCTCTGAGTCCTGCCTATTTTGTTTCAACTTCCTGTTTCCGAACAGGCGAGACTCAGAGAGGGAAGGCCCCAACGTCGGCAGCCTGTCTTGATTGCCTGAGGCTGGGAGGAACATTAGTCAGCAGGAACCGCAGTCGGCAGGAAATTTAACTGCCAACTTGATCTCGCCGGCCCTGCGCGAACCAGCAGAAATTTTCTGCTGACCGACACCGGTCCACGGACCGGTGGTTGAAGAACTGTGCTCTAGGGTATACATATTCAGGGCTTCCAGTTTCTCCTCATACGTCTTCTGGTGCAAGCCTCCTATTATTTTCGTCGCCCTCCTCTGGACCACCTCAAGTCTTCTTATGTCCTTCGCCAGATACGGTCTCCAAAACTGAACACAATACTCCAAATGGGGCCTTACCAATGACCTGTACAGGGGCATCAACACCTTCTTCCTTATACTGACTACGCCTCTCTTTATACAGCCCAGCATCCTTCTGGCAGCAGCCACTGCCTTGTCACACTGTTTTTTTGCCTTTAGATCTTCGGACACTATAGAACATAGAAACATAGAAGATGACGGCAGAAAAGGGCTACAGCCCATCAAGTCTGCCCACTCTGCTTACCCACCCCCTGTCTATGCCCTAATGACCCAATTTCCTTATCTTGACCCTCGTAGGGATCCCACATGGGTATCCCATTTATTCTTAAAGTCTGGAACGCTGTCTGCCTCGATCACCTGCACTGGAAGCTTGTTCCAATGCACCCCAATGTCCCTCTCCCGGTCCGTGCATATCAGCTTCTCTCCTCCTAGCATATACAGTTCCTTCCTATTATTAGTCCCCAAATGCATTACTCTGCATTTCTTTGCATTGAATTTTAGTTGCCAGGCATTAGACCATTCCTCTAACTTTTGCAGATCCTTTTTCATATTTTCCACTCCCTCTTCGGTGTCTACTCTGTTACAAATCTTGGTATCATCTGCAAAAAGGCACACTTTTCCTTATAACCCTTCAGCAATGTCACTCACAAACATATTGAACAGGATTGGCCCCAGCACCGATCCCTGAGGGACTCCACTACTCACCTTTCCTTCCTTCGAGCGACTTCCATTAACCACCACCCTCTGGCGTCTGTCCGACAGCCAGTTTCTGACCCAGTTCACCACTTTGGGTCCTAACTTCAGCCCTTCAAGTTTGTTCAACAGAGACTTGGGAGTTCTAATCGACAAGTCGATGAAGCCGTCCGCACAATGTGTGGCAGCGGCGAAAAGGGCAAACAGAATGCTAGGAATGAGTAAGAAGGGGATCATGAAAAGATCGGAGAAGGTTATCATGCCGCTGTACCGGGCCATGGTGCGCCCTCACCTGGAGTACTGCGTCCAGCATTGGTCGCCGTACATGAAGAAGAACATGGTACTACTCGAAAGGGTCCAGAGAAGAGCGACGAAGATGGTTAAGAGGTTGGAAGAGCTGCCGTACAATGAAAGATTAGAGAAACTGGGCCTCTTCTCCCTCGAACAGAGGAGATTGAGAGGGGACATGATCGAAACATTCAAGGTACTAAAGGGTTCTCTCGAGACTACGACAGGAACTCCCTACAGCTATTTCCTAATGGCGATCTGCACAGGGCAGGAGCGTAGGAAGATCGCTCCTGCCCCGAAAGCCCGCTAGACCACCAGGTAAGGCCAGGATGCCGGGGGGGAAGACTTAACAATGTTTTTTTTTTCTTTTTCCTCCTCCCCCAAAAATTGCAAATATGTAAAATCACGATTGCCGAAACCGGGAATGGGGAGGGGGAAGTGTAATCATACCTACTTACTGGTAGGCTCCTACTTCAAAGTGGTAGACACCTACCAAGTTAGCCGCCTACCATCCAATTAAGTGCAATTAACATCAATTTTGAGTTGTTAATTACCAATTATCAGAGCTAATTAATCCCCCCTTTTATAAAACTGTAGTGCAGTTTTTAACGCCAGCTATGGGTGGCAACAGCGCTAGCGTTCAAAGAATTTTTATGAGCGTTGGAGCTGTTACCGCTGCGGCCAGCACTATAAACCGTGCTACGGTTTTGTAAAAGGGGGGTAAGCCTTTATAAAAACTTAACTTAGATGCCAAGATCAGATAGGTGCTCCAATCTAGGCACCTAATTTTAGGCGTCATTTATAGAATCTGGGCTGATAATAGTGCATAGTCTTTTGAAAGAGTATGTACTATGTGCAAAAAAGTTTTGCTCTTTTAAAAGCCTGCACACTCTTTTCCTGAGAGTGCACCTATTCAAACCATTGTGCATGCCTGAATAAGAGTGCCACACTTAAAACTGTGCCCTTTTTACAAATGATGTACAATCTTTAGAAAGAGCATGCATTCAGCCTTGATTGGCTCAGATGCCTAAGGCTGCTCCCCTGGGAAGGGCCTTGGGCGAGTACAAAGGCTTTGCTCCGGCTTCGGGCCGTCGAGCCGGTCCCTGTGGACCAACACAACCGGGGGTTTTACTCCCGGTACTTCCTCGTCCCGAAGAAGACGGGCGACCTGCGACCCATTTTGGACCTCCGGGTCCTCAACAAGTTCCTGGTCAAGGAGAGGTTTTGCATGCTAACCCTTGCCTCTATCTACCCCCTCCTCGAGCAGAACCATTGGTTATGCTCTCTGGATCTCAAGGAGGCCTACACTCACATTCGCCATTCATCCGGCCTCTCGTAAGTTCCTCAGATTTCGGGTGGGACATCTACATCTGCAGTATCGAGTGCTTCCATTCGGCCTGTCCTCATCCCCCAGAGTCTTCACGAAGTGTCTGGTAGTAGTGGCCGCTGCACTCCGGAACAGGGGTCTTCACGTATTTCCCTACCTCGACGACTGACTCATCAAGGCCCCCCCAGCCCCAGAGGTCATCTCGGTGACCCTGGCAACAATTTGCTTCCTACAGAGTTTGGGCTTCGAGATCAACTTTCCCAAATCTCAGCTACAGCCTACCCAGTCTCTCCCCTTCATCGGGGCGGTCCTGGATACCATTCGACTCCGAGCGTTCCTTCCTCCTCAATGCCTGGATGCTCTTCTTCATCTCTGCCAGTCGGTGTCTTCTCGCCAGTCCATCTCAGCGAGACACATGATGGTGCTCCTGGGCCACATGGCCTCGACAGTTCATGTGACGCCTTTTGCCAGACTTCATCTCAGGATTCCTCAGTGGACCCTGGCTTCTCAATGGTCTCAGGTGTCAGACCCGTTGAGTCGACACATCACAGCCACTCCTGCTCTTCGGCAGTCTCTACTTTGGTGGATGACCTCTTCGAATCTATCCAGAGGTTTGCTGTTTCACACTCCTCCCCACCAGAAGGTCCTCTCCACCGATTCTTCGACCTATGCATGGGGGGCTCATCTGGATGGTCTTCGCACTCAGGGATTCTAGACCAGTGCGGACCGACTCCATCAAATCAATCTTCTGGAGCTCAGAGCCATCTTCAATGCTCTTCAAGCTTTTCAACATCTGCTTCACGACATGGTGGTCCTCATTCGCACAGACAATCAGGTCGCCATGTATTATGTCAACAAGCAGGGGGGGCACGGGCTCGGCCTCCCTCTGTCAGGAAGCTCTCCGAGTCTGGGATTGGGCGGTTCGCCACAACACCTTCCTCAAAGCTGTAGGGGAAGGACAATGTCTTGGCAGACAACTTAAGTTGTCTCCTCCAGCCTCACGAATGGACACTCCATTCCTGCCCCCTTCATCAGATCTTTGCACAGTGGGGGACGCCTCAGATAGATCTCTTTGCTGCTCCCCACAACTTCAAACTGCCTCAATTTTGCTCCAGGATCTACACTCCTCATCGTCTCGAGGCAGATGCCTTTCTGCTGGATTGGGGAACTCGCTTTCTGTATGCGTTTCCTCCATTTCCTCTCATTCAAAAGACTCTGGTCAAGCTGAAGTCCGACCATGCCACCATGATTCTCATAGCTCCTCGGTGGCCCAGACAACCTTGGTACTCCCTTCTACTTCAACTCAGCAACAGGGAGCCACTCCTTCTTCCAGTGTTTCCTTCACTGCTTACTCAGCATCAGGGGTCTCTACTTCATCCCAACCTGCAGTCTCTCCACCTGACAGCTTGGTTCCTCTCAACGTAACTCCTCACCAGTTTTCTCAGGCGGTGAGGGATGTATTGGAGGCTTCCCGGAAGCCTGCTACTCGACAATGCTACTCCCAAAAATGGACTAGATTTTCTTCATGGTGTATTTCTAATTCTAAGGAGCCTCAGCGAGCCTCCCTATCTTCTGTATTGGACTATCTTCTTCACCTGTCTCAGTCTGGCCTCAAGTCTACATCTATACGAGTCCACTTGAGTGCTATTGCGGCTTTCCATCAGCCTCTACAAGGGAAACCTCTCTCTGCTCATCCTGTGGTTTCCAGATTTATGAAAGGACTTTTCCATGTCAATCCTCCTCTCAAACCTCCTCCAGTGGTTTGGGACCTTAATGTGGTCCTTTCTCAGCTTATGAAACCTCCTTTTGAGCCTCCAAGTTTCTCACTTGGAAAGTTGTTTTTCTGGTTGCCCTCACTTCTGCCCGCAGAGTCAGTGAGCTTCAGGCCTTGGTGGCGGATCCACCTTTCACAGTATTTCATCATGACAAGGTGGTCCTCCGCACTCATCCGAAATTCCTAAAGTGGTCTCTGAATTTCATCTCAACCAATCCATTGTACTTCCAGTGTTTTTTCCAAAGCCTCATTCTCATCCTGGAGAATCAGCGCTTCACACTCTGGACTGTAAACGTGCTTTGGCTTTCTACTTGGATCGCACCAAACCACACAGAACTGTTCCTCAACTTTTCATCTCCTTTGATCCAAACAAGTTGGGACGACCTGTATCGAAGTGCACCATCTCCAACTGGATGGCGGCTTGTATCTCTTTCTGCTATGCCCAGGCTGGATTACCCCTTCCCTATAAGGTCACAGCCCATAAGGTCAGAGCAATGGCAGCCTCTGTAGCCTTCCTCAGATCGACACCAATTGAGGAGATCTGTAAGGCTGCCACTTGGTCCTCGGTTCATACATTCACCTCTCATTATTGTCTGGATACTTTCTCCAGATGGGATGGACAGTTTGGCCAAACAGTGTTACAAAATTTATTCTCCTAAGTTGCCAACTCTCCCACCATCCCATTGAGGTTAGCTTGGAGGTCACCCACTAGTGAGAATACCTGCCTGCTTGTCCTGGGATAAAGCAATGTTACTTACCGTAACAGTTGTTATCCAGGGACAGCAGGCAGCTATTCTCACGTCCCACCCACCTTCCCTTGGTTGGCTTCTCTGCTAGCTACCTGAACTGAGGAGACACGCCCGGACCATCGGGCGGGAAGGCACTGGTGCATGCGCGGTGCGGGCATCTCGAAACTTCTGAGTTTCTTCAAGCAAAATATGCTTGTGAGACGTCCGTATTGGGGCTCTGTCGGATGACATCACCCACTAGTGAGAATAGCTGCCTGCTGTCCCTGGATAACAACTGTTACGGTAAGTAACATTGCTTTTAGTGCATCTAGTCCTTAGAGGCAAGTACTGTAGTCTGCCCTGTGGAAAATTGGGGTTTAATTCCCAAGCCAGGACTTCCGTCCTTGGGCTGGCTGGTGCTGAGGAGATGAGAGAAGGACAACTCAGCCATCATTCATGCATGATAACTGCTGGCCATATTGAGGTTCAGAGTGAGCTGCATTTAATGGTAGGGCTGAGCTGTGTGGTAGCTATAATGAGAGAGGAAAATACCCAGGTAAACATACTAGGCCAAATTTTAAAAAAAATTGATCAAGTTTGACATGTTTGCACTAGGTATGGATCATTCCTCTGGGATATAATAAAAGCATATCTTTCTGTTTACAACTACTAGCATCTGTTCATAGGTAGGTAAACTTTCCCCCTCAGTGTACTGGAGCCCACTAAAAATATAATCAAAATAATGTCACAGGGTCCTAGCTATGTTCAAATTAAAATATGACACTTCACAAATAAAGCTACAGATCTGAATGCAGAGTGTCTGGTAATGAGTTTTCATAGAATTTCTAGCCTCAGATTTCAATTTAAGTCACATCACTCATTACTGCAAGTTATCTTTGGGTTAAATGTGTGCAAAATGAGTCAACAACTGATAGAAATAGATGTAGATAAGGAAGGAAGTTTCTGTGCCCCTGACTGGCCGATTGGTTTACAGAAAGACAATGCAGTCATCCTGGGGACAGGCCTCTGTGTCAATCTTCTGTTTTGTAAAATAATTTCTACTGCCTTTTCAATGCTGTGCAGTTTGCAAAATCAATACAAAAAACTGCACCAGCTGTGACTTTCAAGCCTTCTTGGCACCTTGGGTCTTAGTACAGCTCCGATATGTTCTTCTCAGATAATAGACTCAGTCATCAGATGCTTCTTTAATCCGAGAGACCCTTGCCATTTAGCAAATGGCTTATCCCATCCTGATCAAGCCAGTCTGAAAGGATAAACAGCCATTCGAGGAAACTGTATTTAATCAAGGGGGTGTTCAATGCCTACGCCTTGACACTAACCCTGTTCTGACCCTGACAATGAGCCATGACCTCGGAGCACCCAGACAGATCAGTAAATGGACTGTTAACAATAAACTTTATGGGGTAACTAAGGGCAACAAATATTGACTTTAAATGTATATCATCATCTCTTGGGTAATGAGATGAATTTGAAACTTTAAACACAAAAGGGATGGGGAGGAAACCATTATATTAATTCCAGAGCACATATAGAGTATCTTCTTATACTGAGCAACAGGGGATTTATTGCACTGATCACCATTTCAAACAGATCAGTTTTCAGAGCCACATATCTAAATAATTGTAGCATGAGGTCTCTGGCTTCCCCTGGAATTGGAATTTAGATCTTAAGTTACTTTTGACCTTTTGGCTGTCATAGAAGATTTCAGATTCTGCCACCTTTTAGTCTGTGGCTTCAAATAATTAAAAAAAAAAAAGAAAAGATAATTATCATGGCTAAACTCTCTTGTCATTATTCAGATTTGTTATTTATTTCCTTGTGCAGTCCATTTCAGTTGTCAGAAAGACAATAAAAATAAGGTGACTTTAAGGCCTAATTTATCACAAGCATTTTATCTTTTTGCACTCTGGGAAAATAAAAGTACAAACCATAGAGCAGTATATTGCAAACTGTGTGCCCTGGGAGATTCCAGGTGTGTTGCCAGACACCAGGGAGGAGAAGCATCAGCACTGGCTGACTGTCTACAGCAGTGATTCCCAACCCTATCCTGGAGGAACACCAGGCCAATCGGGTTTTCAGGCTAGCCCTAATGAATATGCATGAGAGAGATTTGCATATGATGGAAGTGATAGGCATGCAAATTTGCTTCATGCATATTCATTAGGGCTAGCCTGAAAACCCAATTGGCCTGGTGTTCCTCCAGGACAGGGTTGGGAACCACTGGTCTACAGGACATGCCTCTTTCAGCGAGAGGTACAACCTGTAGGCCAGGTCTGCCCAAGTCCGGTCCTCGAGAACTACTGGCCGGCCAGGTTTTCAGGATATCCACAATGAATATGCATGAGAGAGATTTGCATACCAAGAAGGCAGTGCAGGCAAATCTCTCTCATGCATGTTCATTGTGGATATCCTGAAAACCTGGCCTGCCAGTAGATCTCGAGGACCAGACTTGGGCAGCCCTGCTGTAGGCAGTCAGCTGGTGCTGGTGCCTCTCCTTCTCCCTGGCGTCTCTCCTCCTCTCAGCACTCCACCCCCCCCCCCACCGGCGTTTCAGGGTCCCAGCTGGAGGGCTTCTGCACATGCACAGATGTCAATGGGATGACGTCACGCATGTGCGTGACGTCATCACATCGACATCCATGCACTTCTGGATGCCTCCGAGCCTCCACCCCCAATTTAGTGTGCCGCCGGCTCACCAAGTTTGCGAGACAGAGTCATGCCAAAATGCTCTTTTCCAATGCATCAATTCCCGCAAAGTAGAGATCTAATTCAGAATAGACAGTGAAATACATACACCAGTAAACCAGTACCTACATCTGAAATCAAGTTATTAAAAGACTCAGTGCCACATTCCAAATATTCTCTAACTTTCTGCCTTAAATGTGTGTTTTTAGTCCCATTTCATTGTTTGATGCTTGAAGACTGAAATGTAAGAGGGTTACACCGCTAAGCACAGCGCTGAGGAGGGAACACCGAACTAGCTGTTTAATTTTGCTTGTTCTTTTCCAATCCTACTTGGTGTATTGTGGCCTTACATAGAATGGAAGGAAAGTGAAATAAATGTACAGTATAAAACTGTTTTCCGGTGGTCTAGCCTGTACGCAGTTTAGCAGGGGAGGAGATAGAATGCTTACATATTTTACAATATATGCAATTACACAGGTAGATCACAAGCCCTCGTTTATACCTGCCTTGAAGAGGATTTCACTGTGTGCATTGGCATTTACATGCTATCAGGGCTGAATTGGAGAGCTTATTTTATAAAAAGACATACACAACTATGCTGCCTTTAAACAGGCATCTTTTGGAGTTTTTATATAGGCATCCAATTTTAAAATGAGGCCCTCTCAGAGTTAAAGGACCTAGGAGAGAGAGATCAGGCAGTCTCCTGTGCATTATGATATTTGCTTCTGTAATAGAATTTATTTCACTTTCCTTCCATTCTTTGTAAGGCCACAACACACCGAGTAGGATTGGAAATGAACAAACAGAATTAAACAGCTAGCTCGGTGTTCCCTCCTCAACGCTATGCTTAGCGGTGTAACCCTCTTACATTTCAGTCTTCAAGCATACTTCTGGGTTTATGTGTCAAAATTATCTTTTGTTTTTCTTCAGGTTCTTATATCGCATTCCTTTTTCAGCTTTCTCTCATTCATCTCAAGGTTTTCCTGAGAAAGAGTATATGAAGTTTCCCATCACCCCCCCTCCCCCACCCCTTCAACTCATTTCTCAACCCAGTGGGCTAGATATGCGTGTGTTATACACACACACATCTGTGCCCATTAAAAAAAAAAACCAACATGTCAAACATATCAGGTACACAATTTCCGAAAGGTAGCCCTGTTGTTTTTTTCGAGTCGGTATTTCTGATCCAATTATGGCATGCAGTGTCGATCGGATATCTGGTTTTAATATTAATGACCTCATTTTAATAGTAATGAGGTCGTTTGCATGCCAGAATTGGAGAATGTACAACCACAAGAAAAACCATGTGGTACCTTATCAGAGCATTATCCCAAGACAAGCAGGCAGGTATTCTCACTAGTGGGTGATGTCATCCGACAGAGCCCTGATACGGACGTCTCACAAGCATATTTTGCTTGAAGAAACTCAGAAGTTTCGAGATGCCCGCACCGCGCATGCGCCAGTGCCTTCCCGCCCGATGGTCTGGTCGTGTCTCCTCAGTTCTTTTCTTTCCGCGGAGCTGAGAAGTTTTACTTCGATTCTGCGCTGACTGAATTCCCGTTTTTTGCCTTCTACTAGCCGCGGTTTTGAGTTTCTTTTACTCTTTATCATGTGTTTTATTTCTTTTATTTCTTTTTCAAAAAAAAAAAAAAAAATTTCTTCCGGCGATTCGGCCAGGTCGGCCGCGTGGCTCAGGCCCCGCTCCTTCGATCTCGCGACGGAACTTTTTCGGCCTATGTCCCGGCCAATTACCGGTTTTAAAAAGTGTAGCAAGTGCCAGCGCGCGATTTCGCTGACGGACCCGCATCGACGGTGCCTGCAGTGTCTTGATCCAGAACATTTCCCAAAAACGTGCCGGCCTTGTTCCACTCTCTCAGCGCGGGCGTTTAAGCGTCGCTGTTTTTTGTGGGAGTCGATGTTCAAAATGGAAGCTGCGAAGGAACCTTCAGCTTCGACTTCGGCTGCCACTTCGCCTGCCCATGCGAAGCCCGCCACCACTCCTACTGCTCCGGGTCTTCTGAAGCCGGCTTCGTTTGTCCCAGTTTCGACCCCGACTTCGGCGCCGGTGCCTTCATCCGTCTCTTCGGATCAGGTACCGCCTTCTACCATTCCACCCGTGGTTATCAAAGTGCCGAAAGCTTCCAAGCAAAAGCACTCGACCACGAAGGAGCGCGAACCCTTGCTATTGGCTATTCAACAGGCAAAGGAGACTTAAGGTATTCCTTATGCAGGTCGGGAATATAAAGTCTTTGTGCATGCAGATGATATTTTGCTTCATTTGAGGAATCCAAACTTCCATCCAACTTGCATCCAAGGATACAGAGAAGGTGGAACATCCATGGTTTTTGTTAAATTTAACATGTTGAAAGCCAGTCTGGTGGTGTTTGAAGAATGTCTTTGAGCAACCAACCCTGTTTGGTGCATATCAATAATATAAGGGAGAGCCTTGGCCAAGCGTAAAGCCAATAACTTAGCCAGAAGTTTTCTATCTACATTAATCAAAGAAATAGGCCTGTAATTTGAAACCAACATAGGATCTTTATTTAGCTTTGGCAAGACTATAGTTACTATAGTTAGATACTATCAGATTTTAAATAAATATGAAACCATTATAAAGTTACATCCCATACTCCTTTTATATATTTCACAAATTGTAATTCCTTCATCCATTTAATTCTCCAACATCAATAATAATAAAACGCTAGAGCGCGCATGCGCTCTCGAAAATTCGTGAGGTGTGGCGCTGTGAGGTGTGCTTCTGTGGCAACATTCTAACCTCACGGCGCATGCGGGGGCTGAAGGCGCGCGATTGTGCTCTCTCCCTGTCCTCGGCGCGTCACCGCCCGCCCTCACTCACCGCTGCCTCTCACTCGCTGCCTGCCCGCGTCCTCGCCGTGTCACCTCACTCGCCGCCGCCGCCGCTGATCCTCCTCTTCAGAGCAGCCTGCGATCGTGGCCGGCTTTAAAGAACCTCGCAGGCCGCTCTCCAAACTCAGTAGCATGCTCCCTCTGATGCACGGGATCGCGTCAGAGGGAATGTGCTACCGAGTTGGAGAGCGGCCTGCTAGGTTTGCTAAAGCCGGCCACCAAGATCGCAGGCTGCTTTGAAGAGGAGCAGGCCAGAAGACGCCGGGATGGAGGGGAGGATAAGAAGGGGATCAATACCGGGAGCCAGGGGGAGAGGGAAAGGGAAAGGGGGGCTGCTTTGGGGGGAGGGGTGTGCTGGGGGGAGACAGAAGGGGCCATGGAGAGGGATAGGGAAAGGGGGCTGCTTTGGGGGGGGAGGTGTGCTGGGGCCAGCTTTGCTCTGGGAGGAAACAGAAGGGGCCATGGAGAGATAGGGAGAGGGAAAGGGGGCTACTATGGGGGGGAGGTGTGCTGGGGACAGACAGCTTTGCTCTGGGGGGAAGACAGAAGGGGCCATGGAGAGACAGGGAGAGGGAAAGGGGGCTGTTTTGGGGGGGAGACAGAAGGGGTCATGGAGAGATAGGGAGAGGTGTGCTGGGGACAGACAGCTTTGCTCAGGGGGAAGACAGAAGAGGGCCATGGAGAGACAGGGAGAGGGAAAGGGGGCTACTTTGGGAGGGAGGTGTGCTGGGGACAGACAGCTTTGCTCTGGGGGGAAGACAGAAGGGGCCATGGAGAGACAGGGAGAGGGAAAGGGGGCTGCTTTGGGGGGGAGGTGTGTCCTGGGGGCAGACAGCTGTGCTCGGGGGGGGGGGGGGGGGGGGAGGGGGGAGACAGAAGGATACAGACAGCGGCCAAGGAGAGAGAGATAAAGAAACACAGACAGACAGACAGACACATCTATTCTAGCACCCGTTAATGTAACGGGCTTAAAGACTAGTATATATATATCTACAAAAGAGCACTTATCTGCATGAAGAGCTCACACAGCACACATAGCTCCAACTCAACAGGACAGCTCGTTTCACATAGTCTTTATCAAGAGCAGCTGCCACAATTTCACCTACAATTTGATGCACTGCAAGCAACAAAAGGTTAGTGACCAAATCAACTGTCTTCTGGTACACAGACACTAATTCCTCAAAGTTCCCGCTCTCAGCTGTTTTTCTACGCTTTTGAGACATTTTACAGTTTTGTGTCAGTGTCCCCTGAGGAAGGTGTTTTTAGACGCTGAAACTAGGATCCTTATTGGGACCATATCATTGAATAAAGGCTTTGGTTTTGGTTGAAAAGACGTCTCCCTTGCCTTTCTGTTGTCCTGTTGATATCCTAAGGTGAGGTATTCTTCTACCTGCTTGCCAAAATATAGGTGCCAGGTTGATGCGCACTGAGCGCAAATTTTATAATGGCAGTTCCACACAGAACTGCCGTTATAGAATACTAGTGTAAGTTTGCAGTCTCACGCCTAACTTTAGGCATGATCACTTATGCCAAAAGCTGGTATAAGTGCTCATGCCTAGCTGTTGGCAGTTAGTTGCATAATCCCTAGTATTCATTAACATGTGTGCATGACTCATAGGCATGCCTCTGACTGCCTATGCCCATCCCACAGCCATGCCCCTAGAAGTTGGACGGGACACGAAGTTAGTCACAATTCCTGGGCATAAGCGCTATTCTACAAACTGCACTTAACTCTAAGGGCTGTTTATAGAATAGCTCTGAATGTTGTTTTTTTTTTGGTTCATAGACAACCCCGCGAAAGACAAAGGCGTGCGCCGAAGAAAATTACAGTTTTTAGGGGCTCCAACGGGGTTTTTTATTGGGGAGCCCCCCCCCCAGTTTACTTAATAGAGATCGCGCCGGCGTTGTGGGGGGTTTGGGGGGTTGTAACCCTCCACATTTTACTGTAAACTTAACTTTTTCCCTAAAAACAGGGAAAAAGTGAAGTTTTCAGTAAAATGTGAGGGGTTACAACCCCCCAAACCCCCCACAACGCCCCCACAACGCAACGCGATCTCTATTAAGTAAAGTTGGGGGTTTCCCCCTCCACACACCCCCGTCGGAGCCCTAAAAACAGTAATTTTCTGCGGCGCGCACCCCCGCCCTGCGCTCAATTGTCTGCGCACGCCTTTGTCCCGGCGCGCTTTTGACCTGACACCGTTTTTTTTCCAGTGTCGATTACACTATGAGAAACTTAATCAAAACTTTAAAACATCCAAAAACCTGCCTGCCTAAGTTGGCACTTGGACATCCTAATAGCAAAGGGATGTGTTGGGAGGCGTGTTATGGGTGGGAATTGGGCTGGCTTTCACCTGGATGTCCTGAAGCAATAATTGAAGCTTTTCCAGGACATACTAGGTGGAGCTTACACGCCGGGACTTAGACCAAAGTAAAACAGGTCTAAGTGTCCCAAAGGTGGCCAAACTGACAAAATGACTACTGGAGGGTTTAAGACATGACCTCCCCTTACTCCCCCGGTGTTCATGACCCCCCTCCCACTACCCAGAGATGGAAGAGAAAAATAGCACATTGAGGGCTTGCCATCAGCTGATCGCGGCAAGAATCCCCATCAGCTGAGCCGGTTTCATGGATTCCTGCCGGCTCAGCTGATGGGGATTCCCCCTGCCAGGATCAGCTATCCTGCAGAGCCCTACACCCCTCCCACAACATCCTCCTGATATCCCCCTCCCCCCCACATCCCCCAACATTGCTGATCCCTCAACATCCCCAGACCCTCTCTGACATCCCCCGACCATCTCTGACATCCCCCCAACATTGCTGGACCCCCTTGACATCCCTGGACACCCCCCACATCCCTCCACATTGCTGGACTCTGGGGATGTTGGGGGAGGGTCAAGGAATGTCAGGGGGATGTTAAGGGATGTCAGGGGGAGGAGTGTAGGGCTTCGCGACTCAGTTGATCCTGGCAGGGGGAATCTTCATCAGTTGAGCCAGCCGGAATCCATGAAACTGGCTTAGCTGATGGGGATTTCTCTGCCGCCATCATATGAGGTAGTTGGGTATATCTACATAACTTGCTTTTGTGCGTTTTTCACGTGAACATTTTTATTTTTGAAAATGGCCATAAAAAGAAAGACATCCTAAGGACCAAAACTTGTACAGAGGTCATTTTCAAAAAGAAAAGATAGACGTCTGGTAGTTTTGAAAATGAACATTTTTTTCTGCTGGGTTTGTGAACTTTTTGCCCAAAACTTCCAACCTCGAAAATGCCCCTCCACGTAACAATTTTTTTTTTTTTTTTGTTCCTGGGTAATAAGTGTTATTTCTTAATTACCTATACCATAAAAGTATAGAAAATGGCTATCATTCCCCTCAAACTTTGCTTTTGTGACTAGTATATTGATATTTTGAAATTCATTCCTTCATCCATTGTCCCAGTGCAATATTACCCTGAGTTCTCCATACCCACTTCCTCAGAGAGAGAGAAGCTGTCTTCAGAAGAGAGCAGCAAGTCAGAGAGTGAGGGAGATGCTGTAGATCTATGGGTGGTGCAGCTGATGAGAGACACACCCATACTATCCAGATCAGAGATCTTGGTCTCACCAAGCCCAGTGCCGAGCATTTGACGTCTAGGTTCAAGCAATGGAACTTGTTGGATAAAAGTGTGCAAGTCACAGATCAGAGGAAGCGTCACCAAGCTTATTCCACCTTCTTCACCCATCAAAATGGACTCTGTTTCTGCCACAATGGAATTGCCTGTAATCTAAAAGAGAGGCATCTCTTTATTGACAGCTCATCCAGGAGCATCAAAGCCATGCTGCTCCATAACAGGAACAAGTACTTGCCTCTTCCACTCAGTGCACCTCAAAGAGGATTACAACAGCATCAGGACCTTACTAGGTGCCTTGAAGTATAACTAGTATAGCTGGGAGGTCTTCGGAGACTTCAAAATGGTGGTATCCCTAATGGGTCTCCGGGCAGTTTTACCAAGTTTTCCTGCTATCTTTGCTTTTGGGGCACCTGGGACACAAAAGTGCACTACAAAAGATGGGACTGGCCACAGCGGACTGAGTTCTCTGTGGGGAGAAACAATGTCAAATGGGAACCACTGGTCTACTCCTAGAAGATGCTGATGCTACTACCACTGCACATCAAACTGGGCCTAATGAAACAATTTGTTAGAGTTCTAGATAAGGAGTCGGCAGCCTTCAAATACCTTCAGATAGCATGTCAAAGCAGCTCCTGATTGGTGTAACCATGACTTTAGTACAAGGAAGTGGCGGTCAGAAAATACCGTGAATTACTGAGTCCGCGATTCGCAAACCATGAACTCGTGGGGGTTTACTGTAATTACTCCATTGTCTTTTTCCAGTTTTGACACAAACACTCGGTTACAAAATTACCTCTTACATGAGCAATTTTCAAAAGGAGCTTTACTTAGATGAATGATAGGGTTGTGCAGCTTCAAAATATTTATGTTGTTTTATTTTTCATGTTGTTTATGGGAGTGTTCATTTTGTGTGGGGTTTTAGTTTGCCCTTTTTTTGTTACAGGAGGATGCTATTGCATGATCTTTTGGAAAGTGTGTGTTCCCTTTGTAAATAGTGCACACACATACCCCCGCCCCCCCCCCCCACCCCACACACACACAAAAACACACAAATATGGTGTTTATTCCTGTTTTGACAAGGGGAATATTGTTGACATTTCTCATATTGTTTCAAACAAATGCACATCCTTAGTAGAAAGGTATGTGTTGATGGTTCATTGAGTTAGTGCGATTGTCAATAATGTTTTGCTTTGACTGCAGCTGATCTTTGCTGCTCTTCCTCTACCCCTCCCTGGAATCTGTAGCTCTTGTTCCTAGACTTACAATAATGCAAACACACCTCAACATACACTGGATTTTTTTTTTTTTTTTTTAAATAAGACCCTTTAGAAAGGTTGCTAGGACTGTGTGGAGAATCACTGTTCCAGGGTCACTATAATTTCTATCTAGAGCTCTCTCTCACTCTAAGAACTGAAGTTCTATACCTCCCTTTCATCAAAATTTCTCTCTCCCTGCTCAATGCATGAAACCTCTAGATGGCAGTCAAGAGACACGGTGAGTGGTAGTAATGTATACTCTAGAGTTGAATTCTCAAAGTATACAGTATGTAGAATGAAAAGCAAATAAGTACTGTCAAGGCCAGATTTTCATCTCATTTACCCTGATGATTACAGGAGGAAGGAAGAGAGAGGACTATGTGGATGAGATGTTGAAGCAGAGGGACCCACAAATCTACCAAGGATTTCCATTTAGTTTTCATTAATTTATTTGTTTGGATTTTAGCTCAAGCTAGAGAATGACCTGGAGACAAATTTTTCCCTGTCCCTGTAGGAGCGCAATTTCCCTGTCCCATCCCTGTGAGTTTTGTCACTGTCCCTGTCCTAGTCCTGTAACCACACAAGCCTCAAACACTTATGATTTTAAAGTGTTTGAGGCTTGTGCAGATGAGGACAGAGCTTAGGCATTGGTGGAATGAGGCATTATGACATCACAATCTGAGCTCTAGAATGTTGCTACTTATGATTTTAAAGTGTTTGAGGCTTGTGCAGATGAGGACAGAGCTTAGGCATTGGTGGAATGAGGCATTATGACATCACAATCTGAGCTCTAGAATGTTGCTACTTATGATTTTAAAGTGTTTGAGGCTTGTGCAGACGAAGACAGAGCTTAGGCATTGGTGGAATGAGGCATTATGACATCACAATCTGAGCTCTAGAATGTTGCTACTTATGATTTTAAAGTGTTTGAGGCTTGTGCAGACGAAGACAGAGCTTAGGCATTGGTGGAATGAGGCATTATGACATCGCAATCTGAGCTCTAGAATGTTGCTACTTATGATTTTAAAGTGTTTGAGGCTTGTGCAGATGAGAACAGAGCTTAGGCATTGGTGGAATGAGGCATTATGGCATCACAATCTGAGCTCTAGAATGTTGCTACTTATGATTTTAAAATGTTTGAGGCTTGTGCAGATGAGGACAGAGCTTGCTGGAATGGAGCATGGACAGGAAAATGAATTCCTGTGGGGACGGGGAAAATTTGTCCCCGTGTCATTCTCTAGCTCAGGTAAGTTACTTACAGGTACTATAGTTGATTCTCTTTCTCTAGAGTTTCTACAATGGAGTCGGCTTTGTAAAAGGGGAGGGAGGAAGTAAAGGTTTTGATACTTTTACTTGTAAAGAAGTACAGGATAACATTTGTTACTTTTACTTTTACTGAAGTAATAATTTTGCCAATTTTTACTACTTTTACTTACAGTAGTTACATTTGATGCTTGCAGTTAAAAGTAAAGGTGGAAAGGAGATGTAAATGACAATTCCTTAGTAAACCAAATGAAACAGCAAAACTGGAAACAAGATTTTGCTATTACCATTCCATATCATATCAACTCTTGTTTCCCGCAAATGCCAGCTAGGAATCATTGCAGCTTACACAGTATTAGAATTGTTATAGAGACATAGAGTAGATATTACAAAGAAATTGCTTGGAAGATATCATGCACAGGACTGCAGGGGAAAGGGTCAATGCATTGAGGGAAAAAAAGTGAGTTTTTAGTGCTTTCCTGAATTGGAAGTATGTGGGTGTTTGTTGAAGGCTGCCCGGGAGGTTGTTCCAGATTCTGGGCCCCTGAAACTCAAAAGTGGTCTCAAAGAAAGCTTTTCTTCGAACATGGCGTACAGAGGGGGGGGGGGGGGGTGTGTGTGTGGTAGTTTCCATCGTTGGATTGTCCTTGAGTTGTGGAAAGATTGTGTAATTTGGATGGTGGATGCGAGTCCAGCTGAGTTTTCACTATATTTGGCCTTGTGTACCTTGCATGCTACCTTGAAATGGACCCTACTTCTGACTGGCAACCAGTGAAGTTCCTTAAAGGAGAGGTGCAACCCTCTCATATTTGGTCTTGCGTAAGATTAGCCTCGCTGCTGTATTTTGAAGCAATTGTAGTCTCTTAAGGTCTTACTCAGCAATACAGCGGTAGAATTACAGTAGTCAAGGTAGGGGAGGAAGACCACTTGGGCCACCGTCCTAAAGTTTGTCGGGCTCAAAGCTGATCTGATAGTTCTGAGCTGTCTTAGATGGTAGAAGAACTTCTTGACCAGTGAGCTGACCTAGTCTCTCATGGTTAGATCCGAGCCAAGGATGACTCCAAGGAATTTAGACCAGTGGTATTCAACCCAGTCCTCGGGGACCACCTGGCCAGTTGGGTTTTCAAAGTCTCTGTCATCCATATTCAATATGGATATCCTGAAAACCCAACTGGCTGGTCTCCTGAGGACTGGGTTGAATGCCACTGCTTTAGACGATCTGCTTATGGCTTGTGGCAAAGTGTTTTGGTTACAAACCTCGTCATGCAAACAATAGATCATTTCATCTTATATTTTGCTGTTCAGTAAATGTAGTCTATAAGAACAGTGGAGTTGCCTGTGTTTGAACTGGTTAGATGAGATAGGTCACTTTAAAGAAATTAAATAGTATTCTGACAAAATTTATTTGGCTGGGGAAAGCTGCAAGAATTGCCATGGTATCTCTACATAAACCAATTGTGGAGGGTGGGGTAAATTTTCTCAACTTTTATAGGTACCATCAAGCCTATATTTTGCATCAGGGTATGTACTGGATCCTCCCTGAGCTCATGGAAAATCTCCCAGACTAGTTATGGTTGGAATGGCAACTCATGTCACCATTGAGGTTGAGTCATGTGTTGAGTATTAAGATGCCTAGATTATATAAGGATAATAGAGTCCTAGTAGATACATAGAAAACCTTAAAATATGTGAATAATTTAACACCTATTTCAGTTCATAAATCAACTCATCAGACTCTATAGCTGAACTCCAAGATTCAAATTGGCGGATTTAAGGTCAACTGGAAGTATTGGATGAAAGCGGGTATACGTACTTTGGATGATGTTATTTCAGATGGTAAGCTGCTTGATTTTTCTTTTTCTTTTTTTTTTTTAAATTTTTTTATAAATTCTTTATTCATTTTCAATATTTTCAATAAGTGCAATACAAATTAAATACATTTTATATTTAAGGCATCACTTAATATTCTTTCAATAAACAAATCAATTTATATCCCTCCCCCACCATATCCCATAACTATTATAAATTTTTTATTTAATAATCAAATCTTCAAAAAGCTCATTATGATATACATTTCATATCCATAAGAGATAATAAGCACTAATAAATAATCCAGTACATTAATTTTCCAAGAATTCAGAGAATCATTTAAAAATAAATACACCCTCCCTCCCTCCCTCTGGATGTGCACATAATATATCAGTAAAAATCAAATCTACAATAGATCAACAAAAGACGTCAATGGACACCATATTAGCTTGAAAATTTTTTTCATATCTGTATATCAAGCTGCTTGATTTTTCACAATTACAATGCAAATTTGGTCTTAATAAATCACAAAATTATAGATGGTTGCAGCTGAAGCAGGCCATTCAAGCTGGGTTCCCTGAATGGAAAAATTTCAGTAATCAGTATAGTTTGCCGCTCTTGTGCTTTCAGATGGACTTCCTGGGACATCAGGCCCTCCGATGTAACATACTTCTTCCGGAGCAAAGCTGGCAGACGAGTCAGGGGACCTTCCTGCACCTCAGCGCAGCTGCCGACTCTGCTCTAGAGCAGTGTTTTTTTCAAATATTTTTATATCCGTGGACTAGCAAAAATAAAAGAATTATTTTGTGGACAGGCAAACTACTAAGACTGAAATTTAAAAAAACACATTTCCGCCCCATCTCCGCAAGTTCAGTCCCCACAAACCATCTGATCCCATCCGCACAAGCCTCAGTTATGATTTTATATTGAACGTATTTTATTAAAGTATAAAAATAAACAATATTCTGTAGAATTGTCATTTTATAAATATAAATATACAGAGCAAGGACCAACAAACCCCTGTTTCCCTTTCCCTTCACATATATCCCCTCTACTATCAAGAAAACTGAACAAGCCAAATTATTACAGAATGCTACACAGAAATGTCATGCTAACAGAATACTGCAGTCACACATGAAAGGAATAGTGTTAGGGGAGTGCCCCCTGGTCCGAGAGAGCCCTAAGTCAGATGGAAGCTAAAGAAGCACTGCCTGGGCTTTGCAGTCCCCAGTTATGTCTCTAGAAGGATATATATTTCAAATCTGATATATTCTAATGACAAAATAGAAATAAAATGATTTTTTTCTACCTTCTGTTGTCTCTGGTTTCTGCTTTTATTTTATTCTCACTCTTTTCCTTCCAGCATCTGCCCTGTCTCTTCAATCCAGCATCTGGCCCTTCCAGAAACTGTCTGGTTCCCCCTGCCATCTCTCCTGTAGACCCCCCCCTTTGGTCTGGCATCCATCATCTTCGTTCTGTTCCCTCATGGTCTGGCATCTTTCTCCTTTCATCTCTCTTTCCCTCCCCCCTGTGGTTTTTAGCATCTCTCTCTTCTCATTTCCTCCACTCAGATCTGATATCTCTGTCTCCTTCCCCGTTCTCTGGCATCTCTCTCTCCTCTCTCTCTTCCCTTCTCTGGTCTTCCTTCTTTATTTTCTGCATCCATCTAAATTAAATTCTTTCTTACTATGTAGTCCTCAGTTTCCCTCTTTTCACTGTGTCTACCCACAGCATGCCACCCCTTTCCTTCACCCCTCCACTATCTCACTAACTCTATCTTCTTCCCCCATCCAGCATATGTCCTTTTTCCTTATCCCTCCTTCCATCCAGTATGTGTTCTCTTTTTCCACTTCCATTCAGCATTTGCTCTCCCTTCTCCCCACTTCCATCATCTGCCCCTTCTCTCTCTTTCCCCCCATTTCCGTCATCTGCCCTTTTTCTCTCTTTCCCCCCACTTCCATCATCTGTCCCCTTCTCTCAATCTCTCCATCCACCACAGGCCCATCTCTCTCCATTCCTCTCACCTTTCTTTCTGATTTTACAACAAGATCGGCAACCCCCCCCCCACGATGACACTCAAGTTCGGCAACGGGCCTCCTTCTCCCCCATCCGGCATCAACAGTACTTCAGATCGGCAACCGTGATGCTCAGGCCAAAGCTTCCCTCTGACTCGAACTGCTTGGGTGGAAACAGGAAGCTGAGTCAGACGGAAGCTTTGGGCTGAGCATCATGTTGCCGATTTGAAGTGCTGTTGATGCTGGGGGGAGAAGGAGGCCCGTTGCCGAACTTGAGTGCCGGGGGGGCCTGTTGCTGATTTTAAATTGCTTCGCGGGGGGGGGGGGCACCGATGCAGCCCAGACGCTGCTGATGGCCCCAATCAGATCTTGCCGGCCCTGCGCAGATGGCAGGAATTTGCTGCAGACCGGCAATGGATGACCCGGACCTGGCCGGCTGTTCACCCCCCTAAGGCGTGTACCTGGGCGGACCGCCCCCCGCCCCCCCCTTGGTATGCCACTGCCTACATTTCCCAAGGCGCGATTCTCCCCTGAGGAAGGTATTTTCTTATACGCCGAAACAGAGATCCTTGTTGGGACTACCGTTTCAAATAAAGACTTTATTTCCAGTTGAAGACACCTTCCTTGCCTTTATTGTCTGACTGTCTGTACTCTAAGGTGAGGTGTTCTTTTGTCTTTTTGTGTGCTTACGTTATCAAGAGCAGCATGTCTAGCAAAATCAGGAAAAATATATCACCCCTATCAAATCTAAGTCATATGGCTTACCCCAGACCTTTCTTGTTCACTTTGTCACATTCCCTTTCTCCTTCTCTTGTACCCTTGCTCCTTTTCTCGTACTCCATATAAGGAGGTTTTTTTTGTGGTGTCGAAACTTTGTGCTCACAGTCACTTGTCCATGCTTGCAATTCCCCTTGCTCTTTCCCATTCCCCTTGCTGTCTCACCCCCACTATTTTAGGATTTTTGACAGTCCCCATTCTCTCTGCATAGTAAGAATACTCTTTATCAAGGTAATGGCCTCTGCAGTTATATAGGTCATTCAAGTTTGAGGCTCAGCCTCAAGCTTTTATTATTTTACTGCGGTCCCAAAAGATTATGGGTCAGCAACTTAGCTTGGACCCATCAAAAACTTCACCACTGCCAAAGGGCATCTTTAGCAAAATATTGCAACTGATTATTGCAACAAAAGTTACGCCCCCAAGGAATATGGCCCTGCGGTATTTGGGACAAGAATTTCAGATTGAAACAATCCTGGCAGATAACATGTCTAATACTGCACACAAAAAAGGACCATTAAAGGAAGATGACGACTGGTGGCACTGGCAGTGCTGCTTTATACTGGGCAGAGAATGGCTGAATCAATTTTGTTTATTTTTATTGTTTACATCATGAACATAAGTAAAATTAAATTCCAGGAACTCCAGGAAAAAAACCCAACAACCTCTCGAGTTCTAAAACCAATCACCATATGGCGAAAGAAAAAAACAAAGAAAGGAAAATGATCCAATTAGTGCAGAAAGATATCAGCTTTCAAGCTACTAATCAGCCACAATATGAGTATGGCAAAGGCAAACTTCCCATCCAGGAGGTACCAGGAGCATAGCAGCAGACAGAGGCACACATACGAGCAGTGGTTAATTATACAAACAAAAATAGCAAGCAATTATTTTCTTGAATCAATTTTAGCTCAGTAAATCAACAAGTAAACAATTCAGAATATGATTCTTAAATAAATAGAGTGTTTTATTTCCTTTACGAGTAATCCTAATTGGCAGTGCCACCTTAAGTCACAGCTCAGCTCCCTGATGAACCCATGTTCAAAAAATTTGCAGTAGAGGAAACTTTACCGCGAATCCAGTGCTGAAAATTCAGCACGGCATAATTAAAGTAATGAGCATGCAAATGCATGCCGCATTAAAATTGAGCAAAAGACACTAGAAAAAGCAGTATAGTCAATAGGTTCTTTTAGTGGGAACTCTGCAAAGCACTCAAAGTCAATCACAACACCAAAATAAAATAAATTTATTTGACTAAATTTATAATGTGAAGTGGCGTGCCCTCAGTGTGAGGAGTTAGCGATACGGAGAAAATTCCCCTGCGCTTAACCAAACTGGTGAGTCCAATTAACTTACTACACCTGCACACCATCACCGGGCTTGGACTGAAAATTGTGCAACAATGCTGCTCATTACTTTTTGCTAACTTTCCTGTCAGGACCTGAGCACTGATTGATTCAGGAAAGTCAAGTAAAAACAAAACAAAAAGCATGTCAGTCCCTTCCCTGAACCTCGGCAGACCCACCTGAGCCAGACCCAACTCCCTAATTGCTACTGGCCCACCACTGGTGGTTCTGTAGACTGCTGAAACCCTCCCACCCCCCAGCCCAAACCAACCTGACCTAACCTGACCTTTTCCCCCTCCTAGCTGAATCGGCCCCAACTCTCTAACTATCACTACTCTGCTGGTTTAGTGGTGTTTAGACCACACCCTGCCCCCTAGTCCTGGTACCCTCCCACCCCTCCACATATCTTAGTCATAGGCTGCAGGAGGGAGTATGCATCTAGACTGACCTTTTCAAAATGGCAGTGCCCCACCCCTGCCCGCTGCATCCTGGGATGCACAGGGTGGGGCCTAAGAACCATATAAGAAGTTTATATTCATTATATGGTACTTTGGCCCTGCCTAGTGTATCCCAGGATGCACTGGGCAGGGGTGGGGTGCTGCCATTTTAAAAAGAGCAACCCAGAGCCAGGAGGGATACCTACTCACTCCTGCCTTGTACGACTAAGGTAGGTGAAGGGTGGTGGGGGTTCTACTAGACCAGAAAATCCCAGGCAAAGTATCCACTATTTCTGGAGGAAAAAACCTCAGAGACCCTCAGTGAGGAAATAACAGAATCTTATATTTCACTCACAATTCTTTAGGGCCCAAATTCTCTTTCATTGGCCTAAAAACTTCCATTCTGCTTAAATATAGCATTTATTAAACAACAAAAGTGACATCTTTTCTCTTTTCTTTTTTTTTATTTTTTACTTCATATTACAATAAAATCTGCACTCTCCAAGCTCAACATTGTGTAGGATGCAACATACATAATCAGATTCCTAAAAGCAGATGAGACTTTGTGGCCTACATTTCTGGAGTATGTGCTCCAGAGATGTAGACCACAAATCACCTCAAAGCCTGCTATCCTGCAGCTAAAGCCAGTGCTTAACTATTGTGGCATCGACAACAACCCAGGTTATTTCATCAGTGGAGGGAGGTTGGACTGTGGGATGCAACAAAATGCCATCGATGCCATCTAAACTAGAACCTGACCTCTATGGAGTTGTGATGCTACCATATAGTGAGGATCTTTTTTATCTAGAGGATATCTCTGACTTGAGTGGACATAGGTAGTCTTCAGCATCAACCAGGGAGCACAAAGATCATTCTAGATGGCTGTATGGAAGCATATCCAATTCAGAAAGCAACCACACATATTGGGGTGAGTATTAGGAAGGGGCCTGCTCTTCCCCCCACCCCCAATAGCTTGCCTCATAAGACAGCCTTCCCAGCATGAGTAGACTGGGACAGGAGCTATGCCAAAGGAGGACAGTAGGACCATCTAAGGAGTGAGAAGCAGAGGGGCAAAGGGTAACCAGAATTAATGAACCATCTAATTTGGCAAGCATTCAGTTAGACTTGTGGTCTATAACCCATGAGGAGAGCCTACTTCTAACCATTCCCAGAGCCCCAGCTCTGGAAGGGGCTTTCATCTAGCAACTTTTCAAAGAGGGGCAGGAGAAGCAGGACTTATTTCTACCACTAGCTACTCCACAAACCTGTGCAACCAGAGCAAGCATTCTGACTTGAGGCCTGGGAACCGAGCCAGTTTCAGCAGTTAGCTGCACTTCAGTAACCAGCGGTTGTTTATGCAAGGTCTGGAATCACCCATTATTGTGTTACCAGTTTGTTAGCTTCCCTAATTTCTGATAACATTGCAGCATCTGAGCCAACTGGATTACTGCAATATCGCCTATCTGGCAATTTCCCAGACGAATACGCAGCAATTACAACTAGTGCAGAATGCTGATCTTTGGGTTGAAGAAGTTCGATCATATAACTCCCTCCTACCGACTCCTGCATTGGCTGCCAATGGAGGCACGTGTGAAGTTTAAATTTGGCTGCTTTTGCTTTAAGGGACTATTCGGCCTAGCCCCCAAATACATAACCAACCTATTCTTCTTTTCAACCAATAGATATAAGAGAAGCTCAAACTTGAATTTTGTTTCTCCCCTGGTTAGAAGATGTAAATTTAAAAGACATCACCAACATCTTCTCTCTTATCAAGCAGCATTATGGGGCAATGATCTGAAACAATTACTTATGCTTGCCAATACCTATGGGAAATTTAGGAGACACCTGAAAACCTATCTGTTCTTAAAGTACATAGGAAACTGATTTGTACAATCTCTCCCACAATAACTGATCTCTAGAGCTGTTAATCAATAGATATTAACTCTGTTAATTCTACTCAATCTGTAACATTTATAATCATTGTAAACCGCATAGAACTTCACGGTCCTGCGGTATATAAACTTTATTATTATTATTATGTTCATCCTGGCAAGGCAGTACATTCCAATCACTATCCTGTCCCCCTTTATACATGGAAATTTCTATCCATAGGGATTCCAAGGTGTATTTTGGATTCAGTCAAATTTTTAGTCTATTTGATTTAAGGCCCTCCTTCACATATAATGCTACACCTCCACCAAATTGATCCACCCTATCAATTCAATGTAATTTGTACCCCAGTGTGACTGTCCCGTTGGTTATTTTGCTTCCACCAGGTCTTAGAGATGCCTATTATATCTAAACGTTTTCATTTAGTGCAATATATTCTAACTCTCCCATCTTGTTTCATGGGCTTCTTGCATTTGCATACAGACTTTTCAAACAATGTTTATCATCCTATTTACAACCTGCTCAGCAGTTGACAGTGATAATTTGCAATATTTATAATTTGTCTGCTCTGTATTTAAGGACACTTGGTCTACTATGGTCTTTTTTGCACCCTCATTATCGGGAAGCCCTATCTTCCCTTTTTTGGTGATATCTTTTAAAGATACCTTGTTCCAAACCATACTTTTTTGATAAACTGTCAGCATTCTCCCAGTTTCTAGTTTAAAAGCTGCTCTATCATTTTTTTAAATGTTGATGCCAGCAGCCTAGTCCATCCTGGTTAAGGTGGAGCCCTTCCCTAGAATGTTGTTCAGTTCCTAATAAATCTAAAACTCTCCTCCCTACACCATCATCTCATCTACTCATTGAGACTCCGGAACTCTGCCTGTCTGTTGGGGCCTGCATGTGGAACAGGAAGCGCTTCTGAAAATGCTATTCTGGACTTTCTGGATCTTAGCTTTCTACCTGAGCCTAAATTTGGCTTCCAGAACCTCCCTCCCCAATTTTCCTATATCATTAGTACTTATATGTACCAAGATAGCTGTCTCCTCCCCAGCACTATTTCAAATCTTATCTAGGTGATGCGTGAGGACCGTCACCTTTGCACTAGGCTGGCAAGTGCCCAGGCAATCCTCACATCTACCAGCTACCCAACTGTCTACATGCCTAATGATCAAATCTCCAACTGCAATGGCTGTCCTAACCCTTCCATCCTGGACAGAAGCCCCTGGAGAAACATCCTTGGTGCAAGAGGATATTGTATCCCCTGGAGGGCAGGTCCTGGCTATAGGAGCACTTCCTGCCTCTCCACAGTGATGCTGTCCCTTCAGGACACCTTTCTCCTCTATGACAGCACAGAGGTCTCCAGAATGGAGGTGGGATATCTCTACTATGGCCCTGTAGGCCTTCTCTATAAACATAGAAACATAGAATATGACGGCAGAAAAAGGGCCTTCGGCCCAACAAGTCTGCCCACTCAAAGAACCCTCCCCCCAGGATCTTCTTTGAAGTGAACCCATATGTTGATCCCATTTGTTCTTAAAGTCAGTCACGTTATTGGCCTCAACTACCTGAAGTGGAAGATCATTCCAACGGTCAACCACCCTTTCGGTGAAGAAATACTTCCTAGTGTCACCATGAAATCTCCCGCCCCTGATTTTTAGCAGATGCCCTCTTGTTACCGTAGGTCCCTTAAAGAAAAAAGATGTCTTCTTCCACCTCAATATGGCCAGTAACGTATTTGAACGTCTCTATCAAGTCATCCCTCTCTCTGCATTCCTCGAGAGAGTATAGCTGCAATTTACCTAGACGTTCTCTCTCTGTCTCAGCTCCTCTAAGTCTGCTATTCTAGCCTCCTGAGATTGGACCTGTTTCCTGAATGTTAGAAGCTCTTTGCACCAAGTAGAAACTCATCAACATGGATATAATTAAACATTGGAAAGCCCTCATCTCACTGCTGGACTGCTGCCTGCATCTTCATATTGGTGATTTCTTTGTTGAGTTGCTAAGGAAGTGGGAATATATACACTAAAGTTCCCTAAGATTGCTCATTAAATATTAGGCTATGCTAATACAAGTATTTAGTTTTTATTAATATTATTTTTTCAGTGTTATTAGTAGGTTCCTCTCTGTAGATCTAAGTAGACTGTATTTTAAGAGCTACTTACTTGTTGATAGAGATGCCCTAATTAAATTTATAGCCTTCTAATAGGTTCAAGGGCCTATAAATCAGAGATTAGGACAGATTGGGCAGGAATTAAAGTCTAAATTTTATTATTTTCCTATATGAATAATGCAATACAAATATATACATCAGACACATATCAATCCAATAAGAAGCACCATTTGACCAAAAAAATTTAAAGTCATCATTTCCCCCATCCCTTTATAAAATCAGAAATGTAAATCAATATATTGCTATGAAATACCCCCTCCCCCCCGGATGTGCATGGGAACCAAACCAAAAAATAAAAAGAGATATAAATCATAAATATATAATTAAATAGATGCAACAAAAGCTGCTAACGGGCCCCACACTAATTTAAATACCTTATTATTCTCCAATAATTCTGCATTCATTTTTTCATATTTGTAACTAGAACACAAGTTTGCCCACCAAAAAGAAAAATTTAGAGTATCAGAACTCTTCCAATTTCTCATTATCATTTGGATGGCTATCCCTATCATTATCATGAATAGCCGACCTTTATACTGATCTAATGGGGGTTTAACATATGTTTTACTTTTATATAACAATTCAAAAGCAAGAAAAAAAAAAAGTGTATAAAGTCCACAGCAGGAAGGATAGATAATGAAAATTCAAGTAATAAATAAAACAATAATCAAGATCTACCATATTTTTCACTGCATAAGACGCACTTTTTCCCCCAAAAACGGGAGTGGAAAAAAAGGGTGCATCCTATGGAGCGAATACCCACCCCAATATCCCCCATTACCTTATTTAGATCGCCGCCCTCCGATGCCAATTCCGATGCCATCTCTCTGACATCAGAGTTGATGTCGGAGGTAAGGCTTCTGGGATGGTGGCCTGCAATAGCTGCACCTGCCTGGCCCTTCCCAGCAATTCCTTCCATTCCAGTACCATGCTGCTGAGCCAGGAGTCCCCTCCCCCCCCCCCCCCCCGCTGCTGCTTTGTCGTGTCCTCATAGCGGTAGCGGCGGGAGATAATTAAATCCAGTGGGCAGGCAGGCTTGGGAGGACGGAAGAGGACAGAGGATGGAAGGCAGTGAGGGGAACATAGGAGGGAGGGAAGAAGGGACAATTGTTGGGCCTGAGGAAGGAAAGAAAAAAAGAAATCACCAGACAACGGGGGAAGGAAGAAAACAAAGGCTGGAAGACATTGAGGGGAACATAGGAAGGAGGGAGGGAGGACAGGATAATTGGGCCTGAGAATGGAAAGAAAGAGAGAAATCACCAGACAATGGGGGGAGAATGTGGACAAAGGCTGGAAGGCATTGAGGGGGATATAGAAGGGAGGAAGGGAGAAAGGGTCAATTGTTGGGCCTGAGGAAAGAAAGAAAGAAAGAAATCACCAGACAATAAAGATAGGAAAAATGATTTTATTTTCAATTTAGTGATCAAAATATGTCAGTTTTGAGAATTTATATCTGCTGTCTATATTTTGCACTACATTTGTCTATTTTTCTTTAGTTGTTACAGACGTGACATTGCATATTTTTCAAAGTTATCTGCCTTGACATTTGTGCCCTCTCCATGCCTTCCCTATGCCCTGTCCCTGACCACCCTGTCCCGGCCTACGACTAGACCACCAGAGGGGGGACAGGGTACAGAGCCTGGCAAGGAATGTGGGGTTGGGTACAGAGCCTAGCAGGGAGAATTTGCTTCTGAATGGTTTTTTTTCTTGTTTTCCTCCTCTAAAGGGAAGAAGTGGGGCCATTGGATGATGGAGACAAAAAAGGAGTGGTAAAAGAGGAAAAAGAGATAGCAGACAGGTTAAATAAGTTCTTCACGTCAGTCTTCACGAGGGAGGATACATCCAATATTCCGGAACCGGAGGACATCGTAAATGGGGATCGGGATGAAAAGCTGGTCCAACTAGAGGTAAGCCAAGAGGATGTCCTCAGGCAGATAGACAGACTAAAGAGCGACAAATCGCCAGGTCCGGACGGCATTCACCCAAGGGTACTAAAGGAACTAAGGAACGTAATAGCAGAGCCACTTCGACAAATATGTAACCTATCCTTAAAGACTGGAGAGATCCCGGAGGATTGGAAAATTGCAAATGTCACGCCCATCTTCAAGAAGGGTTCAAGGGGGGACCCAGGGAACTACAGGCCGGTGAGCTTGACCTCGGTCCCGGGAAAAATGATGGAAGCACTGATTAAGGACAGTATCTGTGAACACATAGAAAACAATGGACAGCTAAAGACGAGCCAGCACGGCTTCTGCAAGGGTAGGTCATGCCTCACAAACTTATTGTACTTCTTTGAGGGAGTAAATAGACAGGTGGATAAAGGAGAATCCATTGACATCATTTACCTTGACTTTCAAAAAGCCTTTGACAAGGTACCGCACGAAAGATTGCTTAAAAAACTGTGGAGACACGGGGTGCAAGGGGAGGTCCACCGATGGATCAAAAACTGGCTGGCAGACAGGAAACAGAGGGTTGGAGTGAAGGGCCATTACTCAGACTGGCATGGGGTCACGAGCGGAGTTCCGCAGGGGTCGGTGCTGGGACCGCTCCTGTTCAATATATTTATTAATGACCTGGAGGCGGGAACAAATTGCGAAGTTATTAAATTTGCGGATGACACCAAACTCTACCGCAGGGTTGAAACCATGGAAGACTGCGAAGATCTGCAAAGGGACCTAACGACGCTAGAAGAATGGGCCAAAAAATGGCAAATGAACTTTAATGTAGGGAAATGCAAGGTCATGCATGTAGGGAAAAAGAACCCGATGTTCAGCTACAAAATGGGAGGATCACTGCTAGGGGTAAGTAACCTTGAAAGAGACCTGGGAGTGATGGTGGACACGTCTTTAAAGGCATCGGCACAGTGCGCCACAGCCTCAAGAAAAGCAAACAAAATGTTGGGTATCATTAAGAAGGGTATCACGACCAGGACAAAGGAGGTCATCCTGCCACTGTATCGTGCAATGGTGCGACCGCATCTGGAGTACTGTGTCCAATATTGGTCGCCGTACCTCAAAAAAGACATGGCGGTACTTGAGGGAGTCCAGAGAAGAGCAACTAAACTGATAAGAGGTATGGAAAACCTCTCATATACTGACAGACTGAAAAAGCTGGGGCTGTTCTCCCTGGAAAAGCGGAGACTTAGAGGAGACATGATAGAAACCTTCAAGATCCTGAAGGGTATAGAAAAAGTAGACAGGGACAGATTTTTCAGATTACGGGGAACCACAAGTACAAGGGGGCACTCGGAAAAATTAAAAGGAGACAGGTTTAAAACAAATGCCAGAAAGTTCTTTTTCACCCAGAGGGTGGTGGACACATGGAACGCGCTCCCGGAGGCTGTGATAGGCCGGAGCACGTTACAAGGCTTCAAAGAAGGTTTGGATAGGTTCCTAGAGGATAAAGGAATTGAAGGGTACAGATAAGAATAGCGGTAGGTTATAGGGATAGTCTGGGACCATTGCTCAGGCAATGGGCCTGATGGGCCGCCGCGGGAGCGGACCGCTGGGCGAGATGGACCTCTGGTCTGCCTCAGCGGAGGCAACTTCTTATGTTCTTATGTTCTTAAATCTAGGGTGCGTCTTATGGTCAGGTGTGTCTTATGGAGCGAAAAATACGGTAACTAATCTTTATAGATCCTGCCAATTGCATATAGATCTGAACTGGTTTATTTCTTCTCCCAGTACAGTTTCTTTTTGAGTTAGAAAAGTCTGTGATTGAACTAGATCGAAGTAAACATAACAAACTCTGCAATGAGAGGGCATAGGATGAAGTTAAGAGGTGATAGGCTCCGGAGTAATCTAAGGAAATACTTTTTTTACAGAAAGGGTGGTAGATGCATAGAACAGTCTCCCAGAAGAGGTGGTGGAGACAGTGACTGTGTCTGAATTCAGAAGGGCCTGGGATAGGCACGTGGGATCTCTCGGAGAGAGAGAGATAATGGTTACTGCGGATGGGCAGACTAGATGGGCCATTTGGCCTTTATCTGCTATAAACATGGATTGAGAGAAAGCCAACATGGATTTAGTCAACTGAAATTTTGCTTCAAAAATCTACTGCATTTCTTTGAAGTGGTGAATGAACATGTGGATAAGGGTAAACCAGTTGATATTGCGTATTCGGATTTTCAAAAGGCATTTGACAAAGTACCTCCTGAAAGATTTCTGAGGAATTAGAAAATCATAGGTTAGGGGTAATTGCCTGTTATGGATTTAGAACTGTTGAAAGACAAAAAACAGAAAGTAGTTTTAAATGGTCAATATTCTGAATAAAGAAGGGTAAATAGTGGGGTTCTTAGCAATATACTATGCAGATTGTTGAGAGGAAAAAATCTACTTATCCACACACATACCTGTCAACATAAGAACATAAGCAGTGCCTCTGCTGGGTCAGACCAGAGGTCCATCATGGCCAGCAGTCCGCTCACACGGCAGCCCATCAGGTCCAGGACCTGTATAGTATTCTAATCTAATCTAATCCTTAGGTTTGTATACCGCATCATCTCCACGTTCGTAGAGCTCGACGCGGTTTACAGTAGGAGAAATAGGAAGGAACTATAACAGGAAATCAACTAATCCCTTCTTGAACTTCAATACCATACCTTGTCCTGTCACGCCCTCTGTAAGCATATTCCAGGTGTCTACCACCCTTTCTTGGGTACTCTCACCCAATAACAGCCCTCCCATCTTGTAGCTGTATCTCGGGTTTCTGTTTCCTACCTGCAAGACTTTGCATTTTTCTACATTGAACTTCATCTGCCATCTCGTCGCCCACTCCCCTAGTTTGTTCAGGTCCCTTTGTAAATCTTCGCAGTCCTCTATAGTCCTAGCCCCACTAAATAGTTTGATGTCGTCTGCAAATTTTATTATTTCACACTTCGTCCCTGTTTCTAGATCATTTATAAATACATTGAATAGCAGCGGTCCAAGCACCGACCCCTGCGGAACATCACTTGTGACCCTCCTCCAGTCTGAGTAGTGGCCCTTCACTCCTACCCTCTGCTTTCTACCCGCCAACCAATTCCTGATCCATCTGTGTACGTCTCCTTCTACCCCATGGTTCTTCAGTTTCCGAAGTATGCATTCATGGGGTACCTTGTCAAAAGCTTTTTGGAAGTCTAAGTATACGATGTCTATGGGGTCCCCTTTGTCCATCCGTTTGTTAATTCCTTCGAAGACGTTCAATAAGTTTGTTAGGCACGATTTTCCCTTGTAGAAGCTATGTTGGCTTGTTTTCATAAGTTTATTCCTTTCTAGTTGCTCCTCGAAGCTATTTTTTATCAGCGCTTCCGCTATT